>NC_084560.2:31510420-31617920 GCF_033978685.3 Nerophis lumbriciformis
TGACATTGATTTGACCATTGAAATCTGGTCATTTCCCAACCAACAACGTGGATTCAACGTTGGACATCTATGTTGTCTCAACTTACAAATATGACTATTTTGCAACGTTGTTTCAAAGTCTTGGTCCTGCGATGAAGTGGCGACTTGTCCAGGGTGTACCCCGCCTTCCGTCCGAATGCAGCTGGGATAGGCTACAGCCACACCCGGGACCCCGAGAGGGACAAGCGATAGAAAATGGATGGATGGATGTTTCAAAGTCAGTTTTTAAGGACATGTATGTTTAATCAACAGTGTATCAATGTGCTAGGGTAGGATGGCGGAAGCGGGAATCGAACCTGGAACTCTCAAATTGCTGGCACAGCCGCTCCACTAACCTAGCCACGCCACCCTAATTTCACTTTGAAACTTTTATTAATCACTATTAATCAAAGTAAATTGCTTAATTACTTAATTTAAATTAACTTTAAAAACACTCCAATATTTTGACACAAATGCAAATTTATTGTCAGAATGGAATAGATCATTTTTGCCAAACTGTTTTACTTGAATCCACGTCATGTATATCCTCAAACTTTTCAACAGTTTGATCTATCTTAGTGTATTTTGAAGCAACATTTGCCACGAAGCACACCAGTGGACTGCACTGACCTGATCCCTGACCATGCGCCGCCTTTTAGGTAAACTTCTGAGGTTAGAGTATAGGACAGGGGTCGGCAACCCAAAATGTTGAAAGAGCCATATTGGACGAAAAATACAAAACAAAAATCTGTCTGGAGCCGCAAAAAATGAAAAGTCTTTTGTAAGTGTTATAATGAAGGCAACACATGATGTAAGTGTCTATATTAGCTATATTAGCCTACTATCAAAGGCTGACGCAAATCTTTGTTGACAGAAATGTTGTATTTTAATTTTTATTCTACACATTT
Organism: Nerophis lumbriciformis; assembly: GCF_033978685.3. NCBI lineage: Eukaryota > Metazoa > Chordata > Actinopteri > Syngnathiformes > Syngnathidae > Nerophis > Nerophis lumbriciformis. Next base: position 31,511,347 of record NC_084560.2, read on the forward strand.
TTGCAACATTGGAAATCATTAGTAAAATGGAGGCTTCTCACCGGATGAGATAACTTCTGGAAGTTACTGGCTCAGAATGGGCAATGGTATAGATGTGTGTGTCCAAGTATAGAGAAATAGCAGGCTGTCTTCTTCTAATGGATTTATTACAATCTTTTCAAGCTGGGTAACGTTTCCTGTGGTCTGGAACAATGTGACACACAAACAACTATCAGAAATGCATCCAATATTACATACAGATAATGTGTCATGAGACATGCAAATATAAATTAAATACACAGAGGACATAATTAAAGGAAATTAAATTAGCTCAAGTTTACCTACAAACAAGGCATAATGATGCAATATGTACATACACCTAGCCTAAATAGCATGTTAGCATCGATTAGCTTGCAGTCATGCAGTGACCAAATATGCCTGATAAGTACTCCAGCAAATAAATCAAATCAACAAAGCTCACCTTTGTGTATTCAAGCACAGCAGAAAACGTTTGGTGGACAAAATGAGACAAAGAAGGAGTGGATTAAAACACGCCTTTCTGTGGCAGCATTGGAGAAAGTTGTACATGTAAACAAACTACGATGAGTTCAGGGAACGCTGAAATTAGTAGGACAGAACAGTGCTTGCCAAATACTCTCATCAGTGAAGCATGTATAACATAACAGTGGGATTTCTAACAATTCGGAAAGTTTGTGTCATGTTTGTTCTCCTACAGAAAATATATCAAAACAACAACAAAAAAATTTCTTCATCTTTTTCCATTTTCACGCATCTCTAAAAGAGGTCCAGGGAGCCATTATGGCAACTTTGACCCCCGGTATAGGAGTATGTGCGCTCAAAACAAATGATGTGATTAATCTGCATTCTTACACAATTAATGCAATATTTTTGGTGATTAATCGCATTGTTAAGGAGTTAACTTTGGTTGTGTGTAACATTTGAACAGTTATACAAGCGTAAAAATAAGTTAAGTGCTGCACTTCCATGTTTACCTCATGACATTTTACTTTTTGACGTTAGTAAATGTTACACAAGTGTAAAAAGAAGTTAACCACAGTAAAAACAAGAAAACACAATATTTTAACTCACTGTAGGCATTCTCCTTTCTCTTTTGTCGCTACTTTTTTGGGGGGAAGGATCACAAAAAAAAAAAAAGTGTAATGTCTTGCATGACTTTTGTGCAACTGGTATTTGTGTTATGATCCCTCAAGACAGTTTGGACTTTTTTCTGTGTTTGGTATCACTTCCTGTCGTAGTGCTCTTGTTTTCATAGCGTTTCCTGTTTGGTCTCTGTGTTTTTTAGCACCTTTGCATTTGTGTTCCTTGTCCTGCCAGCACACCTGTTGCACATTAGGGCTGCACACGGAAGCATTTTAAAACCTTGCTAAAAACACACTTATTTTCACAAGCATTCTGCAGAAAGCACCTTGGTTTTAGTCTTGTTTTATCACAACTGTTTTTACAAAAAAAAAAAAGCTGTTCTTTTGTTACTATTTTTTGTAATATTTACTGTTTTATTGCTTTTATTGTCTTATATGACCTGTGCAGTTGTTTTAATGTGCTATATAAATAAAGTTTGGCTTAACTTGACTTGACCTGTTCCACATTGTTAATTAGTTCTATTTAGTTCCCAGTTCCCACCTCAGTGCTGGGTCATCGTCTTCTGTATGTCAAAGTATTCTGTTGCTTTCTGATTTCCTGGAATTTTGGTCCCATTATTGATCCGTGTGGTACGCCACAGGGTGTATTTAGCGTTGTAGAAAAGGTTTATAAAGAAGTTTAAGAAAAAGTAAAACATGCAATTAAGTCTTTGATGTCGTGAAAGGACGGAGGTCCGTGACATCAAGCATGACTGGTTCAAAGTCTAAAATGTTGTACGACTTTAGAGTTTTTTTCTAAATTGTGCAACCTTAGAGACGGCTCCAGTTGTAAATAATGGAAATAAAAATAATCAAACAGTTAATGCTTTGATGTTGATGTTAAGTCTTAGGTCTTGAGGTCTGTGTGACTCAGTGGTGTGCCGTCAGGGCCAGCAAGGCCTTCTCTGCTGGCCTAACATAACCAGAAATCATGATCATAATTAAAGATAAAAGTAATTTTAATTCACTTTCCCTAAATATCTACAATTATTCATATTCTCTTCATGTCACATTATGCTCCTTCCAGTGCTGTTGTTTTTAGGTTAGAGTTTTTATCCAATCAGAATTCAGCTGGCTTATGTTGCAATGCTGAATGAAATCTGCCCGGAGCCTTCAGAATCAACAATGCAGGCGTCTATGCACTGTAAGTGAACGGGCACATAGAGTTGATAGATAATTGCGATAGCCAATCAGATCACGAGATGTTGTCAGTAAGGACTTCTAGATGGCCTCACGTTGAACGTGACATTTACGCGTCCTGTGATTGGATACTCCTCAGGACCGTTAGCGGATGAATTTGAGAACACATACAGTTGATAGACAGTTGTGATAGCCAATCAGATCACAAGTTGTTGACAGTAGCCTATCTAGGTAGCCTGACGTTAACGAGACTGTGATTGGATACTCACTTGTCATTCCAAAGTGGGTATCCATTCACAAGTTTCAATTTTGCAGGAAGCGGGAAGTGTTGACCAACAAGGAAGTAGAACAAAACGTTGACTAGGTGGCAGATATATATTTGCAAGGCCATTTTAAAGAAGGATATTTAAAGAGAAACTCCATCTTGTGAGACCATGTCGGCGATGAAATGGGGAAATGCCTGCCATTTCCACTCGAATCAACCGACTACGAGGGGTTATACAGCGTCGAATGGGTTCTACAAATTGTGAGTTCAAATATTTTATTTCTTTATTTTTTCATGTTTAATATGTTTTTTGACATTTTAATTTTGACAGTACCACATAAGATATGTTTTCATTGCTGATGCGGGTTTATAGATTTTTAAATGCTCCAGAAAATAACTTCTTTTGTACACTTGTGAGGTGTTCAATGCACAGTAGTGCGTAAATGTGTTTTTGTATAGTATTTCTCCGCAATGGTCATGTGGTGACATCAATTATGGTATTTTGAGAGGTAATCATTGAAGTCGGACATCACTGAAGACCTAGGTGGGAAACACACGGCCCGCCACTGGTGTGACTTCATACAGTATGTGTTTTTTCCCCCCCAAAATATTTCAAGTTTAATTTGGAGTCGTGCAACCTGGAGGTGCTACTGTCAAATTAAAGACATTCCCTTCGTCTTATGGAAGTAAATAGCCCAGGACTCGGCTGGAGGCTGACGGTGACATGTTGAAGACCCACTATGGACGACAAATCTGCTCGTAACCCTGACGTCTCTCCATGGACGTCCGCATGTATTAAACGGAATAAAATATGATTTCCCCTGAAGGTCTGATAAATAATTGTTGCTGCCCTCCTTCTTAATGACGGTTATGGCCCCTCGGAAAGAGGCTGCCTCTTCCAATAAACAATAACCATACTGCAGTGCATAATGTCATGGTTTAGTTTTTTTAACGCCACCTCTGGCCAAGTGGGATCATCATGACTCAGTGTTTACACCAACGGACGGACGGATAGCATTTCATTATGGAGACTGAAACTTTTTGAGGCTGATTTGTGCTGCTGCTGCCGCTCAGGAATTGAGGCCAGCTTTAACGGATAACTACACACACACACACACACACACACACACACACACACACACACACACACACACACACACACACACACACACACACACGTGCACACACACGCACATTCACAGCCTGGGGTGCGATTGACAAATTATTACCCGAGCGCGACACGCAAGGCCACGCTTCAAAAGCCCGGGTGCTCAAGACGGCACACATCTCCACAATTTGTCGGTGTAATGTGTACTCAATTTTAGCAACTATTTAGAATAATGAAAGATGTACACAGATTACTCACAAGCAGTGTTGGGACTAACGTGTTACTGAGGTGATCCGCGGTTTGATATATGAAACAAACAAAAAAAAGTTGTTGTCACGTTCAGTCCACACACAGCGTGGTCATGGCGAGCGGAGTAACGGAGGAGCTTGAACGCCCCCGCCATTGAATCGGTGTGTTTATAAGTGCAGACTCGGTTGTGCAAAACGAGGGTTTTAAACACATGCTGAACGTGCTTGAACCACGTTACGACATCCCGTCGCGCACCCACTTCAGCAATAAGATTGTGCCAGATCTTTATGAGCAGGAGAAGAAAAAAGTTGTGGATGAACTATCCCGAGCATCAGCTGTTGCGCTCATGACAGACGGGTGGACGTCCAGCGGAACTATAAGCGCTCACTTCATCACAGCAGACTGGGAGATGAGAAGACACGCCCCCTCTACGAGAGTCACCTTGCGCAGGTACTGACACAAGCAGTGGAGGAATGGAAGATAAAGATATCCCAGTCACACGTGATAATGCCAAAAATCAAATAATTACAGAGAATGAGGCAGGACTGGGACCACAGATAGGTGCTTTGCACATGTAGTGAATTTGGCATCACAGAAGGGAATCTCAGTCAATAGGATGGAGCGCCTCTTTGGGAGGATCAGGAAGGTTTCTTACTTCCACCCAAGCACAACAGCTGCTCATGTGCTTAAGACAAAGCAAGAAATGCTAAAGCTGCCTGCTCATACATGATGTCCCAACGAGGTGGAACTCCACTTATGATATGTTGGAGCAGCAGGCAGCTATATACTCTGCATTGACCCACAACACCCTGAAGACAAATGTCACCCTGTCTGATGATGATGTGAGAGTGGCAGATGAGGTCCTCCAGGTGCTTAAAAGTGTTCCATCTCTACTGAGCACTGAAACTTCACCATCTGTGTCAATGATCCTGCCACTGAAAACAAGGATTCTACAATCCATGGCTCCAAGTGTGGAAGACAGCAGCATCACTCCAGATGTCAGGCTTTATTTCACTACCTATGTTTCAAGGAAGATGATGTTTCTTCTTATGTTGCACTTAAACTTGTTTTTTATTAATGGTCATTGGTCCAAGTTTAAAGAAAGGAGGAATGCCTTTTTATGTTGCACTGTTTTTCATTCATTATGTTAAAAGGAAAATAAAAATGTATGTCAAGTTGATCAACAGATTGTATTATTCTCCAGTGCAATAACAGTACTGAAATGAAGGCAAAAAGGGCATTAATGGGAGCTTTAAAAAAAAAAGAAGAAAAAAAGAAGTAACTAAATAGTTACTTTTCACAGTAACGCATTACTTTTTGGTGTAAGTAACTGAGTTAGTAACTGAGTTACTTTTGAAATAAAGTAACTAGTAACTGTAACTAGTTACTGGTTTTCAGTAACTAACCCAACACTGCTCACAAGTAGGGATGTCCGATAATGGCTTTTTGCCGATATCCGATATTCCAATATTGTCCAACTCTTTAATTACCGATACCGATATCAACCGATACTGATGTATACAGTCATGGAATTAACACATTCCATCAACCATTTTCTACCGCTTGTCCCTTTTGGGGTCGCGGGGGGTCGCTGGAGCCTATCTCAGCTACAATCGGGCGGAATGCGAGGTACACCCTGGACAAGTCGCCACCTCATCGCAGGGCCAACACAGATAGACAGACAACATTCACACTCACATTCACACACGAGGGCCAATTTAGTGTCACCAATCAACCTATCCCCAGGTGCATGTCTTTGGAGGTGGTAGGAAGCCGGAGTACCCGGAGGGAACCCACGCAGTCACGGGGAGAACATGCAAACTTCACACAGAAAGATCCAGAGCCCGGGATTGAACTCAGGACTACTCAGGACCTTTGTATTGTGAGGCAGATGCACTAACACCTCTGCCACCGTGCTGCCCACATTATTATGCCTAATTTGGACAACCAGGTATGGTGAAGATAAGGTCCTTTTTTAAAATATTAATAAAATAAAATAAGATAAATAAATTAAAAACATTTTCTTGAATAAAAAAGAAAGTAAAACAATATAAAAACAGTTACATAGAAACTAGTAATTAATGAAAATGAGTAAAATTAACTGTTAAAGGTTAGTACTATTAGTGGACCAGCAGCACGCACAATCATGTGTGCTTACGGACTGTATCCCTTGCAGACTGTATTGATATATATTGATATATAATGTAGGAACCAGAATATTACTAACAGAAAGAAACAACCCTTTTGTGTGAATGAGGGGAGGAAGGTTTTTTGGGTTGGTGCACTAATTGTAAGTGTATCTTGTGTTTTTTATGTTGATTTAATTAAGAAAAAATAATAATAAATAAATAAAGCCGATACAGATAATAAAGAAAACGATACCGATCATTTCCGATATTACATTTTAAAGCATTTATTGGCCGATAATCCAATAAATAATGTCAATGAGGGATTTTTAATCACTGCTATGTTGAAATTGTAACTAATATTGATACTGTTGTGGATAATATTCATTTTTGTTTCACTACTTTTGGTTTGTTCTGTGTCGTGTTTTTGTCTCCTCTCAATTGCTCTGTTTATTGCAGTTCTGAGTGTTGCTGGGTCGGGTTTGGTTTTGGAATTGGATTGCATTGTTATGGTATTGCTGTGTATTGTGTTGTTGGATTGATTAATTTAAAAAAATAAAATAAAAATAAAAACATTTTTGAAAATAAATAAATAAATAAATAAAATCGATTTTTTAAAAATGGGAATCGATTCTGAATTGCACAACGTGAGAATCGCGATTCGAATTTGAATCGATTTTTTCCCACACCCCTAATATATATATATATATATATATATATATATATATATATATATATAAGAAATATTTGAAAATATATACACCCCCTTCCCCCCATCTCCCGAATTCGGAGGTCTCAAGGTTGGCAAGTATGCTAATAACCTCTCCACACAGAAGAGGGGGGCAGAACAGAAAAGAGACGGCAGATCAACTGATCTAAAAGGGGGGTCTACTGAATATTTATAAATGATATGGATGCAGCACCCGGTCAAATTATTCATAAACTTGTGCCGTCTCGCAGGCTAAATTGAAGACGTCGGCGGGCCGCGTTTGGCCCGCGGGCCGTAGTTTGGACACCCCCGATTGTAGCTGAGATAGGCTCCAGCGCCACCCGCGACCCCGAAGGGAATAAGCGGTAGAAAATGGATGGATGGATGGATGTTCTAAATTGTCCATATCAGTGTGATGTATGTGCCCTGTGATTGGTCAGCCTAATATCTAATGCAGTGGTTCTAAACCTTTTTTCAGTGATGTACCCCCTGTGAATTTTTTTTTAATTCAAGTACCCCCTAATCAGAGCAAAGCATTTTTAGTTGAAAAAAAGAGATACAGAAATAAAATATAGCACTATGTCATCAGTTTGATTTATTAAATTGTGTAACAGTGCAAAATATTGCTCATTTGTAGTGGTCTTTCTTGAACTATTTGGAAAAAAAAGATACGTTTTTATTTATATTTATAAAGGATTTTTGAATTGTTGCTATTTTTAGAATATTTAAAAAAAATCTCACGTACCCCTTGGCATACCTTCAAGTACCCCCAGGGGTACGCGTACCCCCATTTGAGAACCACTGATCTAATGGATCTCATTAAACTGCACAGGTAAACATTTACACTGGTCCCTCCCACACACACACACACACACACACACACACACACATAGCCGTGACGTCATCAGGCGGCATTAGCAGCGTCTGACAGATTGCCAGCACGGAGGGAGGGGAGGAAACCTACTGCATCCAAACACTCCTCCTCCACGATTCTCCTCCTGTGCATCATCATTCCTGTGCACGCTGGAGGATGACAGCGTGACCATCCAGGAGCTGTCGAGGTTTATACACCCTCCTCCTCCTCCTCTTCTCTACCTTCCCTCCCTCCTCCTCCTCCGCCGCAGCAGAAGCAGCCGCAACAGCAACACACCACCACCACCACCACCGCCGCCGCCGCTTTGTCGACTCGGATCTACCGTGAGGCGGACATGAATTCGGCGGAACAAACGGTGACATGGTTGATTACGCTCGGGGTGCTCGAGTCGCCCAAGAAGACCATCTCGGATCCCGAGGCTTTCCTGCAGAGCTCACTGAAGGATGGCGTGGTCCTATGCAGGCTGCTGGAGCGCCTCAGCCCCGGGTCCACGGAGAAAGTAAGGGCAATACAAATACACGCACACACACACACACACACACACACACACACACGCACACACTACCATGCCACCCCCCACCTCTGTCTGTGGGCTTGTTGTCTGGCGTCTGTATCTCTTTCTGCCCACTGGCCCATGAAGAGATCTCAGTAGGTCAGACGTATTATTGTTATTAATATGATTGATGGGTGTGAAAACACATGCATTCATCACCACCAGCAAATGCAGCACATGGTATTATAATATTGGCATAAATGCCTTTTATTAAACCCATGTTGATGTGTATAGACAGCAACAACATGATGTGCTGGGTCACCACTACACAGACCATATAGCTATAAGAGGTGGGCCGCCATTGACTATCCAAGGCAAGCACAGATGGAACACCCCCGCCCCCACTCCCCTCTTTTTTTTTTATTTTAAAGATACAGTGCAGTGTTTGTATCCGTCAGCAAACCGCCTCGTCCAGTTTAGACAGGGGCCCCCAGGGAGGCAAGAGGCCACCCTTTACAAGTGATGCTTAGTACGCTACATCTGCCTGAAGGTCACAATAGCAATAATAACACTTGTCGTAAATAGATGTAATCCATTCAAACGCCGGACTGTGACAGATCCTTTTTTAAAGTAATATCTTAACAACCTTAACTGTCATGGCAGTAGGGTTGTCCCGATACCAATCTTTTGGTACCGGTACCAAAATATATTTTGATACTTTTCTAAATAAAGGGGACCCCCAAAAATTGCATTTTTGGCTTTATTTTAACAAAAAGTCTTACGGTACATTAAACATATGTTTCTTATTGCAAGTTTGTCCTTAAATAAAATAACGAACATACGAGATAACTTTTCTTTTATTAGTAAGTAAACAAACAAAGGCTCCTAATTTAGCTGCAGTTCTGTTATTTTGTCAACATTAGTGGTAGAAAATTAATTATTAATCTACTTGTTCATATCATCATCTGCTTACTTTCCCTTTAACATGTTCTATCTACACTTCTGTTCAAATTTAATAATCACTTATTCTTCTGTTGTTTGGATGCTTTACATTAGTTTTGGATGATACAACAAATTTGGGTATCATTCCGATACCAAGTAGTTACAGGAATATACAATGGTCATAATTTAAGTCCTGTGTCCAGGGACGTATTTCCTGAGTATAAAAACATGATATATATTTTTAAAAAACGAAAAAAGATTTTGTGATGCTAAAAAATATCGATGTAATCATAGTAGTATCAACGAGATACGCTCTTGTACTCATTACAGTGGATGCCATGTCCACCCATGATGTTTGTTTACATTTTGACGCCGGTGAGCTACGGTGTGTAGTGAAGCATGTTTAGCTATTCCTCGTCCTGCAGGGATGATACTTGTAAGAAACGTACTTTATTTGTCACCATGGAGACCAGGATTAGTGATTTAGAAGTAGCTAAAACACTGCCGCAGTGGATGGACGTTAGCCGCTAGCTAGCTAGCCATGTCTTAAAGCACCTCTTCCTGAGGGCGTTTCAGTGTTATAACTTCACCTTTATCGTTAGTTTTCATGCCAAAATGCGTCCGTTCTCCCTTTTTTGTCTACACACTTTGTCTGCTTGTAAGTACTCCGTGATTGTGCGTTGCCGAACATGCTCCACTGCTAGTAAAATCAGCAATGTCACGACAAGACGACGACGCGCCGTCATGCCCAGTACTTTTTAGAGGCGGTATAGTACCGAATATGATTCATTAGTATCGCAGTACTATACTAGCACCAGGATACCGTACAACCCCACATGGCCATGTTTTCCCCTGTCTTTATCAAAATATAACTCTGGATGTCAACATTGTGTGTGTGCTGAAAGCTTCATTTATGATTGCTGCCTTTGGTAAAAGCTTACCGGTAACTTTTTTAGGTTTTGCTCACATTTGCTTTCTTTTATTTAGGCACGCCATGTTGGTGCTTTTCGAAACACTCATAGCAAACATGGTTTTAAGAAATACAAATAATGTCAAGATAATACTTAAAACTGTTAAAAGCATATCAAACAAACCTTTAATGAAGTGATCACTCTAACTCATGCATTCCGACTCTGCTCCCTTGGACTGGAGTGTGAGCTGCATGCTTTTATCATCGTTTCATAAAATCTTGCACTCTTCCGCCCTTTTTGATTACCCTCGAGGAACTCTGAAGAAATGTTTATCCTTTTCACAATTTCAACGATTTGTACAGTCGAAAACAACACAAGCACGGGGCATTTTTTTTTGGAGAAAGGTTAAATGGCGTCTAGTACCCATTGAGCACAAACATTGAGCACAGAGCTAGCTTGACCACCACGCATATTTAATGGACGGGACGTGAGCCGGACGTGACATCAGTAAAATCCAAGCAATAGCTATGCTCGTGTTGTTAACGCTTGTGACTTCCTGTCTCACTCCTTAATGTTACATTGTTGCATGTGATATAAGACATGTGTTTACGTAAAAGGTGGATCAAGTGCACAATGGTGCTTCCTGGAGATAAACACAGCTCATTAACATTAAAGCTACAGACACACAAAATGGTGTTCCCAAGAGGGCTTACTAAAATCACCTTTATCTTGTCTAAATTCCAGCATCAAGGCTAGATTTTAAATGACACACTTTTGTGGGACCTATGAGAGTTATTTTAAATGGTTACAAAATAGTGTGTGAGGACACTTACTGCTTTGAATGTAAGTCATCTCCTGTTTGGAAAGAGCATGGAAGAAGAAAAATGTGTGGAATTTATCCATTGATGTTCACTGAACTATCATATAATGTCATACACAACTGCAGTTCCACCGATTAAGTTTTGTGCCAATTTGAAGCTGTATTGCCAAAATTGTATTACTTTAAAGGCTTCATCTGTTCCCTTTTTAAATCTGTTTTGAAGCAACACAAGTATTGATCTGGAGATATTGTGGAGTGTAAAGGTGTATACATGACATTTTCATTGGACAAAAAGCATTGTCCAAAATATGTCTAGTAGTAGTTTGCAGAGGTGTGCGGCTGCACTCAGATTTCAGTTTTTTCATCCAAAAGTAAAAATAAAGGGCTGACTATTACACATTTAAAACAAACTTAAACCAATGGAAACAGCTCTGCAGTTACTTCTATGACAGATGTCATCTGGTGAAGCTGTGCGACGGTATGTTGGTAAACTTTACACCCTCACACCTTAAATATATATATATATATATATATATATATATATATATATATATATATATATATATACATATATATGTGTAATATATATGTTATATATGATATATATAACCATATATCGTCAGCAGCGGTATAAAAGAACATATTTAACAAAAAATGTTTACTTTTCTCACAATTAAAAATTCAACTGAATACAAATTGTCATGTAGGACAGATAATATTGGATTCACTCTTGGCTGTGCGCGCGCACACACGCACACTCGCACGCACGCACGCACGCACGCACGCACGCACGCACGCACGCACGCACGCACGCACACACACACAAAAGCAGTCCCAGACAAGTGACCAACAATTTGCAGTCTTTGCTGTTCTAACAATAGCTATACATTCAATGATAGGTAACATTAGCAGCGGAACGCTAAAGTACTTGTCACTACACAATCTGTACCAGAAAATACGACCGGTGTACTGGATGTGTCTGGACTACAGTACGTCACTCTCTTCACTCGCAATTGATGCTGTGTTAATTGAATGTTTTAGTTATTTGATATTATATTTTTATATTATATTAACCAAGTATTATCGATGTCGGTATTATAAGGGCTAACGCAGATGATCTATTTTTAGCGACACCGTAACCAAAGGGACTTAAATAGCTTATGCAGCTAAATTGACATATTGAGTTGGTGAACTGCTGCTGCTGCAACGCCTCTAAATTGGTAAAAGTTAATTCTAGATTATAAATCATACCTCTCACCTGTATAATAGAAAGATGTAGCCATAAACATAGAAGTTGGTCAACTTTGGCATCCAACTTAGACCCAAAGCAGCAACTTTTTTTTTAATTACCTGCGGGTGGATTATGATTATTTTTTCATCTAAACAGAAAATATGAACATCCTATCAGTCGGCATCCCAGTGAGAGCAGACATTGTACAGTAAGTGGCTCCAAAACTACCGATCAAAGTGACGCTTTCAACACAGAGGCATCGCACTGCTTTAAAACATGCCTCGCCAAAAGTGGCTTGATTAAAGTATTACAATCTTTGCTTCAAACCTAGGTAAACATTTAAATAACAGTAACCCAGACCTGCACAATGAGTTTAAAGGTACTGTAGTTAACTAACTCCACTGTTGTGCACATACAGATACGTAGACAACGCTGCCTGGCTTATTGCCAATGATTAGCTCAGTCAAAACCGCCCACGTAGCGCAAACCAATGCAAGTGAAATTACTTTGGTAACAAATGGCTACAATTTGTGTTTTATCCTTAACAGTGTGTGTTTTACCTGATACATGACTTATTCGTGTAGTTTCAGCCATAGTATTGTTTTTAGTATTTACTAATGATTGTATTTTTCTTAAAGCACAGACCAAGAGTGGCAAACATAAATCATGAAGCATTTATTACAATGTCAGTAAAGTCCCAATGATTGTCACACACACACTAGGTGTGGTGAAATTTGTCCTCTGCATTTGACCCATCCCCTTGTTCACCCCCTGGGAGGTGAGGGGAGCAGTGGGCAGCAGCGGTGCCACGCCCGGGAATCATTTTTGGTGATTTAACCCCCAATTCCAACCCTTGATGCTGAGTGCCAAGCAAGGAGATAATGGGTCCCATTTTTATAGTCTTTGGTATGACTCGGCCGGGGTTTGAACTCACAACCTACCGATCTCAGGGCGGACACTCTAACCACTAGGCCACTGAGTAGGTCCACTAGGCCACTGAGTAAAGATTTCTCTTCTACTCTAACCTAATCCTGCATTATGGCAGACTATATGTAATATGCACAACTGTAAAATGTTCCTTGAGTGCAACAAGAAAAGCCCAATGTGTAATGTCTTTTAATGTTTATTTTAATCTTCTAAAATTGTCCTGTGAGTGCAAGAGGGTTCCAGGTTCGATTCCAGCTTCTGACATCTTTGTCACTGCTGTTGTGTCCCTGGGCAAGACACTACCCTTGCTCCCAGTGCCACCCACACTGGTTTACATGTAGCTTAAATGGATATTATGGGTTTCACTATGTAAAGGGCTTTAAGTGTCTAAAAGAAAAAGTGCATACAAATATAATTCACTTCACTTAGTGTTTCATTAAAGCTTAGTCTGTAGCATACAGCTTCTAAAACCTGTTGATCATCAAAAATATAAGGTTCTGGATCATTTGTCCCAAAGTAGTCTTTGCTGTCTGTCCAAAACCGATCTGGGAAAATTACGGCTCGTTAGGATTTTCCATTTGGCCTGCCAGATGTTTCCAAATAATTTTTTTAGACCTTTAACATTGAAACTGTAGCCACCAATATGATATGCAGTGCTGTGTTCAATTTACTGTAAGACTTGAACTATACATGTATTTCAATGGTTGGAATCTGCATTTTTCACAGGTATACGAGTTATTACGGTAATCTACGTCACAGCACCTCAGACTAGGCATCAAGCAGCACGGATGTCAGGAACAGACGCAAAAGTTCTGCAGAAAAGTGATATGATATCAGATTGTAGAGGGTTTTTTTTTTTTATCCTTTGCGTTCAGATTTCACCGTGTTTGTTGCATTTTGCTTTATTGTAAAATATATCGATTGCGGAGGTGGAGTGAGAAATAAAAGAGACGTTCATATGTTGCTAATATTCAGCGTTTTATCGTTCAGAGTTAATATTGTAAATCCCACATTCTTTATTTTCGTGTAAATTCTGGGTGTAAATAATTTTCCATTTTTTGAGGTGGTCTGTCCTAACAGTTTTAGCATTCAGTCAGACATTATTGTAAGTTTTTGTATTAGTGTTCCTGAAAAAAGGGACCCAAGCACACTACTGTACTAGGGCTGCAGCTAACGATTATTTTTCTATCGATTAATCTATAGATTATTTTTTTCGATTAATCGGTTAATCTATAGATTATTTTTTTCGATTAATCTATAGATTATTTTTCCTTTTACCGATTTTTTTTTTAATTTAAAATGAAGAGGAAAAAATAAATGTAGGCCAGTTTTTTCAAAAGGCATGGCTTTTATTTACAAAAAAAAAAGTATGGCCACTCAGTCAACATTGACAACAACATGACAAAATATTCTGTAACAATGTAAACATTTAAAACTTTTAACATTTAATAAAATTAAAAGTAGCTTATTTGGTTTTTAATGTGCAAATATAAAAGTAAACATCCAGTGCAAATCTTAATATTCTGGAATAGTATAAGCATTTCAAAAGTAAAAGTATTGCTTATTTTGCTTTAAAATGTGCAAAAATAAAGATAAACATCCAATACAAAAAAGTGCAAAACGGAAATATTCTGTAACAAGTGTAAACATTTCAACAAAAGTAAAAGTATTGCTTATTTGCTAAAATGTGCAAAAATAAAGCTAAACATCCAATACAAAAAAGTGTACAGTGTAAACATTTCAACAAAAGTAAAAGTATTGCTTATTTTGCTTAATAACACAACAATGATAGTATGATTAAAGTGAAAGTTAATTGTTCGTTTGTACATAGTATATGTAACTGTTAATGTTGTAAAAGGTATTTGCACGACTAATTAACGTTAGCGTTTGTGACACGTCTTGTGCCGTGGGGTTCTTTCAGGACCGACAGACTGAACGCCAGACGGCTTTGCCAGGTTTACAATCTTTTAATTTTACACAAAGTCTTTTCTCTTCCAACTGCGCGGATCGCGCACCTGGGCACGATTGCGGCGTCGCTCCCGGCGCGCCCCGCCTCGCCGCTCGCTCGCCGCCGCCGCCTCTCCACAGCGTTAAAGAGGAGCGCGTCTTTGTAAACACTGAACAGGCACGCCAAACGCGCCTCTCAGAGCGAAACAGTGCTTTAGTTTATGAATTTACAACGCAGATACAAATGACACATTCATGTTTTTGTGTAATAATGACAACGTATACGCACGCGGACGATTGACTTGTTGATGGTGATGGCAAGAACGCTGTCGGGGGTTTTCTTTTCAAATGTTCGTTCATAGCCGTTGTGCTGCTATGATAGGCCATTTCCGCTCGACACAGTGTGCATACAACAACATTATTAGCCCGTTTATTGAAATACTCCCACACTTTTGACGACTTTTGGCGTGCTTTTTTCCCCTCGCTCGCATCGTCTGCTTTGCGCTCCGCCATGACAGTAAAGTAGTGTGACGTAAATATGCGACGCGCCGACGCACAAAAACGGCGTCGACGTATTTACGTGACCGATGACGTCGATGACGTCGACGCGTCGTTTCAGCCTTATACTGTACAGCAGATTTTTACAGATATACTGTATATATATATATATATATATATATATATATATATATATATATATATATATATATATATATATATACTGTGTTTGTATATATGCAAATATGTATATACATATATATATATGTATATATATACACGTACACACACATATATATATAATATCTATTTCAATCAGGACTTATTGCAAAGTTATATATATGTATGTATATAGGGCATACATACATACGGTGGAACAGGGGTTTGTGCTTGTGCCTCACAATACGAAGGTCCTGGGTTCTTGTTCTTTCTGTTTGGAGTTTGCATGTCCTTCCCGTGACCAATTGGGTTCCTTCCGGGTACCCCAGCTATATATTTATCTGTGAGTTAGCCAAATATCTTTTAAATTGATCAATTCGCACACTGATTTTTGAACCTGCCGATTTCCTGGTCGTTGTGATGTGACTTACAAGTCAAGTCGGATCAGCCATGTTTACTCTAAAGTCAGTCACTTCCAACGCTAATTTCATGAATTTACTCAATAAAAAATACAATGTAACTGTGAAACCATTTTTACATTTCTTTGTGTAGCAAGCTTTCCAAAAATATCAACCTTCTTTAAATGTGTTAAAGAAAGTTAGGAAATTTTCAACAAAAAAGGTCACACCAAAAATCTTGCGCCCCATTGACTTTGTATTAAAGAAGTTGACCATACATTTTTAATCTAAATTATTTATCACAGGAAACTAATCCTTACATCACTGGACTCATTTTCACAAGACCTGTCTGATAATATTAGTTTCATGTACAGTACAGGCCAAAAGTTTGGACACACCTTCTCATTCAATGTGTTTTCATGACTATTTTACATTGTAGATTGTCACTGAAGGCATCACTATGAATGAACACATTTGGAGTTATGCACTTAACAAAAAAAGGTGAAATAACTGAAAACATGTTTTATATTCTAGTTTCTTCATAATAGCCACCCTTTGCACACTCTTGGCATTCTCTCGATGAGCCTTGAGAGGGAGTCACCTGAAATGGTTTTCACTTCACAGGTGTGCTTGAAGCTCATCGAGAGAATGCCAAGAGTGTGCAAAACTGTAATCAGAGCAAAGGGCGGCTATTTTGAAGAAACTAGAATATAAAACATGTTTTCAGTTATTTTACCTTTTTTTTTGTTAAATACCGTACATAACTACACATGTGTTCATTCATAGTTTTGTTGCTTTCAGTGACAATCTACAATATAAATAGTCATGAAAATAAAGAAAACACATTGAATGAGACGGTGTGTCCAAACTTTTGGACTGTACTGTGTATCCATCCATCCATCCATTTTCTACCGCTTATTCCCTTCGAGGTCGCGGGGGGCGCTGGAGCCTATCTCAGCTATATTTTAAATTGTTTTACATGGAACAGGGGTTAGTGCATGTGCCTCACAATACAAAGGTCCTGAGTAGTCCTGGGTTCAATACTGGGCTCGGGATCTTTTTGTGTGGACTTTGCATGTTCTCCCCGTGACCAGAGGTGGGTAGTAATGCGCTACATTTACTCCGTTACATCTACTTGAGTAACTTTTGGGATAAATTGTACTTCTAACAGTAGTTTTAATGCAACTTACTTTTACTTTTACTTGAGTATATTTATAGAGAAGAAACGCTACTTTTACTCCGCTACTTTTATCTACATTCAGCTCGCTACTCGCTACTAATTTTTATCGATCTGTTAATGCACGCTTTGTTTGTTTTGGTCTGTCAGACAGACCTTCAAAGTGCCTGCGTTACTGGTGACGTTTCACTCCGTTCCACCAATAAAATGCAGTCACTAGTGACGTTTGACTCCGTTCCACCAATCAGATGCAGTCACTGGTGACGTTGGACCAATCAAACAGAGCCAGGCGGTCACATGACCTGACTTAAACAAGTTGAAAAACTTATTGGGGTGTTACTATTTAGTGGTCAATTGTACGGAATATGTACTGTACTGTGCAATCTACTACCGTATTTTCCGCACTATAAGGCGCACCGGATTATTAGCCGCACCTTCTATGAATTACATATTTCATAATTTTGTCCACCAATAAGCCGCCCCGGACTATAAGCCGCGCCTACGCTGCGCTAAAGTGAATGTCAAAAAAACGCTGCGCTAAAGTAAATGTCAAAAAAACAGTCAGATAGTTCAGTCAAACTTTAATAATATATTGAAAACCAGCGTTCTAACAACTCTGTCCCAAAATGTACGCAAATGTGCAATCACAAACATAGTAAAATTCAAAATGGTGTAGAGCAAAAGCAACATAATGTTGCTCGAACGTTAATGTCACAACACACAAAATAAACATAGCGCTCACCTTCTGAAGTTATTCTTCATTCGTAAATCCTTCGAATTCTTCGTCTTCGGTGTCCGAATTGAAAAGTTGCGCAAGCGTGGGATCCAAAAATGGCCGGCTCCGTCTCGTCGAAGTCATCGGATTCAGTGTCGCTGTTGTTGTGCAGCAGTTCTGTGAATCCTGCCTTCCGGAAAGCTCGGACCACAGTTGTGACCGAAATATCTGCCCAGGCATTTACGATCCACTGGCAAATGTTGGTGTATGTCGTCCGGCGCTGTCTGCCCGTCTTAGTGAAGGTGTGTTCGCCTTCGGAGCTGTGTGAAAAAAGCCACCCGGCCTCTTCGCGTAAACTTCCCTTAACCACTCGCTCATCTTTTCTTCATCCATCCATCCCTTCGAGTTAGCTTTTATGATGACGCCGGCTGGAAAGGTCTCTTTTGGCAAGGTCTTCCTTTTGAATATCACCATGGGTGGAAGTTAGCATGGCAAGCTAGAACCACAGTGAAGGATGACTTCTCATTCCCTGTGGTGCGAATATTCACCGTACGTGCTCCCGTTCCACAGTGCGGTTCACAGGAATATCAGTTGCTGTGAAATACGGTAGTAATCCGTGTGCGGATGGAGAGATTGCGTCTTTTTATGAACCGGATCCTTGTCGCTTTGTAGGAGCCATTTTGTGGTCTTTACAGATGTAAACAGGAAATGAAACGTACGGTGATATCCGCGCGTTTTTTCTTCTTCTTCCGGGGGCGGGTAGAAGAAGAAGCGCTTCCTGTTCTATGGGGGCGGGTGCTTTCCTTGGGGGTTGCTTGCGTAGAAGAAGAAGCGCTTCCTGTTCTACCGGGAAAAAAGATGGCGGCTGTTTACCGAAGTTGCGAGATCGAAACTTTATGAAAATGAATCGTAATAAAGCGCACCGGGTTATAAGGCGCACTGTCAGCTTTTGAGAAAAATTGTGGTTTTTAGGTGCGCCTTATAGTGCGGAAAATACGGTAATACAAGTTTCAATCAATCAATCAAAAGTGTGAAGGAAAAAAGACACTTTTTTATTTCAAACGTACATCCCGTCACAAGCCTAAAGACTGACTGCACAGTTCCTGTCTTCACAATAAAAGTGCCGCTCCATCGCGCCTGCGCTTTCAAAATAAGGGTCTCCGAAAGCCAGCGCAAACAAGCTAGCAAGCTACGGAATTTGCCGCCAATGTATTTCTTGTAAAGTGTGTGAAAACGAATATGGAAGCTGGACAAATAAGATACCAAAAACCAACCACTTTCATGTGGTATTAGACAGAAAGGAGGAACTTTTTTTCTCCTGCATTTGAAAACGTGGACGTTAAGCACTGCTGTCTGATTACAATCAATGCAAGTCATCAGAATCAGGTAATACACCAACTTATATTCTTGTCAACATGAAAGAAAGGAATCTATATGTGTTAAACATGCATGTATATTCATTAAAACACCTTTAACATGTAAACAAAAACGGCAAAATAAATAAATATAAATGATATACTGTATATATCAATGTATGTGTATATATGTATATGTATATATATATATATATATATATATATATATATATATATATATATATATATATATATGATATGTGTGTGTATGTTACTCATCAGTTACTCAGTACTTGAGTAGTTTTTTCACAACATACTTTTTACTTTTACTCAAGTAAATATTTGGGTGACTACTCATTACTTTTACTTGAGTAATAAATCTCTAAAGTAACAGTACTCTTACTTGAGTACAATTTCTGGCTACTCTACCCACCTCTGCCCGTGACTGCGTAGGTTCCCTCCGGGTACCATACTTGCCAACCCTCCCGATTTTCCCGGGAAACTCCCGAATTTCAGTGCCCCTCCCGAAAATCTCCCGAGGCAACCATTATCACGAATTTCTCCCGATTTCACACCCAGACAACAATATTGGGGGCGTGCCTAAAAGACACTGCTTTTAGCGTCCTCTACAACCTGTCGTCACGTCCGCTTTTCCTCCATACAAACAGCGTGCCGGCCCAGTCACATAATACATGCGGCTATTACACACACATAAGGGAATGCAAGAATAGGCCATACAGGTCACACTGAGGGTGGCCGTATAAACAACTTTAACACTGTTACAAATATGCGCCACACTGTGAACCCACACCAAACAAGAATGACAAACACATTTCGGGAGAACATCTGCATTGTAACTAGGGCTGGGTGAAATATCGATATGCGGGATATATCGCGGGTTTGTCTCTGTGCGATATAGAAAATGACTATATCGTGATATCGGAGTATACGTTCTCACTAAGGCTGAAACGACGCGTCGACGTAGTCGACGTCATCGGTTACGTAAATACGTCGACGCCGTTTTTGTGCGTCGGCGCGTCGCATATTTACGTCACACTACTGTCATGGCGGAGCGCAAAGCAGACGGTGCGAGCGAGGGGAAAAAAGCACGCCAAAAGTCGTCAAAAGTGTGGGAGTATTTCAATAAACGGCCTAATAATGTTGTTGTATGCACACTGTGTCGAGCAGAAATGGCCTATCATAGCAGCCCAACGGCTATGAACGAACATTTGAAAAGAAAACCGACAGCGTTCTTGCCATCACCAAGTAAATCATCCGCGTGCGTATACGTTGTCATTATCAGAGGTGGGTAGAGTAGCCAGAAATTGTACTCAAGTAAGAGTACTGTTACTTTAGAGATTTATTACTCAAGTAAAAGTAATGAGTAGTCACCCAAATATTTACTTGAGTAAAAGTAAAAAGTATGTTGTGAAAAAACTACTCAAGTACTGAGTAACTGATGAGTAACATACACACACATATCATATATATATATATATATATATACATATATACACATACATTGATATATACAGTATATCATTTATATTTATTTATTTTGCCGTTTTTGTTTACATGTTAAAGGTGTTTTAATGAATATACATGCATGTTTAACACATATAGATTCCTTTCTTTCATGAAGACAAGAATATAAGTTGGTGTATTACCTGATTCTGATGACTTGCATTGATTGTAATCAGACAGCAGTGCTTAACGTCCACGTTTTCAAATGCAGGAGAAAAAAAGTTCCTCCTTTCTGTCTAATACCACATGAAAGTGGTTGGTTTCTGGTATCTTATTTGTCCAGCTTCCATATTCGTTTTCACACACTTTACAAGAAATACATTGGCGGCAAATTCCGTAGCTTGCTAGCTTGTTTGCGCTGGCTTTCGGAGACTCTTATTTTGAAAGCGCAGGCGCGATGGAGCGGCACTTTTATTGTGAAGACAGGAACTGTGCAGTCAGTCTTTAGGCTTGTGACGGGATGTACGTTTGAAATAAAAAAGTGTCTTTTTTCCTTCACACTTTTGATTGATTGATTGAAACTTGTATTAGTAGATTGCACAGTACAGTACATATTCCGTACAATTGACCACTAAATGGTAACACCCCAATAAGTTTTTCAACTTGTTTAAGTCAGGTCATGTGACCGCCTGGCTCTGTTTGATTGGTCCAACGTCACCAGTGACTGCATCTGATTGGTGGAACGGAGTCAAACGTCACTAGTGACTGCATTTTATTGGTGGAACGGAGTGAAACGTCACCAGTAACGCAGGCACTTTGAAGGTCTGTCTGACAGACCAAAACAAACAAAGCGTGCATTAACAGATCGATAAAAATTAGTAGCGAGTAGCGAGCTGAATGTAGATAAAAGTAGCGGAGTAAAAGTAGCGTTTCTTCTCTGTAAATATACTCAAGTAAAAGTAAAAGTATGTTGCATTAAAACTACTCTTAGAAGTACAATTTATCCCAAAAGTTACTCAAGTAGATGTAACGGAGTAAATGTAGCGCGTTACTACCCACCTCTGGTCATTATTACACAAAAACATGAATGTGTCATTTGTATCTGCGTTGTAAAATCATAAACTAAAGCACCGTTTCGCTCTGAGAGGTGCGTTTGGCGTGCCTGTTCAGTGTTTACAAAGACGCGCTCCTCTTTAACGCTGTGGAGAGGCGGCGGCGGCGAGCGAGCTGCGAGGCGGGGCGCACCGGGAGCGACGCCGCAATCGTGCCCAGGTGCGCGATCCGAGCGAGCGAGAAAGAGGAGCCGAAAAGCGAGGAGAGAAAAGAGTTGGAAGAGAAAAGACTTTGTGTAAAATTAAAAGATTGTAAACCTGGCAAAGCCGTCTGGCGTTCAGTCTGTCGGTCCTGAAAGAACCCCACGGCATAAGACGTGTCACAAACGCTAACGTTAATTAGTTGTGCAAATACCTTTTACAACATTAACAGTTACATATACTATGTACAAACCAACAATTAACTTTCACTTTAATCATACTATCATTGTTGTTATTAAGCAAAATAAGCAATACTTTTACTTTTGTTGAAATGTTTACACTGTTGTTACAGAATATTTAGTTTTGCACTTTTTTTGTATTGAATGTTTATCTTTATTTTTGCACATTTTAGCAAATAAGCAATACTTTTACTTTTGTTGAAATGTTTACACTGTACACTTTTTTGTATTGGATGTTTAGCTTTATTTTTGCACATTTTAGCAAATAAGCAATACTTTTACTTTTGCTGAAATGTTTACACTTGTTACAGAATATTTCCGTTTTGCACTTTTTTGTATTGGATGTTTATCTTTATTTTTGCACATTTTAAAGCAAAATAAGCAATACTTTTACTTTTGAAATGCTTATACTATTGCAGAATATTAAGATTTGCACTGGATGTTTACTTTTATATTTGCACATTAAAAAGCAAATAAGCTACTTTTAATTTTGTTAAATGTTAAAAGTTTTAAATGTTTACATTGTTACAGAATATTTTGTCATGTTGTTGTCAATGTTGACTGAGTGGCCATACTTATTTTTTTTGTAAATAAAAGCCATGCCTTTTGAAAAAACTGGCCTACATTTATTTTTTCCTCTTCATTTTAAATAAAAAAAATAATCGTTAAAAGGAAAAATAATCTATAGATTAATCGAAAAAAATAATCTATAGATTAACCGATTAATCGAAAAAAATAATCTATAGATTAATCGATAGAAAAATAATCGTTAGCTGCAGCCCTAGTTCTCACGCAGTTGCTTTTAGCTGCTGGCATTACACGACAGGCTCTTCCCACTCTTTCTTGTGTCTCCTTCTCACAGAGAGCAAGCGCAGCTTCTACATACGTCACATACTGTCACGTCATACATCACAGTATACGCCCTCGCACAGCAGAGAGGTAGCAGCATGGCTGACGTTAGCTGTGATGCTAGCGGTAATACGAGCGAAAGAAGGTGCGAATCTGGTAACAAATGAAGGAATAATGAATTCCCCCAAAAAACAGCAGGGGGTCCATCGTCTGGCGGTGGTTTGGCTTCAAGTGGGAATATGTCGAACAGACAACCATAATTTGTCAAGTGTGGGGCGAAAGCGTTGCTATAAAAAGTAGCATTACTGCTAATATGTAGCATCATTTGAAAAGTCACCTGCTAGAGAATTTAAGAGTGCTTACTCCGCACGTCAACATCTCGGTTCGGTGCCACATGCCCACACCATCAAAATGCAGAGGCAAACATTTCCACATCAACACCGTATGAAAAAAATACTGATTTTTTTTAGTTGTGATTTCCATCTCTGCATGAAAGTTTTAAAGTAACATATATTAATGCAGTATGAAGAAGAATGTTTTAATGTAAACATGGTCCTGAGTAGTCTTGGGTTCAATCCCGGGCTTGGGATCTTTCTGTGTGGAGTTTGCATGTTCTCCCCGTGACTGCGTGGGTTCCCTCCGGGTACTCCAGCTTCCTCCCACTTCCAAAGACATGCACCTGGGGATAGGTTGATTGGCAACACTAAATTGGCCCTAGTGTGTGAATTTGAGTGTGAATGTTGTCTGTCTATCTGTGTTGGCCCTGTGATGAGGTGGCGACTTGTCCAGGATGTACCCCGCCTTCCGCCCGATTGTAGCTGAGATAGGCTCCAGCACCCCCGAAGGGAATAAGCGGTAGAAAATGGATGGATGGATGGACATAGAATCATCATACTGCTGTGATTATATGCATCAAGTGTTCATTCAAGGCTAAGGCAAAAATATCGAGATACATATTGTGTATCGTGATATGGTCTTAAAATATCGCGATATTAAAAAAAGGCCATATCGCCCAGTCCTAATTGTAACACAACATAAACACAACAGGACAAATACCCAGAACCCCTTGCAGCACTAACTCTTCCGGGACGCTACAATATTCACCCCCGCTACCACCAAACCCCCCCACCTCCCATCTCCCGAATTCAGAGGTCTCAAGGTTGGCAAGTATGCCGGGTATTCCGGCTTCCTCCCACCTCCAAAGACATGCACCTGGGGATAGGTTGATTGGCAACACTAAATTGGCCCTAGTGTGTGAATGTTGTCTGTCTATCTGTGTTGGCCCTGTGATGAGGTGACGACTTGTCCAGGGTGTAGCCCGCCTGCCGCCCGAATGCAGCTGAGATAGGCTCCAGCACCCCCTGCAACCCATCCATCCATTGTCTACCACTTATTCCCTTCGGGGTCGCGGGAGGCGCTGGAGCCTATCTCAGCTACAATCGGGCGGACAAGTCGCCACCTCATCGCAGGGCCAACACAGATAGACAGACAATATTCACTCACATTCACAAACTAGGGCCAATTTCGTGTTGCCAATCAACCTATCCCCAGGTGCATGTCTTTGGAGGTGGGAGGAAGCCGGAGTACCCGGAGGGAACCCACGCAGTCACGGGGAGAACATGAAAACTCCACACAGAAAGATCCCGAGGTCGGGATTGAACTCACGACTACTCAGGACCTTCGTATTGTGAGGCAGACGCACTAACCCCTCTTTCACCGTGCTTCCCCCCGCAACCCCAAAAGGGAAAAGCGGTAGAAAATAGATGGATGGATGTTTTACCCATACCTACAATGACTGCTCATTAGCAACACCTACAGGATTGGAGTGGAACATTATTTGGCGCTAACAGCTTTTTACACACTCAGTAAGACTTTTCCGCCCCAAACGGAATTTAAAAGTTTGCTAACAACAGAATACATTAGGAAGGAAATAGTTTGTGTTGTTGGCTGTTATAGTTATCTCAAAGTAATACATTAGCCGCTAAGCTAGCAGGGATCGGGAAGGATCTATCTACCTTCCTTTGAGTCATTCTTGTTTTCTGGTAGTGCCTTAAGGTGATGCGGTGTTCCGAAAGTGTTTTATTTTAGTCACCTATTCACCTCACGTGTAGCAATCGTTGTTTGAATCCTGTTATCCACTTTTCCTACGGGGCGAAGAGCAAATGTTGTATAGCGAAGGGAACGCCATCTTGGTGACGTAATTTCCGGTGTAGAAACCCACACTCCAACCTCTCCTCCATGAGCCCATAGCGGGATTGGAGTGCAGCCTTCCGGGGTGTCACAAACACACACTCAAGCTCAGTCCGCTGCGTTGTTGTGGATGATTTTTCACTTTATACGTTGTTTTTTCCCCCGGAAGGTTATTAAGAACACAAAGAAGGCAAAGGAAGCAAGAACCCGAGGCGGAGAAGTGGAAATGTGTCGCTAATATTTGGCTCTCCTCCTCCTCGTCCTTTCAGATCTACCAGGAGCCGAAGAACGACGGCGAGTGTCTGAACAACATAAAGGAGTTCGTCAAAGGCTGCACATCTTTCCGTGTCGAGGTAAGAGTCGGTAATAGTCATCGTATTTTACAGCGTTACGTTTACACCAAAGCTCCAATGCTTCAAGTGGAGAGTTGTGAAACAAAGGTTTCATGGAGAGAAGCCCGCTGGCAGGGGGAGGAGGAGTGAGGCTGCAGCCGGGCAGCTCTCCCCCATCGCCCGCTGATACATGAATCATTTGGATAAACTTAAATATGATGGACTTGTCTCTCCTTTCCCACCGCACGTTTGGATTTACATGCGCAAAAGCGCTTGGGGTTACTAATCAATGCAAATATTTGTGCTTATGCGTGGTTTTGTTGTCACCCATCCACTTTACCCTTTAACACATTGTCTCTTCTTGAAAGTTTCGGCTTTGGTAGAGTATTGTGGTGAATGATGGCCTGCCTTGCAAGTTCCACCGCAGATCATAGCACTTACGGATGACTTACAGATGTTAGTAGTAGTCTAGATCGGTGTTTTTCGACCTTGTTTGAGCCGAGGCACAGTTTTTGCGTTGAAAAAATCCGGAGGCACACCACCAGCAGAAATCATTAAAAAACGAAACTCAGTTGACAGTAAAAAGTCGTTGTCGCAATTGTTGGATATGAATTTAAACCATAACCAAGCATGCATCAATATAGCTCTTGTCTCAAAGTAGGTGTACTGTCACGACATGTCACATCACGCCGTAACTTATTTTGAGTTTTTTGGTGTTTTCCTGTGTGCATACTTGCCAACCCCCCCGATTTTCCCGGGAGACTCCCGAATTTCACTGCCCCTCCCGAAAATCTCCCGGGGCAACCATTCTCCTGTATTTCTCCCGATTTCCACCCGGACAACAATATTGGGGGCGTGCCTTAAAGGCACTGCCTTTAGCGTTCTTTCTCACCTGAAAAGGAGACTATTATATATGTCTCCGTTATCCATAGGTTTATCTATAACCCATAAAGTAGGCAGGCACGGAGCTATTTCTCAGCGTGTGTTTATTCCAGCCGGCACGTTAATACACTGACACACAACATCCGGATTCCCATCATGCATTGCTTCAAAACTACGGCAAGTAGTAATGTCCAAAAACATAACAGAGACGAAGCAGAAGAACGAAGAAGAGACATGGCGACGAGGAGTAAGAAGAATAAGTACGCTTGCAAGTTCCAAAATGATTGGGGAAAAAATAATTACAGTTCATCCAGGACAGCTGCCTGCAAATTTTGTAGATCAGACTTCTCCATTGAACACGGTGGCCGAACGGATATACTCATTCATGAACGGGTTTTATAAATATATATATATATATATATATATATATATATATATATATATATATATATATATATATATATATATATATAAGAAATACTTGATATATAATATTTTTATAAAAATGGATAATATTTTTGCACTGTTGCTGTTTGATAGAGTAAAATTGATTCATCTATCCATTTTCTACCGCTTGTCCCTTTCGGGGTTTCGGGGAGGCTAGAGCTTATCCCAGCTGCACTCGAGCGGAAGGCAAGGTATACCCAGGACAAGTCGCCACCTAATCGCAGGGCCAACACTGATAGAGAGACAAGCATTCACACTCACATACATTTATTTTCAAACTGTATTTTTGGGGCGGAGGTGCGTGTGGGGGGGGTGGTTGTTTAGGTTTTAGGGGGGCCCCCAAAACCCCTTCTGTCCCGGCCCCCCCCCCTTCGGTTAAGGCGGCCCTGGGGACAGTGTGCACTGTAAGGCGGAACACGGGGGTCATTGAACCACCCTCTCCTCTTGACAATGCGAGTCAGTGTTCGACAGCGAGCGCCGCTCCTCTCGACTGCCAACGAGAGATGGGACGGGAGAAATTGAGCGAATGAAACATGCCCTTTAGCAGTAAGAGGCAAATGACATTGTGTTGGAAAGTGAGAAGAAGTGTGTTTGTCAGGGCTCACTGTGGGTTATATGTCTGTATTTTCATCTGTCGCTAATGCAATAAATCCATCAATTAACGCTTCCATTTAATTAACGTCCGAGTCTCCTGTAGTTGGCGGGTTCTTAAATTGGTAAAAAAAAAAAACCTGACATTGACAGCTGTGGCTGCAGGTAACCACCATTTTTTATGAACTCTAAAAGATGACCAAAGCTGCAATTGATGTATTATGAGTAATGTGCTGACCTCGTGCTTAGAAGGGGTCATATTATGAATTTTTTCTACATTTTAAAACTCTTGTGGTCTACATAACATGTAATGGTGGTCCTTTGGTCAAAATATTGCTTAGATCATTTTTTACAGAATGTTTTCAAGCTGCTTCTTTTAAGGATGCACCGTTTTGTGGGCGGTCTTACTTACACAGCTCCACTTTGACATCGTCTTCTCCACCCCGTCTTTAGTTTGAACTAATGACCAATTTAGTTTGAACTATACGCTTCTTTGTATTAGAAATGGCAGCAGTGGTGAATGCATGTATAAGCCAGTCTGCCCCACAACAAGAGGTTAGAGAAAAATAAGGAGCGTATTGACTACAACTAAATAACAATTGCGACCTGACGCAAAGCTCTTTTGTTAAACCTGTACCATATATGGAGATATTCGCTGACGTAACTTCGGCAAAATACGCCACAGTCGTCTCAAATTCCAAACGGCAAATTTGGAAGAAGGCAAGATTGTTTTATTAATATCTTTGCTATGCCACCATGGTTTGATTTCACATTATCCGCCCTTATGTCGATCCCAAATACACAAAAACAGGTACCAACAAGCAGGCCTTGTGGTTAGGGTGTCAACCCTGAGATCGGTAGGTTGTGAGTTCAAACCCCGGCCCAGTCATACCAAAGACTATAAAAATGGGACCCATTGCCTCCCTGCTTGGCACTCAGCATCAAGGGTTGGAATTGGGGGTTAAATCTCCAAAATGATTCCCTTGCACGGTCACCGCTGCTGCTCACTGCTCCCCTCACCTCCCAAGGGGTGGAACAAGGGGATGGGTCAAATGCAGAGAGTAATCTCGCCACACTTACTGTGTGTGTGACTATCAGTGGCACTTTAACTTTAATGTTGGTTTGCTCCTTAGTCCTATTACAGTGCAACATGTTGGTTCTGTTGCTGCTTTGTTGTGCAATACATTTAGTATGACCATGTAGTCAGAGAGGTTGCGTATTCATTTCCACTTTCTCATGCACTTTAAAAAACAAACAAATTAGAGCAGTACAAAACCTGCAGTAGAATCAGAAGCCATGTTGTTCATTCGATTGAATCCTTTGGTTTTTAAATATCCTGTGATATGTACCCGTCGAGTGATTTGTTTGTGCGTGCAAGTGTCAGCATGTTCAACTACATTAGTTTAGTTTTTTTGTGATTGAAGTAGACTGAGCAGGATTACTTGTAGTTTGGGACTTGGCCATCTGTAAAGCCAAGCTGGATCTTCTCCAGAGTGCATTGGGGCTGCTGGCGCTGACCTCTGGTAGCTTGACTGGAGCTGCAGAGACCAGAAACTGTGACACGCTAATATACGCTTAGCTTCAGCGGTTTGGACATGTTTTGTTTGTGACCTCTGGCTCCTCTTGCTTAACGGACACTGCTGTTTAGAAATGGGAATTGGTTAGATTTTTTCAATTCCGCTTTCGATTCGGTTCTTTATCGGTTCTCTTATCTATTCTTATTTGGAAAAAAATTTACCAAAAAGTTGGATTAGCACTCATTTTGTTAAGTTAAGCGATGACATGACCTTACAAAGCAAACAGTGATGTCTTAAAAGGGCACATACGTAGAAGAGAAAAAAATATAGTAAAAAAATATATATACTCGGTATAAGAAATAAATATTCTTCCTTAGAATTCAACAAAATAAAACATGTGTAAATTACATATGAATGTAACATTTAGTAACGTGATATTAACTCATATGCAGAGTGAGATATGACAAGCCTTTATTTACTATATTTTTGATGATTATGGCTTACATATTACAAAGACCTAAAGTTGAAAATCCCAGAAAATGTGGGGTTTCAAAAGCTGTAAGCCATGATCAGTACAATTATAATTAAAAAAAACTTGACATATGTCAATTTGCATCTAATGAGTTTATATCATATACTAGCTGGCTTTATTGCTGACGTGAATGGAATTTTACACAATATTGAAATTGTTTGAGTTTCACCTGTATAATAGAAAAGGACTATGAAAATCTGGTGGGAGGAAAACATTTTTTCTGACCACAGTTGAACATTCACCTTCTGTAAAAAAAAACGGATATTGTGATGAAGTATCCACCTCCGCTGGCGGGCTGTATCTTTCCCCGCTCACGGGAATAACATAGCTCGCTGAAAGCTGACAAAAAAGTCACATACAGGTCGCATTCAATTGGCAATGCATTCGGACTACCTCCTGATGTGGCCTGAATCTGATGCGAAAATATCATATTTGAAGCACTTTAGAGCGTTTTGACCGGCAAAAAAAATCAGATCTGTGTCACTTGAGGGCAAAACATGTTATATTTGGTGTGCAGTGTTAATGCGGTGTTACTTAGAACCCGTTGTATTCAGAGGACGTGCCAGCGTTACTGCTGCTGGGATGAGATCGGTGTGGTTCAAAAACATAACCTTAATTTATAGTTATAGCATGCTGTGTGCTCAAATGTTTTAGCATATTACTCTTAGGTCCTCCTTGATGAAATAGCAGCCTTGCAATTATTACAAATAGCGCTGTTGCAATCTTTTCATGTAAAATATAGTCAAACTTTGGAGTGTTTCTGCGACCTGGCCGCCATGTTGCTGTCTGACGTCACTACGCACGTTGCGTGATTACGTTTTCACACCCGCAAGAATTGTTAAGGCAATCGTTTAAAAAAATGGCAAGCAATTTCAAGGAATTGATACACTGGGAACTGGTTCTGAAAAATAACCAATTTTCAGTTCCCATCCCTACTGCTGTGTTTGCCAGGAGAAAAGCGTCCTGTGGGAATAGTAACTTTAGGCCGCCATGACACTCGTGTATCCATCTGTCTAATGCGGGCTCTTCCAGCCTTTTTTATAGCCTTTTCTTTCATTTTAACTTTTTTTTTTTTGCTTGGAATTTTTTTTCACCTATTTTTTTTTTCAAACACTTTTTCTCCTTTCTTTTCCATTTTACGTCATTGTGCAAAAGCAATATTTTTTGATACACCTTCTCTGTTCCTCCCTGACACTTAAAGACAGGATTTAGACACAATATCAGTAATTTCTGAGACATGGCAAAGGGGTGTGATTATAAAAACTGATTCTTTCTACTCATTTTTGGCCATGGTGTTGAGTTGCTTATTCATGTGGCGTTCCTTAATGCAGTGTTTTTCAACCACTGTGCCGTGAGATACAGTCTGGTGTGCCGTGGGAGATTATATAATTTCACCTATTTGGGTTAAAAATATTTTACGCAAACCAGTAATTATAATCTGCAAATTGAGTGTCTAGAGCTCGGCAGAGTAACCGTGTAATACTCTTCCATATCAGTAAGTGGCAGCAGGTAGCTAATTGCTTTGTAAACGTCGTATCTAATGCTTAAACCAAAAATAAACAAAAGGCGAGTGCCCCTAAAAAAAGCATTGAAGTTTAGGGATGGCTATGGAAAACGAAACTAAAACTGAACTGGCTACAAAATAAACAAAAACAGAATGCTGAACGACAGCAAAGACTTACAGCGTGTGGAGCAGACGGCCTCCACAAAGTACATTCGTACATGACATGACAATCAATAATTTCCCCACAAAGAAGTATAGCGTCCGCACAACTGAAATAGTCTAGATTGCTAAAACAAAGCAGGTGCGGGGAATAACCCTCAAAGGAAGACATGAAACTGCTACAGGAAAATGCCAACAAAACAGGAAAAGCCAACAAAATAGGAGCGCAAGACACTACACACAGGAAAACACCAAAAAACTCAAAATAAGTCACGGCGTGATGTGACAGTACACCTCCTTTGAGACAAGAGCTATAGTGATGCATGGTTGGTTGTGGTTTGAACTCATATCCAATAATTGCAACAATTACTTTTTACTGTCAATATCAACTACCGAGTTTATATTTTTAATGTTTTCTGCTTGTGGTGTGCCTCCGCATTTTTTTAATGTACAAAAATGTGCCTTTGCTCCAAAAAGGTTGTAAAACACTGCATTAGTGTGCCGCGGCACGGTGGTTGAAAAACACTGATATAGACCACTAGTGTGCCGTGAGATACAGTCTGGTGTGCCGTGGGAGATTATCTAATTTCACCTATTTGGGTTAAAAATATTTTTTGCAAACCAGTAATTATAGTCTGCAAATTATGTGTTGTTGTTGAGTGTCAGTGCTGTCTCGAACTCGGCAGAGTAACCATGTTATATTCTTCCATATCAGTAGGTGGCTGCAGGTAGCTAATTGCTTTGTAGATGTCGGGAACAGCGGCAGGCAGTGTGCAGGTAAAAATGTATCTAATGCTTAAACCAAAAATAAACAAAAGTTAGCCCCTAAGAAAAGGTTTTGAAGCTTAGGGAAGGCTATGCAGAACAAATCTAAAACTGAACTGGCTACAAAGTAAACAAAAACAGAATGCTGGACGACAGCAAAGACTTACTGTGGAGCAAAGACGGCGTCCACAATGTACATCCGAACATGACATGACAATCAACAATGTTCCCACAAAGAAGGATAAAAACAACTGAAATATTATTGATTGCTAAAACAAAGTAAATGCGGGAAATATCACTCAAAGGAAGACATGAAACTATCCATCCATCCATCCATCCATGGATGGATAGTTTCATGAAACTACTACAGGAAAATACCAAAAAAAAGAGAAAAAGCCACCGAAATAGGAGCGCAAAACAAGAACTAAAACACTACACACAGGAAAACAGCAAAAAACTCAAAATAAGTCACGGCGTGATGTGACAGGTGGTGACAGTACACCTACTTTGAGACAAGAGCTATAGTGATGCATGCTTGGTTATGGTTTAAATTCATATCCAACAATTGCGACAACGACTTTTTACTGTCAACTGAACTTCGTTTTTTTAATGATTTTTGGTGTTGTGCCTCCAGATTTTTTCACCGCAAAAACTGTGACTTGGCTCAAAAAAGGTTGAAAAACACTGCCTTGAAGCAACTTGTTAAGTATGACTATGACCCAAAACAGATAAAACCATGAACATTAGACAGAAAACTTAACTGAACATCCTCCATAAAAATGGCCAACTGTTTTTCTTACATGGTAGTGGGGACAGGGTAGTTTGTTGTTGTTCTTTGTGTCAGTTGAGGCATTGTATCGGTATCCCAACATGTCTTCTTCTAGTCTCAATGGTGGGCGTAATAAAATGACAGATGCTGGCCAACACGCCTTAAAGCTAACGAGCTGAATGGGGAACTTTCTTATGGGTTTTGCACTTTCAGTTCGCGAAGCACACACACACGCACACATATACAGTATATACTCCTGCAATGTCACATTCATGAAAACACAAAGCCACATCCTCACGCCACCTTCAGGCATATCAGCAATCAGAGCGTAAGACGAATACAGACTCCAATCTCAGTCAGTGCTCATCTTCGGTATTACATAAGCGAAATAAACAGTGCTTCCAGAAAGAGGCGGCCATCATCAGTGATACAATCAATGATGTCTGTACTGATTTCTCTACTGTATTTGATCAGGGAATGTGCAAATTCAGTGATGCTTCCTCAAGAAAATGTTTAGAATGACAGGAATCACACAGAAAACACTGTAATAACACAGCTTAGTGGACAAAAAACTCAGCCTACCACGACTGCACGTCACTCACTGGTTCGTATGGATTATAAATCTCTGGACCCTGAATATAAGAATACAGACACGTCTTATTTAGTACCTCTTTCTGGGTTGTTAAATGTTTGGTTTGGTTTAAATTGATTTTGAACATGTATGCAATTACAAGTAATACATCATATAGTTTACATATTTACATTTCTCTTTACAACATGGTCGAAAAGGAGTACAAGCTTATTTAATCCTACCTCTTTTCCAATTCTTAGCAATTAAGTAGCACATATTCCCTTCCTGTTCTCGTTTTGTAACACAATTTACATAAATGAATTACAACAGTTTTATTAAAAGTGAAGCCAGTCATGCTTCACATAATGACATGAATAATATCTCATTTCAATAATTTCAAGATGTTCATCAAAATTCTTCTTCCATATACTTTGTAAACACTTTTAGTTTGAGCAGCCTTTTAAACTGGAGCACATTAGTACATTGATTAACTTGTTTTCTTCATCTATTCCATATTTTAATACCACATACTGATATGCTAAAGGTTTTAAGTGTTGTACGTGCATACCAATGTTTGAAATTAGATTTTTCTCTGAGCTTATATTTCTCCTCCTTTTGTTGAGAAGAATTGTTGTTCATTCTTAGGTAGCAGGTTTTCGTTTGCTTTGTGATTAATTTTAGCTGTTTACAAAGGCACCAAATCATTGAATTTCAATATTTTTGATTTAATAAATAAAGTGTTTCTATGTTCTCTATGTCAAACACTATGTATGGACTCTCACTATTATGTTAGATCCACTATGGACTAGACTCTCACAATATTATGTTAGATCCACTCGACGTCCATTGCACCGGTCGCCCAGGGGGGGTCCCCACATCTGCGGTCCCCTCCAAGGTTTCTCATTGTTATCCCATTGGGTTGAGTTTTTCCTTGCCCTGATGTGGGATCTGAGCCGAGGATGTCGTTGTGGCTTGTGCAGCCCTTTGAGACACTTGTGATTTAGGGCTATAAAAGTAAACATTGATTGATTGATATTATTCTGACTGACCTTTTGTAGCACAGTTACTGAAGGAAGTGTACTTTTGTAGTTATTTCCCCATATTTCTACACAATAACTCAGATATGGTAACACTAGCGAGCAGTAGAGAATATGGAGTGATTTTTTTTGTCAAGTACATATTTTGCTTCATTCATCATAGAAATATTAATTGCCACCTTATGTTGTATATTTTTTACACAAGATTTGCAGTTCATTTTCTCATCCATTATAAGGCCTAAAAATGTATTTTATTTTATATCCATGCCGTGTATATTCATATTTATCCATTTGTGTTTGACTGTCTCTTCTACTGTTACCAAATAGCATTGTTTTAGTTTTGCTGGGATTCAAGTATATTCTGTTTTTGTCAACCCATCTCTTTAATTTGTTAATTTCTTCTGTTATTACTTGTATTAGCTTGTGTTTGTTCTCTCCTGAACAAAAACAGTTGTGTAATGCGCAAATAGTACTAACTAAGTTTTTTTTATAACTTTACAAATGTCATTTATATAGAGGTTAAACAATTTTGGTCCCAATATTGGTCCCTGCGTATGCTGATGACATATTTTTGCCTTGTTTAACATATTGCTTTCTGTTGGTTAAGTAGCTTCTAATACAGTTCAATACCAACCCTCTGATTCCATCCTTTGTTATTTTGTTGATTATGGTATTATGATTCATTGTGTCAAAAGCTTGAGTTAGATCCATAAATATTTCCCCTGAACTGTGTTTACTATCTATTGCATGGGTAATCTATTCTGTTAATTTGATTAATGCCATTGATGATGAGATATTAGCTGAAAATCCATATTGGTTCTCTGTGTGTGTTCCACTTTTGTTTATGAATTTGTCTTATCTGTTGTTGAATAATGTTTCAATTATTTTAGAAAAATTGGGGCAGTGGAGAAACAAGTCTGTAGTTAGTAAATGTATGTTTGTCTCCAGTCTTATAAATGGGTACCACTCTTGCTATTTTCATTTTGTCCGAATGTGCCTGTTTGACCATTTCCTTCATTTTGTCATTTTTTTCCTTTTCGTCTGGGAAGTATCGAGGGTAATCATTCTAGGCACCATTTTTAATGATGCTATTGAGTACCGGTATGCCCCATGTTGAGCTCATGTTATTTTTGTTCCTGTCTAATAAATTACCATAATATTCTTTCCTACATGTTTGTAGTATGCTGGTTAGCTTGTTCTTATACATTTTTTACCTATTTTCTGCATCAATAGATCTTTGTGATATACTGTTAATGTTCTATATAATGTATTTGTTGTTGCAAGCATTTTTCAATCCCTTTGTCATCCATGGTTGACTGTTCTTATTTTGCTTCTTACTTAATTGTTTCCATGGACATTTTTTGTCATAGAGCATCAGGAAAGTATTAAAGAAATTGCTCTATGCCTCATTTACATCATTTTCACTGTACACATTGTCCCAATGTTGTTCTCTCAGGTCTTAAAAGCATTAATGTTTTCCTCTGTGAGTAGCCATTGAAATATAATTTTGTCATCGATATTCCTCTTGTAGTGTCTGTCATAAATTGTGAAAACTGGTAGATGATCACTGATGTCAGTTATTAACAGTCCGCTTGTAGTATTATTATGAAAGCCATTGGCAAACATTATCGATGTGTCCTGGGATTCTGCTTGGCCTTGTGATTTTAGGATATAAACTCATGCTGTACATTATGTATGTAACATCATCAATGGTCTTTTGGTTATTTGGGTTCAAGAGGTCAATGTTGAAGTCACCTAATATAAAAGTTACTTTTTGTAAATGTTGCCTTAATCCAGTCCTCAAACAATGTTAATTTGTTTAATAACAAAATAAAAATGTTTATATTTAACATTTAACTTTGAGCAGATAATAACTGTGCTTTCCAGTTGTTTATTTCTTACACTTCTGTATCCCATTTGTTTGTATTGTATAGTAGATTTTGCGTTCCATTGCGATTCAAGACGTTAGAAGGCAGTATAGACTACAGCAGAGCTATTCAACTACATCATGAAGAGGGCCGCAGTTTCAAATGCCGCATGTTTCGTCAGAAAGTGCCTCTGCAAATTATATTACTTTGAGACTGCGTTTAGTTCATTTCAAAGTGAACACATCAGCTTTTACACTGCACTGTCAATAAATTTATTATTCTGCCCTCGCTACTTGTTCCCAGCGTCAGCAGCTAGTTAACAGCATGAAGAAACAGAAGCCCCAGAAGTTTTATTGAGGATTGATGTTCCTTTTGAATTATTTTCCTTCCTCAGTTTTAATTATTTACACTTCTTCCTTCATTGAGAGTTTGTAAGAATAAAAATATAAACAAAAAATTAACATTACAAAGTATTACGTCAATTGTGTATTTTACATAAGTGAAGTGAATTATATTTATATAGCGCTTTTTCTGTAGTGACTCAAAGCGCTTTACATAGTGAAACCCAATATCTAAGTTACATTTAAACCAGTGTGGGTGGCACTGGGAGCAGGTGGGTAAAGTGTCTTGCCCAAGGACACAACGGCAGTGACTAGGATGGCGGAAGCGGGGATCGAACCTGAAACCCTCAAGTTGCTGCCATGGCCACTCTACCAACCGAGCTATATCCCTCAATAATATCTATTGTGTATTTTACATAATAAAATAGAAAGTGTATTGTTAATACAGTCACACAATAAACTACAGATGATTACACATAGAAAAATTAAACGATGTATGTGTCTGTGACTCAACACATCTAAACCTAAGGTGTACTGTGGCGTTATCGCCCAGGTTATTCTCAGACTAAAATCAACACGACCACGAGTACCAAAGACATCATAAAGTCAGCAATTTCAATACAAAGCAAACTAAATATCTCTACTTACAAAGGTTTGACCAAGTTTCGTGATGAAGGTACACGTGTGGATTTCTACCATTATTGCTGCTTGTTTAGAACACTGTGTCCACCGCTTAAAAAGTCCGACAAGAAACAATGACTCGAGCAATTGCTTGGGGCAAAACATTCATACTTTGTTGTCCAGTCGATGTTAATAGTTCGATTTTCGCAATTTATTTTAATTTTTTTCAGGGTTAAATGTGTAGCCTTCTTCTACTACTCACCCTACTGCTGCTTCATTGTGACACATGCCTTGCTGTGGCTGGCCCCCTGTGGGTTGGCGGGAGTACTGCATACATGACCAACCCTAGTTTTAATGGCTGCATCAAGCTTATTTGGGTGATGTTCGGCGGGCCAAATGAACAGCTTTAGCGGGCCGTATGTGGCCCGCGGGCTGCCAGTTGATTTCAGAGTGTTGCATAGTCAGGGAGCCTTTTTTGCCATTAAGCTGAATCTAGTCTTTTGTTGTGCCCTACAAAGTGTTTATACTGTAAGTACTGTACCTTTTTACACAGCAGCTGTTTGATTGTAACTTGCATCTTAATTGTAGTTTTCATTACAAAATTTGAAAGTGTCGAAACGGCATGTAATATCGCTAATCCTAATCATTAGTATGTCTATGGCAGATCCAACGTTAATTAGCATCAAGTTAGCACATTTTGAAAAATGGAGCCATACTGTATGTTTAAGTGTTTTCTTATCTGGCATACTTGCTTTGTTGAAATTGAAAATTGCAACATTACCTCGAGGCAGTCCGACTAAGTCTCCTCTGAGCGCTGCTTACTGTGTTTACTTGTTTGCCCGCCAAGTGTTTGAGCTGGCCGAGTCTGCAACTGGACGTGACGTCACTTGCAACAAAGGTATCGAAATATAGCACCGTTTGATTTTACATTAATTGATACTCGGACGATGGAATTTGGTCGGCACCTATAAAAGTACTGAATTCGGCACTCATTTCGCGTGGCACCCTTAGGTTGTTTGTATTTGACTTTACAACGACTGATATCATATTATGCATCTTTTAACACAACACTCTCCGCTTGTGAGCAGACATACTGCTGAAGTTTACATCGTAGTTCAAAGAGAAAGTGCTGTATGCTGCTCTCTTAACTCAAAGCCTGGTATTTTGACGTTGATAACGGGATTTGTTGACGATAACAGGCGGGTGGAGTAGATTGTCGTCAGTGTTTCCCTGGTGCTCGCTCACAGCGTAGATCAGAGCTTTTAACCCATTGTTAGCTCACATGTCACATATTTCAATGTGTATGTGCAGCGTGGTAATGAGGGTCGGGTCGGTGGCTGCTGCAGATGTTCAAGTCTGCTGAGCTTGTTGTTTCTTTTCCCCTCTACCGCCAGCACCACCACCGCAACGTCTGCCCAAGATGATGACGAGTGTTACGGATTGTCTCTTGTCCTGTGTGTTTGTATAAGCGTGAAGGCTTTCTGACGCTTTCTCTCTCATCCACAGCCATTTGAGGCCAGTGACCTGCTGCTGGGCCTGAACTTCTCAAAGGTGCTGAGCAGTCTGGTGGCTCTCAATAAAGTGACGGCAGGTTAGTTCAAATTAAGTGTGTGTGTGGGTGTTCATATTGGAAGACACAGCAGTAGTCAATGAGCATGTGTGGGCGCTGACCGCTCCAACAAGGTCTGATTTATTTTTATGTTGCCATCTCCTCTCTAGATATTGGCGTGGGCAGTGATTCGGTGTGCGCCCGACACTCGTCCGCCCACCGCATCAAGTCCTTTGAGTCGCTGGTTTCCCAGGCTTCACTGGGTCGATCGTCCAAGCTGCTGCAGAACCAGTTTCGCAGTCTGGTAAGCCCAGTGCTTCAAACAGTAACTGAACAATTGAAGTCCACATTAAGGGATTATCATATGTAATTTGGTATGGTTCTAAATTATGGGCATGTATTCAGTGCTAGTGTCAGTTGTTCAGGGGTGTGGTTAAAATGATCCCTGGTATGATTTCTTAAGGAAAACACTGAAGAAACCCCCATTATGGTTTCAAATAGCTGGCAGCACAAGTGCAAGATAATTGTGTATTTCATGGTGGTGGTTAGGGATGAGCGATATTGCCTAAAATCTGTATCGCGATATATACATTGCAGCCTTCTGGCATAACCATGTAGATTACAATATATTAATTTGTGTATAAATGATAATAGAACCATTTCAAAACGGCTTACAAAGGCTCTTAATTTAGCTCCTAACGTATGCAGTAACATCATTTTGTATTATTTTCTCAAAACTACTATTTATCTACTTGCTAATTTACTGTTAATAGTTCGATCTACACTTCTGTTAAAATGTAATAAACACTTCTTTACTTATTCTTCTGTTTGGATCCTTTACATTAGTTTTGACTGCGAATTTGGGTATCGATCCAGTACCACGTAGTTACAGGGGCAGTATTGTCCATACCAATGGTGATACTGATACCTGAAATTTTCAAGATTATTGAATAATTAGATTTATGAGTTAGAGTTTATAAAAAAGTGTGAATGATAGGCAGTTCCCCTTTAAAATCCTCCTGGGCCCATGGACTTGTTTCTTTAGTTTGTAAACAATACCAAAAACTACAAAAGCTCTTTTGATAAAAAAAAATATCAATCTAACCACTGTAGTATCGACTATTGACCTATAATGGGTCGGTGTGGCTCAGATGATAGAGCGGCCGTCCACCAACTTGATGGTTCCTGATTTTAATCCTGCTTCTGCCATCTTAGTCATGGCTGTTGTGTCCCTGGGAAGACACTTCACACTTCACCCACCTTGCTCCCAGTGCCGTTCACACTGTTGTATAAATGTGAATGGCTATTTGGTGATGGTCGGAGAGGCAACAGGCGCAAATTGGCAGCCATGTGTCCGTCAGTTTACACCAGTGCAGTTGTGGCTACAAATGTAGCTTACCACCATCATGTGTGAATGAAGGATGGATTCTCAGTTCCCACTGTTAACCGCTTTAAGTGTCTACAAAAGCTCTACATAAATCTAATCCATTTTTATTATTATCATATTGATACTATATATTGCATTGTTAATATCGATATTTGTATCGATCCACCGCCTACGTTTGTTCACAGGCAAGAGCTCTGGCTTGCGTTTAGCGTTTGCATATCGTCTTACGGTGTGTAGTGTAGCATGTTCAGATATTCCTCGTCCTCTGATGATAATGATACTTGTAAAAATCTTCCGTTGATTTGCCGCCATGGAGGCGAGAATTTCTGACTTAGACGTGGCTTTTCACTGTGGAGGGAAGTTAGCCTCTAGCAAGGATGCTACAGATGTGTTCGTTTGCCTGTGACTGCCAAATTTGTGGGACCCAACTCGAATGTGTCGTCAACGTGCATTATCAGAATATAAACGATAGCAGTGGTAATGTCGAGGTCAGTGGGTGCATGAGTGGCACGAGGGAGCTGTGGTTCATTAAGAGTAACATGAATTCCAACTTATACCCTTCAGAAACTGGACCTCACTGCAGTTCCCCAGCGCAGTTTACAGTAGAGGTGGGGGAAATCATACATTTTTAGATGCATCGCAATTCGTACATGGACGATTATAAAATCGATTACTAAACGTCAATAATCGATAATTTATATATTATAAATAAAGTAATGCAGACAGTTCTAAAATTTGGCCGACTGCAGTGAGCCACCTCACCGAGAAATTCGACTTATGTTCCAGTTTTGCACACATTTCCATTAATTTAATAAATGTGGTGGGAATTAATTTAACTGTTTCTTATTACAAATGCACTGTTTTTGAAAGATGCAAGTGATAAATGCTTATGTAGTGAAACGAAAAGAAATGTAAAATGGCATCAAAATGCATAAATTAAAGATGCATCACTTTTCGATTTTTAATAGATTTGTAGCTCCTGAATCGTAATCATAATCGAATCGTGAGATGTCCGAAAATTCACACCTCTAGTTTACAGCATGATACGCAGCTTAAAACTCTCCAAGATGACAAGTGCCTTGCAGTGTAAGGTGAAAGTGATGGAGGGGCCAAGTGTGTCTCCTCCAAACCTGAACCAATTCAATATTTGAGGCATACCCTCAAGCGAAGGTGACATCCATCAGTGATGTCATCATTCAGGAAGGAAAGAGCATTCCAGTAAAAATCTGTACAGCTCTGGTGAATTCAATGCCAAAAAGAATGAAGGCAGTGCTGTATTTAGACAAATGACTGCATGTTGACTCATTTTCTGTGGAGAGTAAAAATCTAATGCCACACATGTTGCTTTTCTAGTATCTGTGGTTGTGTCTGTGCTTGTGTTTTTGTTCTGTTGTTTTTGTGTATGTTAAGAAAGCAATGATGCACTGTGCCCAAGACAAATTTCCCCGCGGGGACAATAAAGTTGAACCTTGAACCATATTTATTGTCCCTTGCTGAAGTACAAAGGGTCTACTCACATTTCATCTCATTAAGTCATTGAAAAGTCTCACAATCTTTGTTCATTTCTTTCAGGACATGTCAGAGAACAGTGCACAGCATCTGTTGGTGAAGGCGCGTTTCAACTTCCAGCAAACCAATGAAGATGAGCTCACCTTCAACAAGGGTGATATCATCGGCGTGACTCGTCAGGAGGATGGGGGCTGGTGGGAGGGGACCCTCAACGGCAGGACGGGATGGTTTCCTAGCAACTATGTCCGTGAACTCAAAGGCTCTGGTAAATATGAACTCTGACTTTCGTGGTCATTTGACCTTATGCTGTGTTCCATTCTTCATTACATTTATTTGCTCTGCTTGTAGACAAACAAGTGTCCCCAAAGTCTGGTACACTTAAAAGTCCACCTAAAGGCTTTGACACGTCTGCAATTAGCAAAACATACTACAACCTGGTAGGCAATTTTATTTTCTAGGCTATTAATTTTAGGGATTCTTTTTTGACTCAGTTTACATTTTCCTAAATTGTAGGTGTTGCAGAACATTTTAGAAACAGAGACAGAATATTCTAAAGACCTTCAGAGCCTCCTGACAAGCTACCTGCGCCATCTTCAGAGCTTTGACAAGTATGAAAATAACATCTGAAATAATAAATACGGGGAGAAAAAAATGTCCATGTCTCACAATACACCGTCTCTCTGACCTGCAAGGCTGAGCGGCGCGGATGTATCGCTGATCCTCGGCAACCTGGAAGAGATCAGCACCTTTCAGCAGATGCTCGTCCAAACACTGGAGGAATGCACCAAGTAAGTCTGGCCTCTAAGTCCCACTGCAGCAGCATTCCCTGTTTCATAACAAATGGAGAGACCTCTAGTGTTACGTTCCTGTACTACAAGGATGGAGATTGAGGCATATTTGACTTCTATTGTCTTTATTTGAGCCAATATTTTATTTTTTTAAGGCTTCCAGAGAGTCAACAAAGAGTAGGTGGCTTCTTCCTCAACCTCATGCCCCAAATGAGGGCTCTTTAT
The DNA here is from genome assembly GCF_033978685.3 of Nerophis lumbriciformis. Taxonomy (NCBI): domain Eukaryota; kingdom Metazoa; phylum Chordata; class Actinopteri; order Syngnathiformes; family Syngnathidae; genus Nerophis; species Nerophis lumbriciformis. The sequence goes on from NC_084560.2 coordinate 31,553,919, forward strand.
GTGGGTTATTGCTCCAACCACCCCTGTGCAGTGAATGTGCTCACGCAACACAGGTTTGTGAACGCACTAGCTGCATTAAATTAGCCAAGAATAACAGTTATTCTAAGCTCATCATCCGTGTATCCGTGAATTAACTGCTTGGTCATTGTGTTCTGGCAGTGACGTGCTGGGGGAGTTCATGGAAGGAAGGGGAGCTGTTAGTCCAGGGATCCTCACCCTGACCACTGGTCTCAGTAAACCCTTCATGAGGTTGGATAAATACCCCACCCTGCTCAAAGAGCTGGAGAGGCACATGGAGGTGCGTGGCCATCCGCGCCTTGTCGTGTCTTACTAATGTTTGCCCTAACGTTGTGTTTTTTGTTTTCCAGGAGAGCCACCCTGACAGAGGTGACATCCAGAAGTGCATGGCATCTTTCAAGAATCTGTCGGTAAGGCCACCGCGCATCATGTCCTCCTGTTGCCTACGTAAAGATGTACAACTTGGAGCGGCCGCTTGTTTCTTCTGTGCCAGGTGCAGTGCCAGGAGGTGCGGAAGCGCAAGGAGCTGGAGCTGCAGATTTTAACCGAATCCATCCGGCTGTGGGAGGGCGACGACATCAAGACTCTGGGCTCTGTGCTGTACATGAGCCAGGTCCTGGTGCTCAGTCCTGGGGCAGAGGTAGCTCCAGTAATCCTGTTCTTCACTCTCACAATACAATTCAATGTAGTATCAACATACGGTCCAAGATGGCAGCAAATACCCATGAGAAGGGCAAGTTATGTTATTCTACATTTCGCTATTGCCTGTAAAAGTTAGATTTTACATTTGAATAGTAAAACATATCATAATAAACTGCATCACAGCCCCTTTTTATGGCCTGCTTTGGGGTTTTTTCAAGTTGGTGACAATTTTCTTCTGTTTTTTAATTTTATTTCCCCATACATTTGTTACCACCTCTCTATCCCTCCAGGAAAAGAGCGAGCGTTACCTCATGCTTTTCCCCCACGTCCTCCTCATGTTGTCTGCCAGCCCCAGGATGAGCGGCTTCATATTCCAGGTTAGTGAATGCTCCCTTGATTTGTATCTAGAGTTGAATTAATTCATGTTGACGCCCCTCAGACTAGCCAGTGCTCACACATTTATTTGAGACTTGGAAATGGGAACTGAGAATATAAAGGATTTTAATAAATTGATATGCTTCCAGAGACGTTTAGAGATTTTTATTTAGTCATCGCGCTGCAGATTGGTTCATTGAATTGAACATTTAAATTAGATTGATATTGATTAATCCATATTAACGTGTTCATTTTGTCAGCCCTCGGAAAATCATGAGCACATCTTTCTTCCAAAGACTAACATCCATCCATCCATCCATTTTCTACCGCTTAATCCCTTTGGGGTCGCGGGGGCGCTGGAGCCTATCTCAGCTACAATCGAGACTAACAATCTCAGGAAAATAATTAATGGAGACATTTTGATATGTGAGTGTTGTAGAATCCAGTTTAATACCAGCTTAATGCTTTTATTTTGTAGCTTACTTTGCATTGAACAGGAAGTTACTATGCACGTTTTCATGCTATACAACTACACGGTAGATGTGTCGCTCTCGTTTCCCCCTGATTAGGGATACAATAGTTGAGGTTCAATCTGTGTTAGCCCTGCAATGAGAGGGTGACTTTTCCAGGGTGTAAACCCGCCTTCCGACTTATTGCAGCTGGGATAGGCTCTAGCCATCACCGCGACCCAGAGCGGGACAAGCGGTAAAAAATGGATGGATAAATATTATAACACATGAAAAAGAAGATTGGGACTTGATGCATTGGTCGTTTTAGACTGGTTGTCGACATGAGCTTGGCAGACTGAATTGTGGTTGTCATGGTGGACTTATTATCCACAGGGAAAGCTGCCTCTGGCCAGCATGTCGGTGAACAAACTAGAAGACTGTGAAGCCCACAAACATGCCTTCGAGCTCAGCGGTAAGCCTTGTCTACACCTGGTTGTGCTCCTTCGGATGCCTTTTATCAACATTTTCTGCAGGCCCCATGTTCGACCGTCTTCAAGTGGCGTGCACCAATCAGCAGGATCTGCAAGACTGGGTGGAGCATGTAACGCGACAGATCAAGCACACTGCAGCCACAGCGCCAAGCCACAAACCTCTCACTGTGCCCTGCCACACAGTCAGCACCACACACACCATGTCTACTTTTGTTGTTTTTCTTCACTTTGTAATACACGCTTTGGCTCCACAGCTTCCCTCCCACCCCGTCACCCCGTCCCGACACGCCGAGGGAAGGGCCATGACAGTGGCCCCCACCTACCACACCCTGCCTCACCCCTCATCTCACGGGACGTCTCACAGTACCATGATGTGGGGCCCACTGGAACCCCCCAACACTCCCAAGCCGTGGAGCCTGAGCTGCCTGCGGCCCGCACCCCCACTCCGACCATCTGCTGCACTTTGCTACAAGGAGGTTAGGAACCTTAATTATTGTAGCTGGTGTTGCTGGTGTGGCAGCGTGAAACCCCCCTCAGAGAATATTCCACAGTCGGCCCCCAGGTTTAGTTCTAAACTAGGGAAACAAACATTTTTACAACAAAATCCTAAAAACACTGGCGTCGTATAGAGGAACTAGTACCACAGTAAACACATTGGCAAATTTTTGAATTTACATTTTAACCTTGCTCGCAAACATGGAACACTGCGGTCCAAACTTGTGATTTACATAACACATTGAATTGATCGTCGCGCAACGCCACTGCAAAAAAAGCTGCCACACCTTAAAAAATATAATGGTTTTTTTTTGTTGTTTTTTTTACATGAAAACCCAGAGAGGTACAAGTGGTAGAAAATAGATGGATGGATGGATGGAAAACTAATTTAAATAATATATTGTATGAATGGATGTACTCTATATAGTCAGTTATGTATGTACTGTTGACCCTAATAAGTTTGAAAAACATTTCATATATCATAAAAATATATCTCTATGCTTTATTTTGACAATTGCACCTGGCATATGTAAGGAGAAAAAGTTGAAGAGAAAATGTATTTCATGTTAATTAATATATTTCTAGTTCAAGCTTGTGTAAAATACCCTCAATTTGACACTACTCCCGACAATAACGTCTAACTTTACGTTATGTGTGTCTTCGAACCTCCGTTTGGAAATCTCTGTGTGGAAAAATCCTTGTGCCTGTATGGGGTTTTCTCCGTGTACTCCGACTTTCTCCCACATTCCAAAAATATGCATGTTAGGTTCATTGGAGACTGTAAATTGTCCATAGATATGAGTGTGAGTGTGAATGATTGTTTGTCTGTATACTGTATGTTCCCTGCAATTTGGCCCCGCTATTTTCATTAGCCTGGTCTATTATACGTTAACATTAAGCTAGCGGCTTTACAGCTAACCATTTTTGGCAAAATAACTTGCAACATTCAGGTAGGGCAGATTATAGTGTAGCCTGTGTTACCTTTTACAGTACGTAGCAACAATTAATAACAAGAAACAAGTAAAATATGTTATTACTAACAAGTAATTATATATGGTAGATTTGTTTTAAACTGTAAAACATTTGTTTAGCCTTTTTCAAAGAAAATATATGTATCATTGCACATCAAAGCAATTATGATGTCATAAATATGTCATACTGACCGCGCCTCCTCATACCCCCAGCTACGCCCTCACTGCCACATAAACATAATATAGAAGCAATCTGGGGGAAACCCTGATAACTGAGGCGTTCCTCAAGGCACCCTTTTAACTTCTCTCTTTTTTCTTTTTTTTTCCAATTACATTTTTTTTTGCTTTTTTTTACTTCAGATGCAGTCAATAACAGAGGTGGGTAGAGTAGCCAGAAATTGTACTCAAGTAAGAGTACTGTTACTTTAGAGATTTATTACTCAAGTAAAAGTAAGGAGTAGTCACCCAAATATTTACTTGAGTAAAAGTAAAAAGTATGTTGTAAAAAAACTACTCAAGTACTGAGTAACTGATGAGTAACATACACACACATATCATATATATATATATATATATATATATATATATATATATACACACACACATATATACATATATATATATATATATATATATATACATACACACATATATATATATATATATATATATATATATATATATATATATATGTGTATATATATATATATATATATATATATATATATATATATATATACATAGATATATACAGTATATAATTTATATTTATTTATTTTTGCCGTTTTTGTTTACATGTTAATAGTGTTTTAATGAATATACATGCATGTTTAACACATATAGATTCCTTTCTTTCATGAAGACAAGAATATAAGTTGGTGTATTACCTGATTCTGATGACTTGCATTGATTGGAATCAGACAGTAGTGATGACAAACGTCCAGGTTTTCAAATGGAGGAGAAAAAAAGTTCCTCCTTTCTGTCTAATACCACATGAAAGTGGTTGGTTTTTGGCATCTTATATGTCCAGCTTCCATATTCGTTTTTATACACTTTACAAGAAATACATTGGCGGCAAACTCCGTAGCTTGCTAGCTTGTTTGCGCAGGCTTTCGGAGACTCTTATTTTGAAAGCGCAGGCGCGATGGAGCGGCACTTTTATTGTGAAGACAGGAACTGTGCAGTCAGTCTTTAGGCTTACGGTTGAAATAAAAAATGGTCTTTTTTCCTTCACACTTTTGATTGATTGATTGGAACTTGTATTAGTAGATTGCACAGTACAGTACATATTCCGTACAATTGACCACTAAATGGTAACACCCGAATATGTTTTTCAACTTGTTTAAGTCAGGTCATGTGACCCCTGGCTCTGTTTGATTGGTCCAACGTCACAAGTGACTGCATCTGATTGGTGGAACGGAGTGAACGTCACCAGTGACTGTATTTGTTGAAACGCAGGCACTATGAAGGTCTGTCTGACAGACCAAAACAAACAAAGCGTGCATTAACAGATCGATAAAAATTAGTAGCGAGTAGCGAGCTGAATGTAGATAAAAGTAGCGGAGTAAAAGTAGCGTTTCTTCTCTATAAATATACTCAAGTAAAAGTAAAAGTATGTTGCATTAAAACTACTCTTAGAAGTACAATTTATCCCAAAAGTTACTCAAGTAGATGTAACGGAGTAAATGTAGCGCGTTACTACCCACCTCTGGTCAATAATCATTTGTTCTACTTCTTTAGTTATACTAGTAGTGTTCCTCAAGGTTCCATTAAAGGTAATCTCTTTTTCATCAGTTTTGCTAATCAACTTCAATCATCCGCATTTTTTTAAACAAACATTTTTGCATCAAAATATAATTTCCGCCTTTTTTTAATGAAATATCAGTAAAAAATACCATGTAAACAAAATTTGTTGGACGTTCGTCTCGGCCGCAGGTACTCGCTGTTCCTCTTGCCTAAACACTGAACTGAGTTGCAGGACGGGGAGACGATCAAATCGAAACAATTTCTGCTGATCATATTTGGATGATCACAATCTGAACAATGTTAGTTCCAAACCAGTTGTAATATTTATTAGTAGCCAGCGAGAAGGTATATTTTTGACGTAACAGACTGTACAAAGGTCACAACACCGGAAGTATATTACCCAAGGAGTTGTGCCTACAAGATAGAGCTGCCAAATAGGAAAGGTTTTCTGACCTCTTTGCGTGCATGTTGTAGAATGTTACATTAAATTGTCAATGTTAATAAAGTTAGTAAATGGTGTACTAAAAAAAACAAAAAAATCTGTGGTACATTGAATGGGACGTGTATTTGTCAAAAAGAAGATGTGAATAAATCTAAAGGTAAAATAGTGTAGAAATTCACCCAATAGCAGGAAATGTAGTTTTGATTTTCAAAATGTTTCTTCTGTATTTGCGTAGTAGCACTATGTGCTGTTAAAAATGTTGCTCTTTTCTTCTTAATTTCCCTCTTTTTTCCCCTCAATTTTCCTCTTTTTTCTCAAAGGGTGCTCATATCCCTGCCACCGATGGTCCACAAATTCAGTTCTGAACTGTTGTGAGACTCATATTTTTGCAAAAGGTCCTTAAAACAGCTGAGAGCTCCTGTAACTCTGATTGTTTGAGCATATTTTGTCAACATGTTTCTGTTTCACCCCTGTTTACTCATCACAGCAACTAAAATACATGATTTTTTCCTCTAAAAATAACTGAGGTTAGATTGGCAACACTAAATTGGCCCTAGTGTGTGAATGTTGTCTGTCTATCTGTGTTGGCCCTGCGATGAGGTGGCGACTTGTCCAGGGTGTACCCCGCCTTTCGCCCGAATGCAGCTGAGATAGGCTCCAGCACCCCCCGCAACCCCAAAAGGGACAAGCAGTAGAAAATGGATGGATGGATGGATATCTTAGCAAGAATTATAATTTGTTATTTCAGAACAGCTTTGTTGATAAGCTACTGTAATGTGTTGCTATCTCCGGTATGGTTTCCACCTTTTTGTACTTTAGATTGCTAAGTATTGCTAATCTCCATTGTTTTGGTCACATTTGAGGAGTAGCACACTTTGCACTTGTTTTTCCTATTTTGAGTAAATTTGCAGCCTGTTTAGCAACTGGACTAGTTAGACCTGAATGAAATGTTATCTCTTTTCCTTGTGCGCAGGATCTCAGTAAAAGTCCCAAGAGTGTAAAGAAACTTCTTCCCAAGCGCAAGCCTGAGAGAAAACAGTCTGAGGAGGAGTTCGCCTTGAGGAAGAGTATGTTTGACCTCTTTACTCTTCGTGTCCATAGGTGGTCCGCCTGCACTCTGCAACTAGACAATGAGAAACAGCTGTATGTAGGATGCGATGCAGCAAACTACAAGCACAATATTAACATATTGCTGAATAAACACCTCTCTGTTTGCGTTTAAAACCGAACATAATAATCTTGGATTTTTTGATGACCCATTTATGACCTCTCTTTCTTAGGCACAGCAGCCCTTGAAGAAGACGCTCAGATCCTAAAAGTCATTGAGGCCTACTGCACCAGCGCCAAAACTAGGCAGACGCTCAACTCCAGTAAGTGCAGTGATTCCCTATGCATTCATTTATTTGTTGCGGCCTGCCACGGATAAACTTGGGTTGACACAAATATATTTTATGTTAGCTTTTTAGGAATTCTCCATGTCTATGCATATTTTGACTTTTATTTGGAAACATTAACTTTGAAAGTGTCACCTGACTATTGAGCTATTATGCCTAACAAGCACATGCTGCATTAAGACTACAGTTTAATTGACACTTATTATGTGCAAGTATATTTGTTGACATTGTATTAATAATACATTTGTATGCATATAAGATGAAGTTATTACATTTATTTCATAAGATGATACCTTGTGTTTTTCCTGTATACTAAAGTAATGCACCATGTGTGCACTTTAAAGTCCATGATTATTTTTACTCATTTACTAAATGAGATGCAAATGAAGCAAGGCAAATTATGCAAATTAGACAAAGGCGTCATCCACCCATTTGCCAAGAAAGCGAGATAATTTTCCGTAACTGTATACGCTTTCACTTAGTGACACCATCAGGTGGTTACGCTGTGACGTGTACAACAGAGAGTGAGCACAGGTGGTGTCTCGCCTTTGTTAAACCATACTACCTAAAAGCAGTAAAATTGATGTCTTAGCGTTTAGCGTCACTGCTTTTTAGACAGAACAGCGACACAAGACACTTTCACACAGATGATGCAAAATTCATCTGAATCGTAGCAGTAGGTCTGGTATGTAGATTATGCTCATGCGTAGTCATTAAGCTATCCATTCTGATGCCATCTAGAACCTTTTACAGCTCTACATAGATGTTGAGTTCTAGACTTTCTTTGCTAAAACGCTAGAGGCGCTGTTAACTCGGTGAACAACCCCAACTTTTGTCATTGTTGTACTTTAACTTTGTTCATCGCAAGCAATTAATGGCAGTTAAAGAGAGATGGGGAGTGTTGTTGCAGCTGGAACTACTCAATGTGTTACAACAGTCACTTGATGGCAAGTGTTGAGGCGTGTTATTGCAGCTGGAGCTACTCGGTGTGTTACAACAGGGCTATTCAACTGGCGGCCCGGGGGTGAAATTCGGCCAGGGAATAACACCTGACTGGCCTGTGAGTTCAGAATTTAGTAATGCTTAAAAAAAGACAAAAATCAAATGTCCACTGCAAAGAACGCTGGTTCTTGGAAATATACCAAAAATAATTGATAGTGAAGAGAAGTCTGGCACCCCAGTACTTGAGTTTTCTGGAAATGTGGTCCCCAATATAATTTTGTTAAATGGCCCTGTGTTACAACAATCACTTTAATTGCACATGTTGATGAGTGTTACTGCAGCTGGACTTAATCAATGTGTTACAACAATCACTTTAAATGCGCATTTTGATGAATGTTACTGCAGCTGGACTTCATCAATGTGTTACAACAATCACTTTAATTGCACATGTTGATGAGTGTTACTGCAGCTGGACTTAATCAATGTGTTACAACAATCAATTGAAATGCACATGTTGATGAGTGTTACTGCAGCTGGACTTAATCAATGTGTTACAACAATCACTTTAATTGCACATGTTGATGAGTCTTACTGCAGCTGGACTTAATGTGCTACAACAATCACTTTAATTGCACATGTTGATGAGTCTTACTGCAGCTGGACTTAATCAATGTGTTACAACAATCACTTTAAATGCGCATGTTGATGAGTGTTACTGCAGCTGGACTTAATCAATGTGTTACAACAATCACTTTAAATGCGCATGTTGATGAGTGTTACTGCAGCTGGACTTAATCAATGTGTTACAACAATCAATTGAAATGCACATGTTGATGAATGTTACTGCAGCTGGACTTAATCAATGTGTTACAACAATCACTTTAATTGCACATGTTGATGAGTCTTACTGCAGCTGGACTTAATCAATGTGTTACAACAATCACTTTAATTGTAATGTTGATGAGTCTTACTGCAACTGGACTTAATCAATGTCTTACAACAATCACTTTAATTGTAATGTTGATGTGTGTTACTACAGCTGGACTTAATTGATGTGTTACAACAATCACTTTAAATGCACATGTTGATGAGTATTACTGCAGCTGGATATAATCGATGTCTTACAACAATCACTTTAATTGTAATGTTGATGAGTCTTACTGCAGCTGGACTTAATCAGTGTGTTACAACTATCACTTTAATTGCAAATGTTGATCTGAAATCAGAGGAGTAGGCATTCACCAAAGTAAGCTGTGCGGGTCGGGTACACACAGGAATAAATGTAAAAAACAAAAAAATCTGACCAATCACAGCCTTTATGGTTGAAGTGGCCAGGATGTGAGGTTAGATATTTTTAGAGGTGTAGTGTATACTAGCACCCCGATGGAGGAGCATAACCCAGACTTTAGACTCTGACGGTGTCCCACCTCTGATACTTCCCTTTAGAAGGTGGCCTCCATGCATTGTTTCTTGTAGCTGCCGTTAATACAGACCATGCATCATAGAAGAAGTGTGTAAACAAGCTGAAAGTGTAAAAGAGGCACACAAAAGGATGAAGTTAACACTTGTGTTGATGTGAACATAACCTTTGTTTGTCTTGCTGAGCTTTCATTATTAACACCAATGTCCTGACCTAACCGTATCTTCTCCTCCTTTCTGTCTCCTCCACTCCTCATGACTCTGGTTGGCCTTTTATTTCCATACTTTTCTTTCTCTCCATTCCTGTTTGTTTGCGTTGCGATTCCATCCGTCGCCTTCCATCCTACGATTTTTTTTTGTCATTTTTTTGCGCATGAAAACCACCGCCCACCTCCCCTCCCCTCCCGTCCCTCCATCCTCTCCCCATTCTCCCAACCCCAGCATGGCAGGGCACCGACTTGATGCACAACCACGTGCTGGCTGACGCCGATCGGCCCTGCGCGGACTCGCCGGGCCGCCGCAGCAGCGTGTCGCGGCCGGAATTGTCCTCCGACCTTTCGGAGGACTCTGACTACGACTCCATTTGGACCAGCCACTCTTACCGGATGGGCTCGGTGCCGCGCAAGAGCTGCATCTCGCACCAGAACTAAAAGAACGCTCGGTTGCTGCCACCTAGCGCGCTTTGCTTACCTCTTTTTACCATCACTGTTTTACGATTTATTTATTTTCTATTGTTAACTTATTTTTTTGTAATTTATTTTAGCTTGACAGGATGTTTAACGCATCTCCCTGTTGCCTTTGCCACTTTCCCTTTTCTATGTGCCTCCTCTCTCTTTCTGTAGCTGTCATGCAGTAAGTGTCTGCTAATTCCTGTTCGTTATCTTGAATGTGACCCCTCGTTTGACCACAAACATGGGGGGGACTCTCTTTTAGCCCATAGAGCGAGAGAAAGAGCATTGTCGGTGGGATAAAAGGAGCTCAGCTTTTCCTGTCTGATATTCAGATGTAATTCAGGAAAGAGTGTATTCTGTTTGATGGTGTACGGTTTCTAGCCAATCGGTGGTTTCAGAGCACGTATGCTCCAACATAGCAAAGATGCTAATACATTCAGCCATATATTCTATGTCCCTGCTGCCACACAATATAGCAACATGACATTTTAACACTAGAATAATTTATATTAAGCAACTAAACACTCTAATATAAAATCCTTAAAATCCCAATCATTAATCTGGTTACAATCAGGTTTTTAAACTGAATGCATGGACAAAATACCAACATGGAGCTAAAGGATATTAAATAATTACAGCGTAAACCCAATGCCTTTGTGATAGAATGTGTCTCCTGCTATTTAAAATATAGTTGGACATTTTGGGAAATCGGCGTACTTGTTTCCAACATTGGATAAGACGAAAAATATTACTGTTGTAGCAGTTTTTATAAAACCGGAGCAAGTAGCTGAGTTGTTTAGTTTCGCTTGCTAATGCTAGGAAGTTAGGTAATAGGTTTATATTTTCCCTTCCTATTGAAATATTATCATGTTATTAAACTTAATGTCACTTCACTTTTTCCAAACAAAAATTGGCAAGCTGCTACAGATGTAAATCTTCCAATAACTCACGATTTGATTTGATTCCGATTCTTGTGACGATTCAATTTAGAATCGATTGTTGATTCAAAACTTTTTTTGATTCAAACTGATTCTCTCAATATATTTGATATAAAAAAATATAATATAACTTTTTCAAAACAAGATACAAAAATACCCTCTCTGCTGCTGATGTATGACATATGTACGCAGTGTGTAAGCACACAAATGGCCTTAAAATGTATTTTTAAATATTGATTCTTAAAATTATATATATTCTTCTTATTCTTTATTGGATTTGTATTATTATCAATCAATTTAGAACCGTAATAAATAAGAAGAATTTCAGCACCCTTACTAGCTACTGTTAGGCTGTGTTAAAACCAAAAATTAGATGTATTTTTTTTTCTTTAAACTTAAAAAAAAGATCTAAGGTTTTTATCATACCCTGGCCAACATCTATAGGACTTTTTTTTTTTTTAAACTGGTGAATGTTTTTTTTTTGGTGGCAGTCATGCAAAAAGTGTCAAAAGTCATTTATGAGTCCCTTCGTTTGCAGTGTATTTCATTAGTATTTATATAATTATTTTTGTAATCAGCCTGACCTAAGCCTTGACAATAATCTTTGTGATTAACACATGGTTTTATATTATTTGACAAGGTTTATTCTGTTAAACTGTTAGTATGTCTGATATAATTATTGAATACAATTAAAATCAAGAGTAAGATTACGAATTCAGTGGTAATATTTGAGAGGGCCCCAGACCCCTATGTTGTGGAAACGTTGGGCCCCGAGGTCAAAAAAGTGAAGAATCCCTGCTTTAGAATGCAGGAAAATATTGCATACCCTCTAAATTGTCCGCAAAGGGAAATTAATAATTTCCGAATGTATTAATATCAAAGTATTTTACTTTAGCTCAAAATTTGGCGACTACCGTATTTTTCGGACTATAAATCTCAGTTTTTTTCATAGTTTGGCCGGGGGTGCGCCTTATACTCAGGAGCGACTTATGTGTGAAATTATTAACACATTACCGTAAAATATCAAATAATATTATCTAGCTCATTCACTTAAGAGACTAGACGTATAAGATTTCATGGGATTTAGCGATTAGGAGTGACAGATTGTTTGGTAAACGTATAGCATGTTCTATATGTTATAGTTATTTGAATGACTCTTACCATAATATGTTACGTTAACATACCAGGCACGTTCTCAGTTGGTTATTTATGCGTTATATAACGTACACTTATTCAGCCTGTTGTTCACTATTCTTTATTTATTTTAAATTGCCTTTCAAATGTCTATTCTTGGTGTTGGGTTTTATATAAAATACATTTCCCCCCAAAAAGCGACTTATACTCCAGTGCGACTTATATATGTTTTTTCCCTTCTTTATTATGCAGTTTCGGCAGGTGCGACTTATACTCCGGTGCGACTTATACTCCGTAAAATACGGTATGCATAATTTTGGGCGTTGGTATACTTAAAAACGACTTAGCTTAGCCATGCTAATCTAGACTCAGATAACTGCTCCATGTTGAAAGTACAAAATTGTGCATACAAATTGTGCAGCGGAACTAGTACATTTCGCAAAATGTCCAAACAATACCAGTAACTTTTAAAGTGTGGTATTTTGACAAGTTTAGCTTGAATTAAAAAAAAAACAATAACAAAGGATGTCGTCAACGAGCTAGCATGCTAGCCTGTTGTTATAATAGTCCGGCATGCCTCAGTGTTGTCTGGCTTGCGTCACTATTTTCATGAAGAAGTATTTTTTCAGTGTTGGTACTAAAAAGTCCAGGTTGACATCTACTCAATGTAGAGCCGTATAAATTGTCAAAATTATTTAAGTTGTTGTATTTATTATTTGTTAAACTGTTTATTTATTTGTATGTGTATGTCAATGTTTACAAAAGAATCCTTTGAAGAATGATGTTTTTTATTTTTTATTTCTTTGGACAGTGTTTTGAAATTATTTTGCACAATCATGTAACAGGACAGCGGGTGGAGTAAGAATGTGTCAAATGTACTTTTTAAAAAAATATTTTTTTTGGTCTACCTAGAGTGTGTATGATATAGTCCTTTTTAAAGGGAGACTTAAATATTCAGTGTTCCTGTAAAGTAAACGTGGTGTATATGCTCTTCATTCAGTGGTTTTAAGTGCAAGCCACAAAAACAAAATATATTACAATTTCAAAATCTCAGAGTACTGGTCCCCTGTGGGCTTGAAGTGTGAAGAGCACATGTTCCCTTTCTGTAGATATTAGTCGTTAATTAGCTTAGGATGGGGGGGATCCATTCAGTGAGTAGTTCCACTACGGTGGGACCTCCAAAGTCGAACTCAATCTCTTGAATGATGCTGGCTGGCTTATAAATTGTCCTAATTAAAAAAAAAACTATTGCAGGGTGAATACCATCATACATTTACCATAAAACTTTTTTTAAATATAATTTTAGCATTATTAACTGTCATCTCCATGTATAATAAGTTAAACATGGAAAGCAAACTAGATCAAACTAAAATAAATTATAACTGTTCAAGTCTTTGAAGATGCCTGACACATAATGGGAAGATAACAGGAAGCGATGCTAAAACCTCGAAAAATCTACTTTTTTGGTTTTTCTTTGAATATTTATCTGTTTTAAACATACAGCTAAGCCAAAATGAAACTATACACTGTTTTTTTTTGCAAGTATAACATTTATTTTAATAAGCATACTTATTAAATTCCAGGCTGTTTTAATTAACTAAAATGATTTTACAAAACATTGCAGGCTTAAACCGTCAAAAACTAGCAATGTTTCCAAGTGATTTGTTTGATCAAATTCAAAAAGTATATAAGAAAGACAAACCAGTGTGTATTGAAACCAATTAAATCCAAAATAAAGTGAAAATATCCAAGGCTTCGATAAAGATACATTGATGATGGTGATGATTTTTATGTAACAATTTGACTTTATTAACTGTCATACGGGTAAAAAAAAGTGTAAATAAAGGTCGTATAATGAGACTAAATTAAACTAAAATTAAGGAAAGCAACTCGAGGCTGATGGTAATGACACATAATGGAGAGTGAAAGCTAATGTTAAACTGTGCTAAACCCTTGGAATATATATATATATTTAAAAAAATTAAAAACTAAAAATAAATACTTTATAAATAAAACATTTAACTTGTAACATTAGTAAAAATAGAAGTTAGAATGAAAATGAATAGAACCCAAATAAAGCAAAAGTACTTTGGAAAGTAGTATACACAACAGGACAGTGTTCAAACAAGTACTGCTGGAATTAATGTTTTAATTTGTGCATGTAACTGATATATATTCATTGTGTTGCTCATATTTCTGTTTGTACGTCGCAGAACAGTTCCGTTTTCTGTTCCATGGTTATCATTGCACCTTTTTACTTTGGTAGCAATGGTAGCTTCCAGGTGGGGCCAAAAAGCATAGCAACATTCGAGGCACATTTTCCCAGCTAAATTCGGGTTGAACCCCAAGCCGTTGGACTTTGTAGGTTCCTCCTGTCGTAAAGACGATGACTGTCCTGTATCGTGCCGTACTTTGTGACAGTTGTATCGTTCCGTGGAGTCAACATTTGGCGACATGCAGGGTTGGCATCTGTCGTGAACCGTCATTGTACTTGTGTCTCTCTCTCTTGAACTCACTAACAGAACTAATCACGCCTTCCAAGGGCCCACTGCGGGAGTTGTTCTCAGTCCCAAAAATGTCTGTATTTTCAGTTTGGAATAAATATGTCCTTTGCTACATGTCCCGGCTCTTATTTTGGAAGGAGCCTTTCCTGTCGTGTTCTTCCTCCTTTTTTTCATCTTCTGCACCAACACACGACACTATCAAAATATGTACTGTTTTGGGTTCACTTTTTACGTCTCTGAGGGCTCTCTTTGTCTCGAAACAGGACAACGAAGTGACACAGAGCTGCATGTGATCATTCCCGGCTCGGACAAAGTCCTACTGGAAGATTCCAGTCGCAATGGACAAAGTGCAGTGGAAGAGAAGTATTTGTTTTTACTTTTCACGTTCATTTTCCTGTCTTTAGACAACGGCAGGATATTACGTAATATGCACAGAATGTAGAGGCCACAACATTAGGTATACATTCACATTCTCTCTCTAGTTCATTTCAAAATATTACATAATTATGACTTTTAATTGTGTGAATGCTCCAAAGCATTCACACATATGGTTTTCTACACCAAAATTCATTGTTCCTCTACTTCTTCTTTTCCAGATTTTGGCGTGCTCTACCTTCCACATTTTTCCTCCGATTCAAACCGTTCCAACTTTAAACTGTTCAGCCTGTTCGGGAATCACTGGCTTTTTCTTGACAAATTCCAAAAATTCCCAGATTTCCCAGAATTCAAGTTTTTTTTCTGGGACATTTTTCCCATTTAAAATGAATTGGCCATTTTTCAAACTTTCACCATTTTCACAATTTTCAACCTATTCATACCATTCCACCTTCAACACACTCCACCATCCTGGAAATCCAAACTACCGTACCCTTTTTCCAAGTTCAAAAGAATTCCAGGATTTTCCAGAATTCATGGTTTTCCAAACCCCTATTTCCACTCTTTTTTCTGGCGACTACGCCTTACACATTTTTCAACGCATTTCAACCGTTCCAATGTTAAAACATTCCTCTTAATTAGGACCAAAAACAAAGTTGTTTTTTGAACTGGAAAAATTCCCGGTTTTCCCGAAATTCCAGGGATTCCCTTATACCATTTCTCAATTCAAAATGTTAATACTTCAGCATTTCTCGACCGATTTTAAACATTTCAACACCAACCATTTTAACTCATTCAAACATTCAAGTTTTTGACCATTTTCAAAAAAATTCCCGCTTTTCCCGAAATTCCCAAACTATCAGGAAGTTCCTGTTGAAATGAATGGGACATTTTTCTAGGTTGCACAACACTTTCCCCAGTTCCAAACCAAATTTCGGTTTTCCTGGAAATTCAATCTCTTCAACATTCCAACATTCAAACTATTCTTACATTCATACTACATTCTATCAGCATTTCAGTTCAATTTCAGCATTGGAGCATTCACACGCAATTCCTTCAGGAATTTTCTCATCTCGTTATAAATAATCTTGTTACCCAAAATAGACTTAAACACCTAGGACATGTATACCGTACTTGAGAATGTATTTTTTCTATGAAAATATAATTATTAATAGTATTTTTTTTTAAACATAGGCTCCAGCACCCCCCGCAACCCCAAAAAGGGACAAGCGGTAGAAAATGAATGGATGGATGTTGAAAAAATAGATAAAAATATTCATAACAATACAGTAAAGTACAGCTATAGAAACACATAACAAATATGAAAACAATACAAAATGATTAGGTTTTTCTTATCCAAAAAGGAGTGGGACAAAGTGAAACTTACTTACTCCCTTTCTTAAATCAACTACCTATCTCTCTTTTCATCATCATCTAAACGGTTTTTCATTTACTGGTCTTATTTTGATATATTATTAATAACCTTTCAGTTCAGTTCAAATTATTTATTTGAGTTCAATTAAAAAGCAGTACTTTACATACATTTCCATATTCAGCAAAAGCAACAAGAATGTTGCGTTTACACAGTTGCATAGTGGAAGTACCATAAACTTGAAATTATTTTTTTCTTTATCTCATGTATAAACATTTTTGTAGCACACACATACAAATGTAACTATATCGATATATAGATTTGATATAATAAATAGGCTGTGTATATATTTTTTAATCATTCAAAAGTATAGTGCTAA
The DNA here is from genome assembly GCF_033978685.3 of Nerophis lumbriciformis. Taxonomy (NCBI): domain Eukaryota; kingdom Metazoa; phylum Chordata; class Actinopteri; order Syngnathiformes; family Syngnathidae; genus Nerophis; species Nerophis lumbriciformis. Next base: position 31,570,676 of record NC_084560.2, read on the forward strand.
CATTTATTTTGGAGGGGCTATGTGATAGAGTTTAATGATGTTTATTTTATTTTGAAGGAGCCTTGTGGATGTGGTGTACGCTCTGAGGGACGAGGTTCAAGAGCTAAAACAGGTGAACATTTTCATTTCAATGTTTCGTCATTCATATAGTCTAATCCTTTGTAGAAAAAGCCAAACAAAAAGCAGAACACTTTTGTGGAGTTAATTATGTAAATGCTCATGGTAGTCTATGTTTATTAGCACTGTTTTTCTTTTTTCACAAAAAGCCAAAAAAACACCAAAGCACTCTTGTCGAGATAGGCTGAATCCCAATTGTCCACCTTACCCTTCACCTTCGTCTTAGCCCTTAAAACTGAGGTGCAAAATGAAGTGGTAAAAAATATAATGTACATTTTGAAAAGTACATTTGCTCTCTAATTATCATAAAATGTAATAACTCAAGGCCCGGGGGCCACATCTGGACTACCACAACCTTTTATGTGACCCGCGAAAGCTTGGAAATAATACCACACTTCATTGTTCTTGCTAAGGGCAGCACGGTGCGACAGGGGTTAGTGCTGTGCCTCACAATACGAAGGTCCTTGGTTCGATCCCCGGGCTCGGGGTCTTTCTGTGTATAGTTTGCATGTTCTCCCCGTGACTGTGTGGGTTCCCTCTGGGTACTCCGGCTTCCTCCCACCTCCAAAGACATGCACCTGGGGATAGGTTGATTGGCAACACTAAATTGGCCCTAGTGTGTGAATGTGAGTGTGAATGTTGTCTGTCTATCTGTGTTGGCCCTGCCATGAGGTGGCGACTTGTCTAGGGTGTACCCTGCCTTCCGCCCGAATGCACCTGGGATAGGCTCCAGCACCCCTGCGACCCTAAGAGGGACAAGCGGTAGAAAATAGAGGGATGGATGGATCGTTCTTGCTAAATGTATTTTAATTTTGACAGGAAACATTTTCTGCTGCAGTTCTCCTGAACTGAATATTGTTTTATTATTTGATGGAAAAAGCTATTAATTTTTTTGGTCTTTGTAACCCTTTTTTTAAAATAAATTCTCCAAAAGCTGAATTTTAATACCTGCCTTTCACCTTGACTTGTAATGCCAAAGCAGGCTTTCCATCAGTTTGTTGATAAACAATAAAACAATAATCAAATGGACAATTGCTTAATATCATGAGGCGACTATACTCTACATTTATTTGGTAATTATACAGTATATGTTTCGCAGTTACACGCGACCCCTCTGAGGGAAGCCATGATGTGGCCCTCAACAATGAGTTTGACAGCCCTGTTTTAGATGCTTACAATATTCTAGGGTTATCGTCACATTTCCCCCCTCTTTGCCACCATTGGTTCATCGACATGGTGGTATCTCCCCTAGAAACCCCACATACAGTCAAAAGAGAAAGGAAATACAATTGGGGCAATGGTTATCAGCACTTTTTCCTCTTAACTACCATTGGTACACTGGTGCTATGGTGCTCTTCTCAACCTTCCAAAAGACTCCACAAGCAAAAGCAAACCATTTTAATGGACTTATTTTTCTGCTTTAGCTACCATTAGTTTGCTTCTTTGGTGGTTTCGCCAGTATCCCCTAAAATCCCACAAAAAGCCAAAGATAAAGAAAACACTTGTGAAGTTGATTTGTTTTAACTTGTTACAATATTGTAAGGGTGATGACCATCACATTCCCCCCTCTGGGCTGTTGTTGGCTCATTATTCTGGTACCTTCCAGCCTCCCAAAAACACACACAAAAAGCCAAACATTTTTTTTGCCATAATTTTAGCCAACATTAGTTCAGTTCTGTGTTGTAAGGCTGCACGGTGTTGAGAAAAAACCTAAATGCGATTTTTCTCTCATTTTTAGATTTTACAAATATAAATGCATAAAATTGTGAAAATAACGAGGAAAGTACTTTTAGACTGTTCATCCACATATTCTTGTCTTAGGGTGCCACACGTTAGAACAGGGGTCTGCAACCCTTAGTATCAAGAGATATTTTGCCACCTTAAGAAAAATAGTATAGAGCTGCAAACCGTAACACAGCTTGTAAACTTTTAAAAGTTTTCATCTTTTTTATTTTTATTTTACAGAAAAAGCAATCCGTCCGTGTGAAATCAAATTGTTTTTTCTTTTCTTTTTTGCAAAGTATTCATGGTTAGCTTACCCAAGAGGCTTGCACACTCGAGAAGCTGAACTAAACACATAGGCTTCCAGTCTTTTTTGCTTGCCTTCTTTGCACCTCAGGACTCAGCCTGGGGGCATTCACAGCTTTACAGACAGCAAGCCTGTACAGTGCGACCAATTGACTCCCATTTGCAACTCATTATAAATCGTGTGACTAGGAAAAATAAAAAAGTCTGTATTTCAACCCTTTCATTCCTATTTTGCTCCTAAAATAAATCCATAAAAAGTGGATCAAATAGAGTCAGATTTGGAAAAGAAACATTGTTAACAGACCATTTTAGTGCTAATAAGCTATGTGAACTCGCGCATCTACTCAGCGCAGGAGTGATCACGCGTACACAGCATAGCTGCGCTCGCGACATCGCGAGTTAAGCTGCTTGCAAAGCAAGTTAAACAACCAGCCAGTCACCACGGATTTCATTTCTACAACTAAAAATACGGACTTGACGTTTCCACTGCTAAATTTTGGGCTCATTCATGTTGTTAGTGTTTAACGTTTAAGGGACGTGCTGTAATGAAATAAGTAAACATACTCAGTTGGCGGTGTAGCGGTTGGTGGGACTTCCGAGACATGGATGGGAAGTAATGTGTGTTGTGAGGGTTAAAGGTTTTTTTGAGAGTTGCTGGGAAAATAAGAGACACAGAGTCTGAACTTGTTGAAGTGGAACGCTCTATTTTTGTGAAAGAAAAAATAAATATATACTAGGAATCTGTCCGTGGCTTCATTCCTTGGAATGTTACAATACTCTGAGTAGCGATAGCAGGGAAAGGAGATCGCAAACACAACAATGAGGCAGAAGATCCGCGGAATGCAGATTCCTGCATTAGGACAATATACAATTATCTACTTTCAAAAATATTTGGCTTTATGCTGACAGACTCAAAGCTTTTGTCTACATCAGGCGCTTAAACTGAACAAAAAAACGGATAGAAACTAAACAGTGAGGTTATGGTGCAATAAATATTGTATACCTTGGTAGTCTTTGCATATCCAGAATAAGACATAACCATAAATAACTTGACAGATATCCAATTATTTGTTTTCACAGCCTCACAGAACATCACCCAAGGTAAATTGAACAATCATCACCAGACTTAAACGTAATATAAATGAAATACAATAAAATCTCCTATAATTATGTTTTTACAAGTAAAAATGGAAAACATTGCACACATTTTGAAGCTAAAGCTGCCATGTCTTAAGACTTGAGGTATAACCATAAACTGAGGTTAAAATTCTGGCTAATAAAATGCATAGTGAGGCGGATATATGGCTCAGTGGTCCTGTTTCACCACAAATCAGATGGTATGGTGAAATAGTCTGTTTAGAAGTTTGACTTCCACTTTCGTCTACATTTAGCGTGCGTTTGAGGTACAGCAACGTAACTGAAATATGTACGGGATGGAATGGCATAGTCTCTGTCTAAAGCAGTACCTGGCTATGGGACCCAGGGAACATGCTTTATCAGTATCATTCAGTAGCATGCTACAAACCCTGCTTCAAAAAATGTGCACTACAAAACGTGCTCTTGGTAGCCATTAATCCTGACTTTCTCATTTTTATTAAAAAAAAAAATCAGCACAAATTGTTTTATTCATTTTTGTTTTGTAGGTTAAAGTGTTTTATATATTGTGCTTTTGAGTTAATGTTGTTGATCAATTTGAATTGACTATATATTGAGTTTATTTAATTTTAGTTTTCATTATCAAATGATTCAAGTCGGTCAAAAAATGTTGTAGTTTAAATAAGGATTTATTTATTTTTTCAATTTCAGGCAAATTAATGCACTTTAAATCTTTCTTTCTTTGTTAAAGTAAAGTTAAAGTTAAAGTACCAATGATTGTCACACACACACTAGGTGTGGCGAAATTATTCTCTGCATTTGACCCATCACCCTTGATCACCCCCTGGGAGGTGAAGGGAGCAGTGGGCAGCAGCGGTGGCTGTGCCCGGGAATCATTTTGGTGATTTAACCCCCAATTCCAACCCTTGATGCTGAGTGCCAAGCAGGGAGGTAATGGGTCCCATTTTTATAGTCTTTGGTATGACTCGGCCGGGATTTGAACTCCCAACCTACCGATCTCAGGACGGACACTCTAACCACTAGGCCACTGAGTAGTTGTAAGTTGATCTATATTTCATTCCTTTTTTATGTTAATAAGGTTGAAATGTTATGCAGAGGTGTACTTATAACAAATGTATAGACAAATGATGATATCAAATGATACAGCTTTTAAATCAGGGAACAAAGAGGTCCTCAGAACTGCCAGGGCCAACTTGAACCGGGGCCTGAGAGCAGTAAAGCGTGCTTATGGACAAATCCAGTCACACTTCTCTAACACAAAAGACCCCAGGCGCCTATGGCAAGGCATCCAGTCAATAACAGACTACAGGCATACACCCCCACCGTGCGAGGACATCACAGACTTCCTAAACTCAATCAATTCATTCTTCAGCCGGTTTGAGGAAAACAACAACACCACTCCAACAAAAGCTCTACACTGTTTGGACAATGCAACACTTCATCTTGACCCTGCTGACGTGCGGAGGACTCTTCAAAAGGTAGACCCCAGGAAGCCTGCTTGTCCTGACAATAAACCTGAGTGTGTGCTTAAAGTCTGTGCTAACTCACTTACAGATGCTCTCACAGATATATTCAATACCTCTCTGAGCAAAGCCATCATAACAGAATGCTACAAAGCCATTACTATCATACCGCTACCAAAGAAATCACCAGCTACAACACTGAACGACTACCAGCCTATAACACTCACGCCTATCTTGATTAAGTGCTTTGAAAGGCTGGTCAAGGCCCACATAACATCCAGCCTACCTGCCACATTTGACACTTTCCAGTTTGCATACCGTCCCAAGCGTTCCACTGATGATGCCATAGCAACAGCACTTCACCTCAGTCTGGCTCATCTGGAGAACAAAAACAGCTGTGTGCGGATGCTGTTCATCGACGTCAGCTCTGCCTTCAATAGAGTCATCCCACAATACCTGGTGAAAAAACTCTGTGCTGTAGGCATCAGCACCCCACTTTGCAACTGGTTACTAGACTTTCTCACCAACAGACGACAGACAGTAAGAGTTGGCAAAAACTTTTCACAGACCATCATCATGAACGACTTTCTCACCAACAGACCACAGACAGTAAGAGTTGGCAAAAACTTTTCACAGACCATCATCATGAACACTGGGGTCCCTCAAGGATGTGTTGAGTCCTCTGCTGTTTAAACTGATGTGCCAGATACAACTCAAACCACATCATCAAGTTTGCAGATGACACAACAGTGGTGGGCCTCATCAGCAACGACGACGACTCAGCCTGCAGAGATGAGGTACACCAACTCATCAACTGGCGTGACACCAACAATTTACATCTCAATGTCAATAAAACTGAGGAAATAACTGTGGACTTCAGGAGAAATCACAAGCCACACACACCCCTCACTATCAATGGCAGTGCTGTGGAATCAGTGAAGAGCACCAAGTTCCTGGACGTGCACATCACTGTTGACATGTCACGGTCTACCAACACCACCTCCCTTGTCAAGAAAGCTCAGCAACACCTCCACTTCCTACGCAGGATAAGAAGCGCCAACCTCCCCCCACTGGGACTCACCGCCTTCTACAGGGGTGCCATTGAGAGCATCCTCACCAGCAGTCTCTCATTCTTGTATGGTAGCTGTTCTGTTGCTTACCGGAAAGCTCTACAGAGGGTGGTGAGGTCAGCTGAGAAGATCACCAGATCAGCCCAACTAACCATATACCCATTCGGCTGCCACAGAAGAGCCACCAACATCATCAAAGACCCCACACACAAGCTGTTTACTCTCCTACCATCTGGCAAGCGCTACAGCAGTATGTGTTGCAAGACTACCAGACTCACCAATAGCTTTTTCCCACAAGCCATCAGAATGCTCAACTCATTCATGAAAACTGGATTACAAATCCCTCCACAACCTCCACACACACCTGTGGAACTGAAAAAAGACGAACTCAATGTCTGCCAGATACTCTTATGCACATAGGCAAATATCCCCTTGCACAAGAATGTAACAAGTTTACAAAACTATTCATATTCATGCTGCTACTCTGCACTTGGCACTTTTGCCATATTACACATTATATTGCACTACAGTAAAATACCTCATCCTGACTATATTCTTCCAACAGTATGATAGTTTGTTAACTGTAAGCTCACTGTCTGTCATTTGTTTATCTGTTAAATATATATGTCCTATGTTTAGTCTAATATCTAGTTTATCCTTTGTGTGTGTCAAATCTTGTTTTGATATTGCACATTGGATTATGGGAGAAACGCAATTTCAGTCTGCTGTGTAATGTACTGTTGCATGGTCCGATTGACAATAAAGTTGACTTGACTTGATACCATTTTTTTCCATCTTTCTAGGCAGGGGTATAACAGAACATCATTGAGAAGTACTGGTCTAAAGTGTGAAAGAAGCTTTGGAAGCCCTCTCCTGAAACACTGTTTAGTGCAGGGGTCGGCAACCCGTGGCTCCGGAGCCGCATGCGGCTCTTTGATCACTCTGATGCGGCTCAGCAGCTTACTTGCTGAACCCCCCAATTTTCCTGTGAGACTTATGGATTTCAGTGCCTCGCAGAAATCTCCCGGGATTAATATTCACCGATTTTCACCCTTACGGCTATAATAAGGGCGTGCCATGATGGTACAACATTTGGCACCCTCTACTTTATGTATTACCAGCGTGCCAGCCCAATACTTGTTATACAATATACATTTTCTGCTTGCACACGTACGTGACAGCAAGGCATACTTGGTCAACAGCCACACAGGTTACACTGACGGTGGTCATATAAAACAACTTTAACACTCTTGCTAATAATGCGCCACACTTTGAACCAAAACTAAACAAGAATGACAAACACATTTCGGGAGAACATCTGCACCTTAACACAACATAAACACAACAGAACAAACACCCAGAATCCCGTGCAGCCCTGACTCTTCCGGGCTACATTATACACCCCTGCTACCACCAAACCCCGCCTCCACCCCAACCGTGCTCCCTCACACATCAAACCACCCCCCCCCCCCCTCTCTGTGCGTCGGTTGAGGTGGGCGGGGTTTGGTAGCGGGGGGTGTATAATGTATCCCGGAAGAGTTAGGGCTGCATGGGATTCTGGGTATTTGTCCTGTTGTGTTTATGTTGTGTTACGGTGCAGATGTTCTCCCAAAATGTGTTTGTCATTCTTGTTTGGTGTGGGTTCACAGTGTGACGCATTATTAGTAAGAGTGTTAAAGTTTTATTTTTTTTTATACCGCCACCGTCAGTGTGACCTGTGTGGTTGTTGCCTAAGTATGGCTTGCTTTTCCCTACGTGAGCAAGCGGAAGCCCCATACAACGTGTAACTGATCAGGCACGCTGACTGTAGTGGGTGCTATATGCAGTACCATCACGGCACGCATGACGTTGACAAGCGCCATTCATTTAAAACCCGCGTGCCGCACCAGCTTTCAAATTCCACATAAAGGTGTGGGCAGCGTGTCTGAGACCCCTGGTTATGCATAGCACAAAGCAAAAAAAAAACGTTGTATGCAGTGTTATTTCATTTAAAATTTCAAAAAAAATGTGCGGATCCCATTGTTTTCTATAATTTGTGAAACTGGTCAAAATGGCTCTTTGACTGGTAAAGGTTGCCGACCCCTGGTTTAGTGGAATCATTTCCTTGACAATGAAACGTGTCAGTCAAAAAACAAAAACGAAACAACCGTCTCTTGCTGTTAGGTAATCGCACTCATTAAAACCTCAGTGTTGATTCGATGTCGATTAGTCATGCAGCTCTACTGTGTCGTCAACCCCACAAAACGCTTGGCAAAAAGCTTAACACTTCACGATATTCAATGTAACTTTTTTTTCTATTTGCCATCATTGGTAGCATGTGTTTTATTGTCTACAGGACAACAAGAAGATGAAAAGGTCGCTGGAGGAGGAGCAGAGAGCTCGCAAGGACCTGGAGAAGGCGGTGAGGAGGGTCTTGAAAAGCATGAACGACCCCACGTGGGACGAAACCAACCTGTGAGTCTCCCTTTGACAATCGGGAGATGATGAAAACATTCCTGAGTCAAACATGAAGGCCACAAAGGACGTTGTCATCTCCAGTCAAGACTATGGAGACGTACCCTCTCCTCCTGTTTACAATCATTCCACTGGGTGCTCTCCAGTATGCTCCATGAACGGTGCTGAGCAATTTGTGGTGTTATTGGTACAAGTTTAAGCCTTTACCATGCTCTTTCATAACCTTTATGTTATTTAATTAGGTCTATTTGACTGTCATAAGCTTTGTTCATGTTTGTTTTTGCAATTTGATTCGCTGTGTGTGGGCTTCCTGGGGGAAATGCTCTATTATTAAACTTGTACAGTGTAAATATTGCAACAAGAACAAAAAAGTCATTTTGGGAGAAATAAACAAGGATTTGAGTTGCTTTGTTTCAGTTCCACACATGAATAAACTATTGTATTTTTGTCCCACATACACTCAATCAATCAATCAATGTTTACTTATATAGCCCTTAATGCACAAGCCACAACGACATCCTCGGCTCAGATCCCACATCAGAGCAAGAAAAAACTCAACCCAATGGGATAACGATGAGAAACCTTGGACCGCCCCCACCTTCCCCCCCTGGGCGACCGGTGCAATGGGCGTCGGTTGGATTTAGCATAATATTGTGAGAGTTCAGTCCATAGTGGATCCAACACATGGGTGTCAAACTCTGGCCCGCAGGCCAAATTTAGCCCGCAGTGTAATTTCACTTGGCCCTTGAGGCGATATCAAATTAACACTAAAGCTGGCCCGTTGATCCTCCCGGGAGTCTTCCAAACACCAGCCAGCCAAACGAGTGCTGGCCCAGTCACATAACGTGTGGCTTCTGCACGCACACACATTAGAATGCAACGCATACTTCATCAACAGCGATACAGGTTACACTGAGGGTAGCTGAAAAAAAACACTTTAACACTGTTAGAAATATATGCCACACTGTGAATCCACACCAAACCAGAACCCTTTGCAGCACTAACTCTTCCGGGACGCTACAAGGTGTGTGTGTGTGTGGGGAGGGAGGTTTCGTGGTAACGGGGGTGTATTTTGTAGCGTCCCGGAAGAGTTAGTGCTGCAAAGGATTCTGGGTATTTGTTCTGTTGTGTTACGGTGCGGATGTTCTCCCGAAATGTGTTTGTCATTCTTGTTTGGTGTGGATTCACAGTGTGGCATATATTTCTAACATTGTTAAAGTGTTTTGTACTGGCACCCTCAGTGTAACCTGTATCGCTGTTGATGAAGTATGTGTTGCATTCGCTCGTGTGTGGTACAGAAGCTGCATATATCTTGTGACTGGGTCTGAACGATGTTAGAATGGATGCAAAGCGGACGTGACGATCGCTCGTAGAGTACGTTAAAGGTTAATTTGTTCAACCTTGGCCCGCGGCTTTGTTCAGTTTGAAATTTTGGCCCACTCTGTATTTGAGTTTGACACCACTGATCTAACATAATAGTGAGAGTCCAGTCCATAGTGGGGCCAGCAGGAGATCATCTTGAGTGGAGACAGGTCAGCAGCGCAGAGACGTCCCCAACTGATGCACAGATGAGTGGTCCACCCTGGGTCCCGACTTTGGACAGCTAGCGCCTCATCTGTGGTCACCAAATCTGTGCCCCCCCCCTCCCCTCCACGAAGGAGAGGGGGGCAGAGCAGAAAAGAAACGGCAGATCAACTGGTCTAAAAGGGGGGTCTATTTAAAGGCTACAAATGAGTTTTAAGATGGGACTTAAATGCTTCTACTGAGGTAGCATCTCTAACTGTTACTGGGAGGGCATTCCATAGTACTGGAGCCCGAATAAAAAACGCTCTATAGCTCGCAGACTTTTTTTGGGCTGTGGGAATCACTAAACACTGAACACAGATTTCTTGCTGGGACACACTCAACAAGTACTGTAATAATAAGCATGTATTTTCTTTTCTTTCACATTACATTCTCAATATTGTAGGTGACAATGAAAGGTATTTTTAGATAAAGCATTCAGTATGACATGCTGCAGTTCTGCAACACTGCAAACCACAATAATAAACATTGTTAAATAAATAGCTCTGTAACAACATCAATTCGTGCCAACAACCGTAACGCAGCCCTAACACGGCTGAAAACTAGTTCCTGATAAGCTCATATTGATGTAAAGTTTCCATCTTGTAACCCTCTGTTAACTCCCCTTTTGAAAAGGGTCGCCACCTGGTGACCTTGAAAGAAAATACAGCTTCAGCTCCCATCCATTTAACTTTTTATCGTCAGCATAAACAATGTAGAATCAACAAAGATGAAAAAAAAATTCTGAGTAGTAATCCTTAAGGTACATGATTATATTAATGCTGCTGGGGACTTTTGTGCACCTTCTGGAACTACTACATAATTACACAACTCCTGCACAGGTTTGCCTTTCATGCCATCTATGGGCCTGACTTCCGGCCGCCATTTTTGGATTCGAAAGAAATGGCGGCATTTTCAACTGCGTAAACAGATCCGCTCAAACCTCCAAGGTAAACACATGTTTTAAACTAAGAATAACATGTCTTCAGTGATTGTATGAAAATAAAACATGTATTGTAATGTTTCACCACTTAAAGTAGCCAACAAAGTTCATTAAAATGGCATTTATATAACGACGAGGAAGTAGTGTGCGACTTGCCATGAAGTCAGAATGGTGGATTCTGTCTTTTGTGTTTGATAAGCTAAACTTTGCATATTTGCTTCTTTTATTGTTGAAATGCCTTTTCATTATTTTAATTGTGTGCTTTTCTGGATATATTCCCTTCATACCAAAACATTCATTTGTTCACTCAGACCTACACTGTTACAATGTCCATTTCTCAGATGATATAATTGTTGATGACTGAAGTGCTGATATCAACCAAACCTAACCCCCCCGCCCCAACCCCCTCCACATCCCACCCCCCGGATTGTAAATAATGTAAATAATTCGATGTATATACTCTGATGATTAACTTTGTGTGATGAATGTGTTTTGCTGATTGTATATATTTGTACCATGAATTGATTAACGTGGACCCCGACTTAAACAAGTTGAAAAACTTATTCGGGTGTTACCATTTAGTGGTCAATTGTACGGAAAATGTACTGTACTGTGCAATCTACTAAACGTTTCAATCAATAATGTGCTCTAGGAAGGAATACCAGGCCCCATTAGGCCACATTTGTCCTTCTGGGTCAATTTAACCACTTTTTTATTCCTCTGTTGAAAATATGAAAGGAATTTTTGATATGTTGCGTTTGCAACAACAACAAAACTCATTGGTCCTCTACTTTAGGTAGACGTCCTCCTCAGAAAGCCTCGTGGGACCTGAACACGTCCAAGGTTACAGGTACTTCCACACTACCAAGCCATAATACTAATACATTTTGTAAAATAATCATTTAAATACTTGAATGAATACACTTATAGAGTCTAATAAAATCAATCAATCAAAGTTTATTTATATAGCACAATCACGAGTGTCTCAAAGGGCTGCATAAGCCACAACAACATCCTCGGCTCAGATCCCACGTCCAGTACAAGTTCTGGAATTTAGCTGCACAGGAGAGTCAAATTGTTAGATTATATTTTATGTTAGCCCACATATCAGCATAGTATTATAGTAAAACACCGTTCAATTGTGTATCTTTTTAGCTTGTCAACCTAGTTCAGTCAGGTAAGTTTAAATTTGTTTGCATGATAATTATTGAATTTATGGCAACCTAGACATGCATGTATTGATGGTGCTTTGTGTTTGCAAACTTTTGTTTTTAAAGTGCCACTCTATTGAAATCTATTGTTCATCTACTAAAAGCATAAACGCAGATGTCAACCTTTTTAACCGTGACTCTCACCTTGTCCACTAGTTAGTAATGAAAACTGCTGCCTTTTGTTTTCCATTGAATACTTGCCTCACGGGCAACAAAAGCCTAGTTCTCATTCGACCTGTGCAGCAGATCTTGCCAGATAAAAGTGGGTCCTGTCATGTGACCTCTGTATGTTTGTTTTACTTAAGCAGCATTTGCATTTTTTTTTTTACTACTAGCCATTTTTACCTTAAATGACACTGACATGGGCAGCACGCCGGAACAGGGGTTAGTGCATGTGCCTCACAATACGAAGGTCCTGAGTAGTCCTGAGTTCAATCCCGGGCTCGGGATCTTTCTGTGTGGAGTTTGTATGTTCTCCCCCTGACTGCGTGGGTTCCCTTCGGGTACTCCGGCTTCCGCCCACCTCCAAAGACATGCACCTGGGGATAGGTTGATTGGCAACACTAAATTGGCCCTAGTGTGTGAATGTGAGTGTGAATGTTGTCTATCTGTGTTGGCCCTGCGATGAGGTGACAGCCATGCCTTGGAGAAGGTGGTCTTAGAGCAGCACCTTTAAAGGGGAACCCTACTTTTTTGGGAATTTTTTTGGTCTCTCACAATCATTATGAAATATATGACGATGGATGTATTTAAAAAAAATGCATTCTAACTCGTAAATAAAAGTCCGCTTCCAACGGAGCTAATGGGAGGTCCTCTATTCCGACCATAAAGCCCAATTAAAACATCCAAAAAGCACCAACAATACTCCATTTACATTTCGTGACTTGAATATTAACCAAGTATTAGTGGTATTGTCATTATAAGTGCTAACGCAGATTAACTATTTATAGCAGCGCCATGATCACAAGCTTATGTGGCAATGTTGACATGATTGACTAGTGAACTGCTTCCTTTCTTGTGGAAGTTTATCTTAGATTATAAATCATGCCTCTCACCTGGATCACAGAAGAATGAGGACGTATTCCGACGAGTTGGTCAACTTTGGCATCAAATTTAGACCCAGAAATGCCAAGAAATACACAAAAAGATGCATGGTTCCATCCCCCTTTTCTTCGTGAAGATTATGAGTCATTCTTCATCTAAATGGAAATATATGACCATCCTAGCAGTCGGCATCCTAATGACAGTAGACATTAGGGCTGGGTGATATGGCCTTTTATTAATATCTCGATATTTTTAGGCCATGTCACGATACACGATATATATCTCGATATTTTGTCTTAGCCTTGAATGAACACTTGATGCATTTAATCACACCAGTATGATGATTCTATGTGTCTACATTAAAACATTCTTGTTCATACTGCATTAATATACCGGTATGCTCATTTTAAACTTTCATGCTAAGGGAAATCACAACTAAGTCAATTTACCAAAACTGTATTTATTAAACAGTTATTAAGCTGGCGCAAACATTCATGTCATTTCAAAACAGAAAGTGCAAGATTGTCAGAGACATTTTAAAACAAGCTATGAGTGCACTTTTGTGCATGATGTCACTAAGATGACATATCAAAACAACACTATATTAAAGTACACTTTTTGTAAAGAACGCCTCTACAATATTTTAAACAAATAAAGTGCACTTTTGTGCATGATGTCACACAAGATATTTAAAAAAGTGTAAAATAAAAATTAACTGCATTATAGGAAATCAAGTTGTGTATGTCCTTCGCTATGTGGTAAGTTACTGCGGACGTTATCTCCTTCTGTTTTTGACTATTTTTTGTTGATCTAGAAATGGAAGACGCCAGGCTCAATTGGGTCAGTGCTGGTTGTTTTGGCATTTTGTTGGTGTGGCACCTGCCGGAGGTGTTGACATGCAGTGTTTCAAGCACTCTTCATTCTCTAGCAGGTGACTTTTCAAATGATGCTACAAATTAGTAGTGCTGCTACTTTTTGTAGCAACGCTTTTGCCGCATACTTGACATATTACGGTGGTCTGTTCAACATCTTCCCGCTTGAAGCCAAACCACCGCCAGACGATGGACCCTGTGCTATTTTTCTTGGGAATTATATTCTTCCTCCATTTGTTACCAGATTCACACCTTCTCTCTCTCGTATTACCACCCGCACCGCTCCGCTTGCACCACCTGCCACTGCTAACTTTACTCATGCCGCTACCTCTTTGCTCCGCGAGGGCGTATGACGTTGCACGCGCGACAGTATGTGACGTATGTAAGAAGGTGCGCTTGTTTTATATCTCTGTGCGAAGGAGAGATAAGAAAGAGTGAGAAAAGCCTGTAGTGTAGTGCCTGCAACTAAAAACAACTGCGTGAGAACGTATACTCGAATACCGTATTTTTCGGAGTATAAGTCGCACCGGAGTATAAGTCGCACCTGCCGAAAATGCATAGTAAAAAAGGAAAAAAACATATATAAGTTGCACTGGAGCCCGGCCAAACTATGAAAAAAACTGCGCCTTATAGTCCGAAAAATACGGTACTCACGAAATAGTGATTTTCTACATCGCGCAGAGACAAACCCACGATATATCGAGTATATTTCATATATATCGCCCAGCCCTAGTAGACATTATATAGAACATTTATAACACACAGATATGTTTTTTGGCTCTCAAGAAGTCTGCAGTGAGTTGTCATCAGTGATATTCGAAAAAAAAAAGCAAACGTGATGCGTTTTTGAAATTAATGCGCCGAGTATACTTAAAATGAGCAAAATACGTAAATATTAAATGTTATTATAAATGTGCCTGTTACTACATTACATTACAGCATATACATAAATAATACTTTTTTATAGGCAGAATAGAGCGACTCCCATAGGCTCCATTGTGAGCTGTCTTTTGATCGCATTTATTTGTTATTTAGAATGCATTAAAGAAACCATCTGTGTTCTTGTCTTACATAATGATTGTAAATGATAGCCAAACTTCTAAAAAAAAAGTACAATTCCCCTTTAAGGGGTTAAGCCTGGTTGGTTGGTTGGTGTCAGTTTATTTTGAGCATGCATCAAGTTTGATATGATAGGTTACCAATATACTGTATGTTAAAGGTTTTGAAATCTGTTCAATAACCTTTTTCATAGTTTCCATGTCAATTTTGTTATAATCAGTTGAGCTCTTGATTTAAAATGTTTCACTATATTAATTAATTGACTTATTTGTCACACACTTGCGGAACATTGAGTTGGGCATTCTGTCTATAGCGTCATTCAAGTCCTCAACTGATCTGGAATCTTTTCCTCCAGATTTGGCCCAATATTTACAAAATGGTTATTACAACCTTCTAACTACTTTGTTCATAGTGTAATTTTTTAGGTTTCAGTTTGAGAAATGTTGGTAGTATCCCTGAACATCATTTTTTTAATGATGCTATTTAGGATGCCCCTTGTTCCTCTCATGATGTTTTTGTTCTTGTCTAATAATTGACTGTAATAGTCTTTCCGACATGTTCGTAGTATGCTAGTTAGCTTGTTCTATACATTTTGTACTTGTTTTCTGCCTCTGTAGATCTGTGTGTTATAAATGTTCTATATAATTCATTATTCTTGTTGCAAGCATTTTTAGTCCTTTTGTCATCCATGGTTGAGTTGTTTCAATGAACACATTTTTGTCATAAAGCATCATGAAAGTGTTAAATAAATTACTATATGCATCAGCTACACCACTTTTAATGTATACATTGTCCCAACTTTGATCTCTCAGATCATTCTTAAATGCTGTCATACTTTGCTTTGTGCATCCATCCATCCATTTTCTACCGCTTGTCCCTTTCGGTGTCGAGGGGGGTGCTGGAGCCTATCTCAGCTGCATTCCGGCGGTAGGCGGGGTACACCCTGGACAAGTCGCCACCTCATCGCAGGGCCAACACAGATAGACAGACAACATTCACACTCACGTTCACACACTAGGGCCAATTTTTTAGTGTTGCTAATCAAACTATCCCCAGGTGCATGTCTTTGTAGGTGGGAGGAAACCGGAGTACCCATATCCTTCAAAATGTATTTTTGTCATCAATGCTCCTCAAGTGCCAAGCAACTACAGTATACCCCTTAAAGTACCAAAGTGTACCTTTTTCCTCCACGCTGGCTGCATCATAAGCTCACTTTACCATTGTGTCAAGTTTCTGCTTGAAGGAACCTGTGAAGTGAAGAAGCAAACTGGTGTGTTATCACCCTCCTGACCCCTCCCCTTTTAAAGTCCACACATAGTTGGAAAGAGTGACAGCTTGTCACAGTGAGAAGCTGCCACCATTGTTGGTGCTCAGGGGAAGCACCAAGGTCTTCTTCTTCTTCTTGTGGCGGTGTGTCCGCTCTCTCTTTCTCTTTTGAAAGCATGGAATCAATCAACGACACACACACTTGTACATACAGGAGACTATTCAGAAAGCCAGTGATCATTTAGACTTGACGTGCATTGTGGGGGGGAAAAACGGGGCCGCTCCGCCGCTTTTCTTCTCCTCTTTCTTCCCCTCTGCCTTTCGCTCTTTCAACTGTCTGTCATTAATGTCCACAGTCTAGCGGCGGCGGAGAAGAATAAAGCCAGGAGCGAGGGATGAATTGATGGGACGGGAGGATAAGCACTCAGTGTCCTTTTCTTTAAAGATTTGTTATTGTACAGTACTGTCTCCCAGTCATTTTTTGGGTGGCTGTTTCAGTCTGAAAGCTCGTCCACGTGCTCTTTTGTACGGCGAAGCAATAAGGCCCCATTGAATGCAGCTGAATGGACCTGCCATCCTTAGGGGCTGAGGCCTGAGGACTCCTATTCTTCAGCCCCCCCAATCTAATTGGAGCTGAAATGAAATGGAGGTTTCTTATGAAAATAGGCTTTGTTTGGCCGCGAGGCTGGTAATTCATAAACAATACGCAGGGCCCTATTGTGTAGATAATAATATATTCATGCTGTCGGAGATGGAGAGAAGGCAAAGGAGAGGCTGAGGATATATAAGGAGGCGAGAGGGATGGAGAGTAGCAGGATGGAGGAGCACAGGAGGGGCGGGGGGGGGGCTTAGTACACAAAATCGGAGAAAATTGGTAATGGTCGGGCCGGGGCGGACAACTCATTAGAGGGAAAGTGCTGAGGCGAATGGCGTGATGGGAGATAAAAACAGCAGGCGGAGGGATTTTTTTTGCTTTATTTTTTTATTTTCAGAGAAAAGTGTCACACGGGCGCCGATCTGGAGCGAACAGGTCAAGTGAGGAAGGAAATGTAGCGAGAGGAGGAGGTGAGAGATGAAGGCACAGGGGGAGGGTGGGGTGGACGACAGGTGATGCGTGGCTCCATCCGCATCATTCCTCGCTGTTCGCTCGCTCTGCTTCACACATCTTATTTTTTCCATTAACTCTTTGGAATTCTTACCAAGTGTGCAGAAGGTACATCCTGGGATGCTTCCGGAAGGTTTATTTTTTATTTTTTTTCCTGTTTGACTTACAGGACACATGTTGAAGAGCTCCTTCTAACTCTTAACTCAATTAAAGCTAAACTCATGGTGAGTAATCTAGGAATGATACCTGGTGTGTGTGTGTATGTTGGATGTAAAAGTAAACTTGTGGGAAATACATTTTAATAAATGTCACAGCACTCTATAAAGTTTTTTTTTCTATTTTATTTACAAAAATCACACAGATTATCAATCAGTCTAACAAAATGACCCATAATTATACAATTATAATACATAATATATGTTTTTTATTTTTTATTAAGTAGCTACTTTAACAGTTTTTTTCTTCAAATCTGCCGAGTTCCTTATTAATTTCATACTACTTTGATGATCAAAGTACATTTATATTTATTTTTTTAACTTTACCCATCACCAATACTATCTTTTGAATATTATTTAATGTATTTATATTTTATTTATAATGTGTCTTTGACCAAATGCAGGTGTACACTAAGTTTTCAACTTAAACATTGAACATTTCATCATTGTTTTTGTTTTAATATTTTTTTTATTACAATTTCACCTGAATTTAATATTACTTCACACATTTAAATTGTATTAATAACCATATACAGGTGAATTTAACCAAAATGATATATTTGCAAGACATAGTCAGAATATTTTGATGCATTAGTAGATGTATTTACCATCCATCCATCCATTTTCTACCGCTTATTCCCTTTGGGGTCGCGGGGGGCACTGGAGCCTATCTCAGCTACAATCGGGCGGAAGGCGGGGTACACCCTGGACAAGTCGCCATCTCATCGCAGGTATTACATTTTTGTTAATTATTTATTCTAATGACAGTAAATTACTGACATGTTTTTATTATGGTATATTTATTTTGTTATGTATTGACCTATCAACAAAATTATAGACGTGACAATATTCTTAGTTGTTTTTTTTAAGTATTTATTTCAACAGATAGTCATGGAATATTTTTGTTATTTCATGTCTTTCATCTGCAGTTGACTAGAAAAGCCAATTCAATAAGATTTTCACCCAATTTCTAACGCCACCTAGAATATAGGTAGTATTTACATTTTTATTTTGCTAAATAGCTTGTCTATTACTAGAGGGGGGTGTTTTCTGGTACAGAAATGTTGACATAGATGCTATGTTTAGTCTGTGCCGCTAGATGTCAGCATTTATCAACACATGAAACAAGAAATGCTCTCAATTCCAATTTGCATGCATGCAGAATGTCAATATTTAAAAGGTTAAAACTGCTATCAGACTAGAATGTTCTAATAATACTGCAGTTATGTTAATGTAATTGTTGCTGTAAAAATTTAAATATTTATTGTCACATTGCTGTAAAAGTTTGCTCTGGGTTTGGGATGATACTGATTCTCACCAAAAGATGGCAATCCCACATCATGAAAAACCTCATGTTGGCTTTTTTTTTTAGTGTGTTTGGGAATTGATGTGTGTTTAACCTTTAGTGAAGCATCAGCGAGAGGTGGTGCTGGGGGGGCTTGTGTTCTGCCCACCCTTCTCCTTCTGCTTGTTTGTTTATTTTGCAAGGTTGCAAAGTGGCTGCTGGCTGTGCTGGTCACTACAAGTGGCTGGCACTGCAGCGCCCGCTAATCAGGCTGTGGGCAAACTTGGGTGGCAGCGCGCCGAATGCTTTGCTGGCTGGAGATTATCCCATGAATTATCCCATAGAATTACACCATTCCAGTCAGGCCTTGTCCATCTGTGGGTGCAAGGAAAGCGTGTGTGTGAAATAATTCTGGCACCCTTGGTGCATTGTGGGTAATGGAGCATGTTAATCCACATCAAACAGCTATTAGTGGCTGGTTTAGCCCATAAAGGTTGCGCATTTCCCCCCCATATTTGCTTTAAAGAATCCAATCGTCCAGTCTAGAATAAACTGTAAACATTGTGCCATTATTTTCCTCCTAGATGCCATTTTTGAGCAATTTTCAAGCTCGTCATTAAAGTGATTTCTCCCATGCTGTCAACGTTTGGGCCTGTTTGTGCAGCAGCCGACCTGCACGGGCCGTGTGAATAGCTTTGGTGAGCCTCTCTGCGATAAGTGTTCACTAAACAGGTCACCAGATTGTCCCTCCAGACTCAATCGGAGCCATTTTCCCGACTGGAAACATAAATTATCCCTCATATTTATCGCAGACCACAAGCGGCTGTACAGTATTTGCTGTTTCGGTTGTAGCTCTTTTCTGGGCCCAACGTTCACAAATACTTGTGCGTGTGTGTTTGTTAGCCAAACTTTAACTTTTAACTTTAAGAAACACACAAGGTCAAAATGTTATAGATATCTTATTTGTGTTCAAAATCCCAATGTTGGACACCGTATGTTCACCTCTGCTGTCCTAGGTGGCGCTACCTCACATATGCCCCCTTTCTAGACTGCAGGCTAGGAGGAAATATCCCACCTGTTGCTAAAGAAATACAACTTCAAAGCATTCCAGTAAAGTTATCTGGCTTATTGTTAGCATTAGTGCCCAGTTTAAGTTGTAGCCATACTCAAAACAATTTACTTCCTTTCCCGTTAATTTTGCCCATGTACGACTTTTTATACGAAAGCTGTTAAACATTAACGGACCACAAAAAACACCCCAAATCTGGATAAACTGTACAACACTTAGCTAGCGCCACCTTTTAGTTGGTTATTTCTTTCGTTTTTTATTTTATTTTTGCTGCTTATGGCACAGGGGTGGGACCAGACAAGCTATTGCTATGGTTGATCTCTAGAGTGAAAAGTGTACTTGTGAAGTTTTGACACATTCCAAATAATAATAATAATAATCCATCCATCCATTTTCTACCGCTTATTCCCTTTGGGGTCGCGGGGGGCGCTGGAGCCTATCTCAGCTACAATCGGGCGGAAGGCGGGGTACACCCTGGACAAGTCGCCACCTCATCGCAGAATAATGATAATAATAATTTAAAAAAAAACACTGTTTAGGAATCGAGGTGTTATTGTGCCAAAATAAATTGGAATAAAATGGCAAATTAACAAGTAATTATTATGGTAATTTTATTGAATGTGCAGAAATTAAATTAACTGCAATATAATCAGAAATAATTGTATTGAATCTGTGCATTGGTTTATACCGTAAATGTACTAATCATTTGTCTCATGACCAATTTACCTATTTCATGACAGATTTATACATTTGGTTTAGTTGCTACTTTTCATAGTGCCTTTCTAAGCGCTGCAGTATCATAAATTAAGGGCCATTTATTACATACAGGGAATAAGAAATATCAGTAAATATCAATAATATATCAATAATGAAGGGGTCATGAGATAAATAGACTGGTCATGAACTGAATAAATTGTTAATTAATTTAATACATTAGGGGACGGCAAGGCGCAGTGGAAGAGTGGCCGTGCGCGACCCGAGGGTCCCTGGTTCAATCCCCACCTAGTACCAACCTCGTCATGTCCGTTGTGTCCTGAGCAAGACACTTCACCCTTGCTCCTGATGGGTGCTGGTTAGCGCCTTGCATGGCAGCTCCCTCCATCAGTGTGTGAATGTGTGAGTGAATGGGTAAATGTGGAAGTAGTGTCAAAGCGCTTTGAGTACCTTGAAGGTAGAAAAGCGCTATACAAGTACAACCCATTTATCATTTATTTAGGTCACATGATAAATACATGGGTGATCAAATAAATAAGTTTGCCTTGAAATAAATCCGGTATGAAATAATGTATGCATAATATTAATAAATCAAATTAATGAAAATAAACAGCTACATAAAGTTCAATGCAATTCATTGTGATTATATTTTTTTAATGTATTATAAGTATTGGTTTATTAAAATATGTAGTACTTTAATGTAATTGGTAATATATTTGTAGATTCCTAATGAGGCCTTTAGCTTGACGCTCCTCTACTTTCTCCTGGCTCCGCTTGCTGCGGCAACAACAAACAAACTCCAGACGCTCCCCTTCGTTTTGTATCGTTTACTTGTCACTTAATTATTCAAAAACGTAAAACAATAACGATGTGGGAACAAATGAATGGCAAAATAAAGAGAGTTTGTTACAGTAAGAGTTAGAAAAAGCAAGAGTAAGAAAAAGTAAGAGTGAAAAAAAAAAACTGTGTGGCTCAATTCCCCCGCACCTGACTGCCATTACCCATAATACCTTGTGTCCAAAAACCAACCTACCACACAGATCCTTCCGTCATATATGCAATCAAACAGTTACGTCATCAAATTATTTAGACAAATGTAATAATTTCAAATAAAGTGTACCTTGTGATTATTCTAAGCATGCAAATAAAGTAAATAGTCCCATTTTGGCTGAATAAACAAAAAGCACCTTCCATAAAATGTAAATGAACTTAAACAGCATTTAGGCTCCTACAATATTTATTATTTGGTGTATTAGACTGTTAATCCATTTAATACATATTTACCTAATTACAAATTCTGTGTACAAAGCATATTAGTATTTGATGCAAGGTTATTGAAAGCATATACCTACAAAATATATATTTCTTTATGGATATTGTCTCACAATTGTTTAAAATGATCCTGAAAATCCGATTCGGGTTGTCGTCGCAGGTAAAAATGCGGTGCCGTGAAAAGTGCGTCTTGCCGCTGCGAGGGCGAGTAGGACGATCAAGGTGAAGCACACTTGCAAAGGTGAAAGATTAAGTGGCCATATTTTGTGCTGAGAGGTGCTGCTGCATTTCCTGTGGGGCCTTGATCTTTGACCTGCCGCTTAGAGGCGCGAGGTAGAAATGAAAAAAAAACCCAACTGAAAAAAGGAATATTTTGGGGAAAAAAGGCAAAATGGGAGGTTGCAAAGTGGAAAAAAAACAGGTGTGGGGGTGAGTATTTGCTTCCGGCTGATGATGGTGAACAATTGGACACACAAGGAGGCACATACACGCACACACACACACGCACACACACTTGAACCACAAACTAAAATGGACTTTCTCACACACACACACACACACACACACACACACACACACACACACACACACACACACACACACTTAGCGCTACAGTCCCAGCAGGCTATGAACTTCAATGCAGCTGTTGCCATGGCGATATGCCGAGTTTCTGACCCCCCGACTCCATTTTTCCTGCCGTTTGGGCTATTGAAAGAGATGATTGACAAGTGTCCAAATGTCAGACGACCCAGGCCGGCCACACAGATGGAGGATGAGAAGGGAGGGGGACGTTTGGGAGGCGGAGTGGGGAGTTTGGGTTCACCATTTAATGCCATTTTTTTTAGCATGCATTTAACAACATGTTTATGGTTGTAGTTGCCTACAGTGTAAATACATGTTCGTGTTCGATAGTATTATTAAAAAAAAAAAATAGTAAGAACAATGTACTTATTCAGAGTAATCTTTTTTTCTTTACAATAAACATGTAATGCTGCATGGCCGTTATGTTTTGTAATTTATTAAGGATTCAGGCGGAAAGTGAGGTACACCCTGAACAAGTCACCACCTCATCGCAGGGCCACATTTAAACATTTTTGTTTATATTTTAGGTGTTGGAAAATACTTCTGGGTTTTTCCATGTGTATATCTTGATTCATGTTTTTTTTTTACAAAAAGTATTTGTGTAACAATAGAAAATGGTTTTACTTTTTTAGACGGGAAACCAGTTCTAGCCCAGACAAAATACAGTACCTTTGCTTGTTGCAGCCAAATAGTGACATGACCAAAAACAGAAAGTTAACAATCAAATATTGGTTGTTAATTAGCCATTGTTTGCTTTTGTTCCAAAGAAAGCAAAAATAAAAATACTAAACAATATTTCAGAAAATGTGCCTTGACACATACATAGATAATTTATTTACGACTGTTACTTTTGCAATCAAATTCAATAATTGTCTTCTTTAAACAGCAGCTGAGTAGCTCACTTTATTTACTTTAAAACTCTGTTATTCAGCAACCAATTATTTTAATAATTGATTCCTATGTTGATCTTTATATATACATCGACACTCGCATGACAAATGGTCAAACAAGTAACTGTTGTTTTTGGAAACGTACACGACACAAGTGTCATTTCGCACATAACGGTTAGTTTAACAATAAAATATGACTTCATTACTTTTTAAGACAGCAAACTAGTGAATTCAGAGTAAATCAATGGCACCTCTGCTGGTTGCAGACCAGTAATCCACTCTGTTTAGCTTCAATGAGTTGAATTATTAATTAATAATCAACCAAATAATTGATTCCTATGCCAATTATTTGAGTATTTACTGTATGTTTTACCTCTCCCTGAGTGGCGATTACCCATCCATCCATCCATTTTCTACCGCTTATTCCCTTCGGGGTCGCGGGGGGCGCTGGAGCCTATCCCAGCTACAATCGGGCGAAAGACGGTGTACACCCTGGACAACCAAATAATTAAAATCAAATATGAAATGTTACTGTGCATAATGATATGTCCTTATTTATATAGCAAACTAGTCGGGATGGAATCAACAGCACCTCTGCTGCAAGTACTGCACTCCATTTAGCCATCATTGCTTTATTTCACAATGAATCAAGAAACGATTATTTGATTGTTATGCCACTGTAGTGTATGTATATGTACCAAATGTCCTTTGTTGATTATTGGTGGCATTGTTTTAGAAAAACATTTATGTAAAGTATGTCAAATTTTCCATGTGTTTTGGCCCCTACATGGTTTTTTTGCAGTTGTTTCAACAATGGAATAGTAAATGCTATGCAGCGTCATGTTTTTTTACAGAACGCAAACTAGTTGTGTAGGGTGCCAAATTTACTCGCGTATGTGTCTGAAAATGAATTGTGCGTCTAGGAAAAAATAAAAGGGTGGCACACGTGCGAATACGGATTTCAACCGATTGATTCTCATTTTGCTATTTAAAATAAATAACAAATAGTAGATCAAATAGAGTAAGATTGGTGGAAAAGAAACATTGTTGTTAGCCAGCAATGCGAGCGCTATATCAACCCAATTTGGGGCGGTATAGCTCGGTTGGTAGAGCGACCGTGCCAGCAACTTGAGGGTTGCAGGTTCGATCCCCGCTTCCGCCATCCGAGTCACTGCCGTTGTTTCCTTGGGCAAGACACTTTACCCCCAGTGCCACCCACACTGGTTTAAATGTAACTTAGATATTGGGTTTCACTATATAAAGCGTTTTGAGTCACTTGAGAAAAAGCGCTATATAAATGTAATTCACTTCACTTCACTTCACAACCCTCTGCGCATCTGCTCAGGGCAGGCGTGATCACCTGTCCACAGTATTACCGCTCAAGCGACATGCTAGTTTAACTGCTACCAAAACAATTAGCCAGTCACTGCGGATTTCATTTCAACAACTAAAGACTCAAACTTGATATTAAATAACCCACATTTCCACTGATCGATGTTGTGCTCATTCATGTTGATGGTGTTTTAACATTAAGGGGACGTGCTATGATAAAATAAGTGCACATAGTCTGTTGGTGGTGATGAAAAATACTTTGGTGGTTGCTGTTTGGTTTTGTTACGCCCAGATGACATCTGCACTTACACGCTGCTTCTGATGAAATAGAAAGCAGGGAAAGAGAACACAAAAATGCCACTGAAGAAAAAGATAAAAGATACTGCTGGTCAGTAGACTACTGCAGTTATATTTCTGTTTCCACTGCTAATGATAGCACACAGGGCCGTAACTAGGATTTGACAAATACCAAGGTCAAAAATTGGTTGTTCAAGAGGAGCTTTGAAAGGCTGAAATCATGTGTATCTCAGCACCATATTAATATTACCTTGAGCAACACAATGAACATCCAGAATAACAAAAGCTTTCAGTTGAGGTATAACTATCGCGTGTTCTATTATCTAACATCTTTGGCAATCAGCATGATTTTTGAAGTTTTGCGTATTAAACAATTTTACAATTCATTCATTCAGTCATTAAAACATAACTTTAAAACCTTTCCATAGTTTCAGCTATAACCGGGGATCGACCCACAACGTTCTGTTTAGCAATTGACATTAATGACATTCGCCAAGAAAGCTACCAGTAGTTCCAGAGATAAATGTGATTTCATATTATTATGAGTGACAGAGCATGATGTGGCTAGGAGTACGTTTGGGGTAAAATTTTATATGAAGGGCCTTGTCATTCAATAATTCACATTTGACATGTGCTAGGCTTCTTTACGCAAAACGCCCCTTGCAAATCGCCCTATTATGCGAAACCAACCTTTTTTTTTTTTTTACTTATTGGTACCCGCTGTTGTGTATTTGGCATTTGCATAAGTCCCGAAAATTTGTGCTGGTCCGTCATTGTAGTAAGCGCCGTAGTCAATAAGCTCCTTCTATTTCACTATCCTCTTGTTGTGAGGCAGACTGGCTTGTACATGCACATTTCCTACGCTGTTGCCATTTCTAATACAAAGTAGCGTATAGTTCGAACTTAATCTGTCAGTAACCTAGCTATGGAAATGCTAAAAACTGCAACAGTAGATGACAGAGTGAAGACGCTGTCGAAGTGGAGCCACGTAAAACTCTGCATCCTATGCAACATTTTGACCAAAGAACCACCATTACATACAGTATTTATGATGACCTCAAGGAAGTGTTTTAAATGTAGAAAAAAAATCATAATATGACCCCTTTAATGCGTCTTATAATCCGGAGTGTAACTCCCTCCAAGCACGTACAGACACAAGTGGGTTTATCCGAAGCCTTCTCTTCAAATCCACCTTGAAAACTTAAGCAATACAAATATGACAATATTAGCTTAACAAATATATACAATTGACATGCACAGCATGTAAGCATAACACAATGTCCTAAAATGAACATAAATGTAACAAAAATTAATTTGCCTTGTTGGGTGCATTTCTAAGAATTAGAGAGTTGCAAACATTACTGGAAAGCTAGTCTATTCTTCTGGTGTCAAATGCAACAAAGTATGATAGCAGCACAACAACACTTCCAGTAAATGTCACTTCAAAATAAAAGCATTTTTAAACTTAAAAATTTAACTACACATTTGGCGCATTTATATTACAAAATAATGAAACATGCATCCATACAATTACATGGTGTGCCCTATGTATCGACAGTGCGCCTTATTATCTGGTGCGCCTTGTGATCCCAAAAATATGGTACCTCGACATCGCTTGTATGCCCGTCTGTCTCCTCCTCTGAAACTTCCTTCTGCATCTTTCTCCCAAAAAAGTGAACTTTGCTGTGACACGATTAATCAACACAGCGTATTCTTGACTATTAACTGCCTATTTAATTATGCTGATCCCTAGAAGTAACCAACGACTCGGTGTGCTGCAGGACAGAATTTTTCTATGAGACTAGAGAGTGCAGGCGTACCTAATGTTGTGGCCGGTCTATTCACAGCGGCTTCCAAATGCTTTTGTTTAGCAGGCAGAGGTCATCATAATTTTCAACAATTTAGTACTTTTTACTTTTTTTCCTGTTATATGATGTGCATGAATGTAATTATTCCCACCATAGATATACATTTGTATGCAAAGTGCATTATGTTTTTGCAAGGCTTCTTTTTTTGTGTATTTTTCTTTTTTCATACTCACCTGTGCTCTTCCACGCTCTCTCTCTTTTTTTTCTCTCTCTCGCTTGCTCGTCCCTGGCTGTGTCATTGTCTGCAAGCTTGAAGGGATCGTTTTTATCTTGATCACCCACAGCAACACATTAACCTCTCCTCTCTTATCGCTACACTGGTCATTAGTGGCAAAACCCTCAACGTCCTATTG
Organism: Nerophis lumbriciformis; assembly: GCF_033978685.3. Taxonomy (NCBI): domain Eukaryota; kingdom Metazoa; phylum Chordata; class Actinopteri; order Syngnathiformes; family Syngnathidae; genus Nerophis; species Nerophis lumbriciformis. The sequence goes on from NC_084560.2 coordinate 31,597,864, forward strand.
ACAAGGGCCACACAACTCCTCTGTGTGTGTGTGTGTGTTTGTGTGTGTGTGTGTGTTTGTGTTTGTGTGTGTGTGCGTGCGTGCGTGTGTGTGTGTGTGTGTGTGTGTGTGTGTGTGCGTGCGTGCGTGCGTGTGTGCGTGCGTGTGTGCGATGAGTTATCGTAGGTGACATGCAGTTTGAGATCTGCTGAGCTGGTGATCTAAGCTGATAACATTATTAGCCTTGGTATGTGTGTGGTTGCAGAAGAGCCTGTGCGCTGTCATATTTATTCTCTAACTTGTGTGTTAATATGAAAATGATGCGCTTTTTATTTGGATTCAAAAGCGGCCATCCTTTTTAGAGCGTGTCGTCTATAAGATTTATGTCCGCTATTAATTTATTTAATGCTCGGTGATATAATTGACGCTAAAGGCAGCAATCACTCAGGAGCATCCATGAAATAACACTTTGTATATGTGCATTGTGTATGTGTGAGTGTAGTTATAGGGGGAAAAAAAGTGTTGATTCAAAAGGCAGCTGCGGCTAGAGCTATTTGAAGTAAAGTCTTGAAGGGTAAATAAAAAAAAAAAGTGCTTTCCCGCCTCTGCGTGCTGTTGAATGAGCATTTTACCTTCACACTGCAGCGAGTGCATATAATAAAAATGAATGAATTGATTTTGTGTCACACAGTCGCGTCAATGTTTTGTATAGAAGGTAGAAATTGACAAGGACATATTCTGGACAAATACAGTGCTCTCTATTATTTTACTTTTAAAAACGTTTGCTCAGTATTTATCCTTTTGTATAAGCGTGGATGAATTTAATTTAGGAATTGAATTAGTTAAATACACATATAATCCAACTATACAGTTCATATCATTTACAATTTAGTAATTTTGTCAATTCAATGATATATTGGGTAATTTTGACGATTGTGTGCAATTGATCTTGATCAATTCCGTCCCAAAGCGACTAAGTCAAAGTGGAGTGCAGTGGACAATCTGCAATTATCCATCCATCCATTTTCTACCGCTTATTCCCTTCGGGGTCGCGGGGGGCGCTGGAGCCTATCTCAGCTACAATCAGGCGGAAGGCGGGGTACACCCTGGACAAGTCGCCACCTCATCGCAGGGCCAATCTGCAATTAGATTTAGTAAAAAAAAAAAGAAAAGAAAAGAAAAATATTGGAAACACTAATTATACCATCATGATTATTATTGTTATTTAGTTGTTAATCACATTTTGAAGCAAATGAGGTAAAATGGAGTGGATTACTATAATATGGCTGCATCCAGCAGGCTGCTGAGTCAGTCTCAATTACTTCACTATCAAAAGAAGCACAGCATGTTTTTTTTTTTTTTTTGCATGTTTGATGTTTAGAAAAAAGAAAAGAAAATTATTTCTGGGAAAAAAATGTAGAGGTGGTCCTTGTTTTACGACATTTTGTGGTTAACTAGTTACAGAATACACTGTGTGCCTCACACGCAGCTACAATGAGAAATAATAACATTCCTTATTATTGTTAACATTTTGCTGGTCTCTCAAGCTTATGGTGGCAGTGTTCCAAAGAAAAAGAAAGTCATCACCATGGAGGAACATCATAAAAAACTCAGGGCGAGGAGAAACACCTACCAATATTGCCCACACTTTTGGTTTCAACTGATTGATTGTCGCAACCTTTATTATTAAAGATAGATATCTGCAACAGTTAGTGGATTTGACTGTAAAGTCATATTGTTTGTATAGGGCCTCATTAGATTGTTGCTAATATTGTGAGTTTTTATCATTACATCATCAGTGGTGAGTGAATGTCCAATAAAATGTCTGCCACTGTTTACCACTCCAACGTGTGTCCAGTCGCCCCAGTGTTGATGCTTGTCACAATCTGCTAGGTTAAAAGAATAATTGCAACTCTATTTACCCCGCCAAACAGCCTCTTCCCGTGCATGTAATTACCCCCACGCGCACACATGGGGACATGACTGCAGCGGCGTTGCATCCCCTCACCCCCATCACCCAATCTGAAAACATTGAGAGAGACTAATATTTAGGTAGTAGCAGGCATGTGTTTGAGTGAACCCTCCTCTTGTGGCGCTCTTCAACGCAAATCACTGTTAACCAGCGCCACTCACTGTGAGAGCAACACAGCCCACAATGACCCGACTCTTTGTGCTTGTGTGTGCGTGCGTGAGTATGTGTGTGGCAAAGGCAGTGTAGGAAGAGGACAATATACAGTTCTGTGTAAAAGTCCTTTGGATTTATTGTTTTAGCAATGCTGTAATGACCATATTGAAACATAAACATGTATTTAACAGCATCCGTTGGCTTCAAGTGTTTACTTCACATTTGATCCTCCTTAATGTCATTTGCAATTACAGTACATGTAAGAATAATATTATGTTTTGTGTTTAATCCACTAAAGAAATAGTTTGGGGTTGATTTTCATACATGCACAATACATTTGTATATATAAGGCAAATTAGCGCAGGTGCTGGAACAAACCTATTATAGTATATATTTTTTTTATTGTATTACATTTTTATTTCAAGATAATATAGTATATTGGAGTACTTTTTTGTTGTTTTTAAACTAAGATAGGTATGGTTCTATTAAAAAAGGTTGAATACAGGCTAAAGTTACATTTAATTGTTAAAAATGTAAAAGTGTTAAAAAATAAATATTATTTTTTATAATATAAACCTATTCCCACTATATTAAAAGATTAAAAATCCAAAATGTTGTCTGTCTATCTGTGTTGGCAATGCGATGAGGTGGCGACTTGTCCAGGGTGTACCCCGCCTACCGCCTGAATGCAGCTGGGATAGGCTCCGGCACACCCGCAACCCCAAAAGAGACAAGGTAGAAAATGGATGGATGGAAAAGATAAATATAGAACCCCTTTCATATGCAATATATATATATATATATATATATATATATATATATATATATATATATATTTTTTTTAAATCTATCAGTGCTTGAGAAATTATAATTTTTTGTAATGTTTACAATTCTGATGACTATATCATACAGTTTACTTGACTGCATGGTTGTTTTTTTCTACTGAGAGTTATGGTTCTGTTAAATACGTTATTAAAAAGATAGGTTTAATGTCAACTCATGGAGCAGTAGCAGGAACCAGCCTTAAATTAATTGTTAATGGTTTAATTAATTAATTAATTAATTGTAATTGTTAAAAATACAAAAGTGTTAAATTAATTTATGCTTTTTAAAAACAATAAACATAATTTACTAGTTATTCCAGCTGTAACATAGACATACCAGTATTTAAAATCTGATTAGGATATAATGAGAAATAATAATAAGAAAATATTGAATTATTTTTATTTGCAATGCATTTATAATTTGAAAATCTCAGTGCTACTGAAATTGATCATAGATTATTGTGAATGTGTTTAAAAAGTACAAAAATAAATGTAATTAAAACAAATATATTAATCAAGAAATGTATGAAAAGAAATAACAAAATAAACAAAAACATAATTATTGAAATGCCAGTTGTCATTCTATCATTGATATCTCCAGTCATACCCTCAAAAAGGTATAAATAAACTGGTGTCAGTCCAGCAAATATGTTTGATGAAAATAGATGGATGGATGTAAATATTACCTCAATTAATGAAATACATAAGTACATACATTTGTCTTATTTTACAAATAAGCATGTTTCTTGACCATAAAGGTGTTTTAGCTTCACCATGGTGCCCCGGCCATCTTATGTCATCTCTGGGTAAAGCTAATGGGTACAACTGTTGGGGGAATGTTGGTGGTGGTGCTGCAGTGCCTGTGCTCAGCCATTGGTGGCGCTGCCGTTGCATTGTGACGATCCACCCTGGCCTCTAATACATTTCACCATTACATTAGGAGACATTATCTAAATACTCAACAAACTTAAATTGAATTTAAGACCTCTTCTCTGAGGGCCCCCACCTCCCGCCCAAATACAGGACCCTATTCTCTCCTTATTGTTGATTCAGATCCTCTGCTGCTCAAATTCAATCGGTCTCAATTTGACCTTTTTCTGTGTAGCAGAATCTGATACATGCTTGAGAGCCGAACAGATGTACAGTATGTGCATGTTTGACCCCCCTTCCCCTTGCTGCCGCCCCCTTTTCTAACCCTCCGGTGTGGTGGGGTGGGGTGGCATGGGGGTTAACAGCATCTCCCCATTTGCTGGCAGAATAGACCAATTAGTGTGGAGCAACAGAGCAGGAACCGGCGTGAATGTGTCATTGATTAGCAGCATTTTGACTAATCACCACATCTCATAAACTGGGGGCCGCCGATGTCAGCTGGAGCCCGCCACACGCCCTCGAACACCCCCCCACACCCCACCCCGCTACCGGTTCCTTGCCCCAATCGACTTCCATCTTTCTCTCGCTTCTTCCACACTTGTCGTTTCGCCAATTCTATCCCTTCCTTCCTTCCCATTTCTTTTCTTCCTTCCTCTCGTCGACGCTCTTGTATTATTCCCCCCCGTGGAGGTTTACAGTAGCAGGAGCCAAGCTGGTGCCGATGTTATCCCCACTCCATGAAACAAGTGTTGGATTAGGACTTTGGTATTAATATGTAAGGCGAGCATCATTAGTTGTTTATGATAGCTTGCTACACGGTAAAACAAAATCTGTCTTAATTTTAATGCAAATTGTCAACTTTTTAAAAATTATTGTTTATTAAAAAAATAGTACCACATTAATTTTTACAGTAAAATTCTGAGCTGCTTTCTTTTTTTTTTTTTTTTACCGTAAAATCTACCATTGTTGTTTTTAAAGTTACATTATTGTAAATAGAAAAAACACTACTTCTTCTATTTTTACTGTACAACTCTGGCAACTAAGCTCACAGTTTCTTTACAGTGAACATGCATTTGTAATCAAATACTTTGGTATGAAACATTGGTTTACACATGGTACATGTTAATTGAGGGACAGGAAGTGTAACTTCCTCGCAAAATATTCACACACCTACCCCTTAAACAAATACAGTGCTTCTTTGGCTAGAGGGAATCATGACTACAGCGACAGTGCCAAGGAGAAGCCACAGCTTGAAAACCCTCTTCTGTGGTTAAAGTCTCTTGTTTGGGAACACTGGGCCTGCCCCCTGAACTACGTGAACTGACAAAGACAATGGATGAGACGAAAGCAGTGTGCTGCAGTAGAGATAGGGAACAGAGCTACGAGCTGGTACTGTTAATGCTGCACATCAACCAATAAAGTTAAAGTTTAAGTGCCAATGATTGTCACACACACACTAGGTGCGGTGAAATTTAAGAACTTTCATTAAAAAAAAAAGCTAATGGTAAGTGTTGGTCCTGCGATGAGGTGGCGACTTGTCCAGGGTGTACACCGCCTTCTGCCCGAATGTAGCTGGGATAGGCCCTATCATCCCCCACGACCCCGAAAGGGACAAGCAGTAGAAAATGGATGGATGGATGGTAATAATAATGGTGCGCCGTAGAGGTGGGGGAAATATTCGATTTTTAGATGCATCGCAATTCGGACAAGGACATGGACATAAAATCGATTAGTAAGCGTCAATAATCGCTAATCGATTTATTTATTCTAAATAAAGTAATGCAGAAAGTTCGAAAATTTGCTGACTGTATTGATTGATTGATATATTGATTGATATATTTTTATTTCAAATATGCATAAAAACAAGAGCAAGCCTGATTCAATACAGTGCTATAGCCTTAACAGCCATTATAACAAAATGAAAACAATGGAGAATAAAAAACTAAAACAAATGAGCATTAGACTTTCTTTTTATTTATTTATTTTTTTTACATATTTGAAAAGGAGTGAGAAGAAGTTTACACTTATTTAATCCCACCCCTTTTCTTTGAGCCACCTCACCGAGAGATCCGACGAGTTCCTTTATTATAGGGCACTTATGTTCCAGTTTTGCACACATATCCTTGAATTTAATAAATGTAAGTCAACTTTTTCTGTATCGAATGTTCTGTTTTCAAAAGTTGCAAGTGATAAACACTTAATTTAGTGAAATGAAAATTAATGTAAAACTGCATCAATATAAATCAATTAAAGATGCATCAAGTGCTCTAGTGCTCCAATGGTGCTCTGTGGCAGCGGATACCAATCGCCCACACCAGAAGTTCGTACCATACAGTGATTATGGCATACGGTTACATCGCTACTTGTTATGTCACTAATGCTCACATTGTTAACATGTTCTCTTTGTCAAATGGTGGGGAACTTGTGGTTTGGTAGACAGTATGTACAGCCTTCCATGCAATTAAAAAAATAAAAATAAAGAAGAAACTAGTTAAAAACCCCAAACAATGAATACATGAATATTCATAATATAATAATATTAACCACTTTTTCGCATTGTATCTTTTTTATTTTCTCTCAGGAGACTTTGAGTTAGACTTAGATTATTTTAGCATACTGCTAGCAATTTTTCTATTATGCACGGCTAATTTGGACAATTCTTAAAAAATGTGTTTGTGGAAAAAGTGCATTTCTGGATTCCTCGACCACACCATTAAGTACACTTATAGCCTACAATCTAATCTAATTTTGGGCCTGGCGGTATCAGAACTAGTGATATGTTTTTTATTGTGGCTTGATGTGCTATGCGACATACTAAGAGCTGTTGATAACATTTTGGCAAAACACTTCCAATAGAATAATTGCTGAAAAGTAGATTAACCTCATAAACACAAATAGGAATGTGTGCAGATTTTGGCATGTATCAGCTGACTCTTATTCAGACCTTATCTATTTTATTATTTATGCAATGAAGTTTTTAGCCAACCACAGCTTTCTGTTAGTTTTACACCTTATAAGACAGGTCCTGCAGGTGCACTTAATATTTTGTCCAGTAAGTTTATGTTCCTTTGCATCACCTTTTCTACTTTCATTGAAATATTGTCAAAATATTGCTATTTTTGTTTTATTATTCAGATTTTTTTTCCCACTTGATCTGGTAATTTATGGATATCTTATTTATAAATATCAAAAATATAAATATGATGTATATTTGCTGTGAAACAAACAGATGCATCTTGCTTGTCTGTTGTGTGCTTTTTTTTGGTAATATAAATTCATCTCACCTCTCTTTTTGAATAAGAGGAAATTAAATTAGCACTTTTGGAGCCCTGTGTGTTGTGTAATGGGTATTAGTTATCATATTAATTAGCATCTGTTTGACACCGTGTGTGGCGGCCAGCTGGGAGTGTGATGGAGGACATGCGGCGCACACGTTAAGCAAGCATGTGTGTGTGTGTGTGCGTGTTGAGCAAGCGAGACTGGCGGCGTTTGATTTGTTGTGTTGCTAATGTGACACTGATTATACAGGTCATGCTGAAAGCAAAGCTGTGAGACGCTCGCACTGTTGCTGTAATAGCGCATGCACACATGATCAAAGCATATGTCACTGTGTATGTGCAAGCATTCCTCTGCAAAAACATACAAATAAAAAGAGACGTTTAGCAAAATCATACATCCTTTGTTAATAAGGAAAAAAGGAAAATCAAAGTTTGGCAAAGTTTTTGCAAACACACATTAGTTGAAATATTGTTGCTGCTCATTCCGGTTGCAGTATAAATAAACAAGATAAGAGCCAGGCAAAGTTCTGTAAAAACAGATCTTTAGTTAAAAAAGTAAATTAAAAAGGTTTCTGCCTAAATGGGCTGTGATATAAACTATCTAAAAGTACAGTTCTGTACAAAATTTGGGCAGAAACACACATCTTAAGGTGCTGAAAGGAAAGTGCAAATAACAATGTTTTGACAACATTTAATCAAAACATATTTTTATGTTGAACATTTTAGATACAAATTGTTGCTGCCTAGACGGGTTGAGAAAGAAAATAATGTAAAAGTAAAGAGCTGGACAAAGTTTGTGCAAAACACACATTTTAAAAGGCTGCCTTAAAGGGCTGTCTAAGAAATACAATAAAAAAAAGGAAAAAGCAAGGCACAATTCTTTAAAAAATTTTTTTTAGTATTTTTTATTTTTTAAACATAATAGTGCTAACAACATTAATTAAAGTCAAAAGTTGCCTAAATAGGATGCAGAAGAACTGTAAAACAAACTTATTGAGAGCTAGCGCAGTAGTTATGTTTAAAAAAAGAAAAATGTAAACGTGTTGCCTTATTGAGCTGTGGTAAAAATAGAAAGAAAAAATGTTGATAGCTTGGCTAAACAAAAATATAGTGTAACCTCGATACACAAACCCCTCTATTTGCAAACTTTTCGATTTACAAAGTTTTAGATCGTGCCAAATATGCCTTCATGTGTGAAACATGTCTTTGTGTACGAACATTTCATTCAGTCATTTTGTGTCCCGCCTCAATATGAGCCCCAAAAAGACAACAGACTAGCTTGGAAGAAGGAGGGCATCGCTGTGGAGTTAAAAAAAATAAAATAAAAATAAGACTATTTGAGAGGAGTACTTTAATGGCGCTCAGAAGGTTGGAAAAATCGATAAAGCAGGCTTCGTACCACAGAAAGTTTTATTTTTGATGTGACCAGACTTTTGTGGAAAAATATGGAAAAACAGTCTTATTTCACAGCAGAAGAGAAGAGCAATCTCTCGTTCAGCGGCGCCTCACACACACACACACACACACACACACACACACACACACACACACACACACACACACACACACACACACACACATCTAAGCAGTAGGTGTTGTCACTGGGAGGAGAGGTTACTAAATTTGACCTATGCTATCGTGCTAGCTTTGGTCCCACAGCTGTAATTTCAAATAAAAGCGAGCGAGAGAGAGAGAGAGAGAAAGTGTTTCTCAGTGAATTGATTTGTTCTCATGTTTATGAGTAGATAAGTGCAGTGATGCTGAGATGGAGGGTTGTTTTCATGCGGCGACTCTTTTGTGTGTATTGTGTTTATCTAGGCCAATGTTGATGTCGCCAGTACTGTAGCTCTTTTTCTCTCAGCGGGGGTCTCTCTTTTTGTGTCTGTGCGTGCAAGGCTCCAGTGCATGCACGCCTGCAATTTAGTAGTGTTCGCATCCCAGTCTCCCGTCACAGGTAAGAACGACGGCATGGTAGACATGTTGGTGACACATGCGCCGCCTAGGCACATCTAGGCGGCGCAGACAACAGCAGTAAACCAAAAAAAAAGCAATGGACAAGTGACACTCAGCAATTTAGTCAACATCAGGTTTTTATTCAAATAGCTTGTTATAATGCAGCAGTTATTTCACAAGGGGATAGCGGTTTGTGAACTAGATGGGCATGATTTTTAAGAATATTAAGGGGTGAATTCCAATTGATTCAACATTTATATCTGCTGTATTTTGAAGTAATATTAGTTTAAACTGGTTGTATGGATTGAAATGCTATAGGGGCGGCAATGGTGTTTGGCGGATTGAACCCAGCTTCCTCCCATCCCCTGTTGTGTCCTTGGGCTGGACACTTAACCCACCTTGCCTTAAAGTCACGTCCACATATTGATGGTTCACTAACCAAGATGCTGACCTATGACTCAGATCTGGGTGGATTTGCCGCACACGATTATAAGCCGCAGATATATATGTTGCAAAATAAGTTATTTACACAGACAAATTTTGTAAATTTTTAAATACATACCCTAATTGTTTCCAAACGGTGACTGTGACATGGCAATAAAACGGCTGATCACATAAAACAAAAGTCATTGTCATAGACCCACTAGCTGCGGTAGCTCACGCTCCAATCAGCTAAACAGACTTAGAAACTCCACGGTGACATCGTAGTGTATTTACTGAGGAATTTGTAAAACTAAAACAGTACAAAAAATGCCGTTGTAAGGTAATAAAACTAACACAGACACTAGTAAACATGTTAGCATGTTAGCAAATGCTAAAGACGTTAGTTTCATTACATTACAATTGCACATAGAGTTGTATATTGCTGAAGCTGAATTTAAAAGCTAAAGGACTCCATCCATCCATCCATCTTTAACCGTTTATCCGGAATCGGATCGCGGGGACAACAGCTCCAGCAGAGACCCCCAGACTTCCCTCTCCAGAGCAACATTAGCAACTTCCTCCTGGGGAATCCCGAAGTGTTTCCAGGCCAGAGAGGAGATGTAATCCCCCCATCTGGTCCTTGGCCTGCCGCGGGGTCTCCTCCCAGTGGGACGTGCAACGAGGACCTCCCTATGGAGACGCTCGCGAGGCATCTGCACGAGATGCCCGAACCACCTAAGCTGGCTCATTTCCAAGCGAAGGAGCAGCGGCTCTACTCCGAGTCTCTCTAGGGTGACTGAACTTCTCACCCTATCTGTAAGGGAGATGCCAGCCACCCTTCTGAGGAAACTCATTACGGCCGCTTGTATCCGCGATCTTATTCTTTTGGTCATGACCCACACTTCATGACCATAGGTGAGAGTAGGAATGTAGATAGCTCGGTAGACCGAGAACTTTGCCTTCTGGCTCAGCTCTCGTTTCGTCACAACAGTGCAGCAGAGACACTGCAATACTGCCCCAGCTGCTCCGATTTTCCGGCTGATTTCCTTCTCCATCTTTCCCTCACTCGTGAACAAGACCCCAAGATATCTAAACTCCTCCACCTGGGACAGAGTCTCGTTCTCTACCTGGACTGTACAAACCATCGGTTTCCTGCTGAGAACCATGGCCTCAGATTTGGAGATGCTGATCCTCATTCCAGCCACTGAACACTCGGCTGCGAACCGATCCAGTGAGAGCTGAAGGACACGAACCGAAGGTGCCATCAGGACCATATCATCTGCAAACAGCAGTGACGCAACCTTTAGCCCCCCGAGACGTACACCCTCTCCGCCATGGTCACGACTCTGCCTAGAAATCCTGTCCATGAAAATCACAAACAGGATAGGTGACAGAGCGCAGCCCTGGCGGAGACCAACCCCCACTGGAAACGGATCCGACTTACATCCAAGCACCCGGACACAACTCTCGCTTTGGTTGTACAGAGATTGGATGGCCCTCAGCAGGGTTCCCCTCACCCCGTACTCCCTCAGCACCTCCCACAAGATCTCCCGGGGGACCCAGTCATACGCCTTCTCCAAATCCACAAAGCACATGTAGACTGGATAGGCATACTCCCAGGCCTTCTCCAGGATTCCCGCAAGAGTAAAGAGCTGGTCAGTTGTTCCACGACCAGGAAGGAATCCACATTGCTCCTCTTGAATCTGAGGTTCGACTATCGGCCGGACCATCCTTTCCAGTACCTTGGCGTAAACTTTCCCAGGGAGGTTGAGTAGTGTGATATAAGCTGAAGGACTGCAGAATTAATATAGAAAAAAGTTTGAATAAACCGTAGAAATGGTTTGAAAATTGGAGAGCTGAAACTCAACTGAAATGCTAGTGGAATGTAGAATGAATGGTAGAAACGGTTTAACTGTGAAATGGTTTAAATCTTAAAAATTGGAAACTGTACTGAAACATACTATGAATATATAAATGACAAATGTATGTCGTAATAGTTTGAATTAGACTATTTGACTCAAAGATGTAAAAAATACTTATTATTCGTATGAAAGGCATGGATGTTATCCTCTTGGCCAAAATGATGTCCAAATTTGGTTGTAAGTGGGAACGATTCGACCATTGAAGATGACTTGTGTTTACCCAGAATTCAATGCTGCAACAGTACTGCCTTTTCAGCTAATTTTGGGGATAAAGATTTTTTTTTTTTGCAATTAAATATGCCCGTTAGTGCGTCTGCCTCACAATACGAAGGTGCTGAGTAGTCTGGGGTTTTATCCCGGGCTCGGGATCTTTCTGTGTGGAGTTTGCATGTTCTCTCCATGACTGCGTGGGTTCCCTCCGGGTACTCCGGCTTCCTCCCACCTCCAAAGACATGCACCTGGGGATAGGTTGATTGGCAACAATAAATTGGCCCTAGTGTGTGAATGTGAGTGTGAATGTTGTCTGTCTATCTGTGTTGGCCCTGCGATGAGGTGGCGACTTGTCCAGGGTGTATCCCGCCTTCCGCCCGATTGTAGCTGAGATAGGCTCCAGCACCCCCCGCGACCCCGAAGGGAATAAGCGGTAGAAAATGGATGGATGGATGGAATTCTATGAAACATATACTTGCAAACAAGCTAACATTCAGGGGGGAAAAGTTGAAACCATAACTTATATTAGACATACCCGGCTAAATGTTGACACTTTAAGCTTGAATAAGTAAGCCCTTTAATACGACATGTTGTATATGTTGGTAGAGAATTCTTACTGTTCGCCAATACAAGTCAAGTTCAATGGATTTGTTTGGCAATGTTAAGCTCCTCATTAAGTATGTCACACAAACACAGTACACACAATAACACATTTTGAGAGACTAGTAATTAATAACTACATAATTAATACATGAGAGCAATAACCATGATTATTCATTGAAATTAAAAAAGAATGCTGCCACTGTGTACTCATACTGCAACAGGTCAAAATGGCATTATTCCCCAGAATGCATTTTTGCCAAAATATTGCTTTTTTGCTAATTTCAAACTAAATAAATGTTTCTTTTTACCACAACAAATATATTTTCCGATAGTGTTGAACATTTAGTTGCATTCAAGGTTATTTTCAGGAACGAAAAAAAAGGCAAACGTAAGTGAGAATGGTGGGCTGAGTACCAATTGTATTGTCCATTATTTTGGAAAGTCATGAATACCGTAAAAGCTGGGAATTTTTCGGCTTTAAAAGATAGCTTTTTTTCATGAGTAATTAAACATTTTAACGATGGAACGATTAAAATTGGTTGAAAGACGCGGGAGCAGAAGCAGATAGAAAAAAAGGGGGAAATACTGAAAAATTTTGAATTACAGTAAAACCGGTAATTTTTGGAAAGGTTTGTTGAAAGAGCACACATATCTTGAATGCGCTGAACGTTTTGACGTTCGAACGGGATTAATCCAATGAATGATGTGGGAGTTACAGAAGACCGAAGAAGAAGAAGAAATAGATGAAAAATGGTGCGAAAAAACATGCCTATTGGCATTCACACAAATATGCATGAAAACACACCATCACACATGGGACGGTTTTGTCGTCCAAAAGGTGGCACAATAGCACAAACAATAACCCACCTTACCAATGTGTTTGCTTGTTTTTTTTTTTTTAATTGCATCATGGCTGGTCAAGAAAAATCCACAAATTAGCCGCACCGTTTTATTAGCCGCAGGGTTCAAAATGTAGAAAAAAAGTTGCGGCTTAAAATCCGGAATTTATGATACTTTTTACAAAATTGTTGCCTTAAGGGGATTTTTTTAAACCCAAAAATATAACAAAAACACCACTGGCCAGCTTCCGTTGCCATTAGTATATTAGAACATAGTATGTGTATTGCCTGTATTTTTTACAATTGCTATTTATATTTAATAAAAATTGCTTTTAGGTCAGAGAAATTAGTCTGGCGTTCAGGCTTGTCACTAACGGCTGTCTAGCACACAGGTACACGCCCAGATCGCGTGCATATACATAAAAGTAGTGTAAGAGAAGCAACTTACAATTTGCAGTCTTAGATAGACTATACATTCAATGATAGCTAAAGTTCGTAGCTAAGCTTTGCTAAATCATTAGCTGACCCCACACAAAGCTAATAACCATGCATGTGTGCTATGTATAGGTGTAGTTTACAGTATGTCATGACGTGTTAAAGGGGAACATGATCACAATTTCAGAAGGGTTAAAACCATTAAAAATCAGTTCCCAGTGGCTTATTTTATTTTTCGAAGTTTTAAAATTTTTTTTACCCATCACGCAATATCCCTAAAAAAAGCTTCAAAGTGCCTGATTTTAACCATCGTTATATACACCCGTCCATTTTCCTGTGACGTCACATAGTGATGCCAACACAAACAAACATGGCGCATAGAACAGCAAGCTATAGCGACATTAGCTTGGATTCAGACTCGGATTTCAGCGGCTTAAGCGATACAACAGATTACGCATGTATTGAAACGGATGGTTGTAGTGTGGAGGCAGGTAGCGAAAACGAAATTGAAGAAGAAACTGAAGCTATTGAGCCATATCGGTTTGAACCGTATGCAAGCGAAACCGACAAAAACGACACGACAGCCAGCGATACGGGAGAAAGCGAGGACAAATTCGGCGATCGCCTTCTAACCAACGATTGGTATGTGTTTGTTTGGCATTAAAGGAAACTAACAACTATGAACTAGGTTTACAGCATATGAAATACATTTGGCAACAACATGCACTTTGAGAGTGCAGACAGCCCAATTTTCATCAATTAATATATTCTGTAGACATACCCTCATCCGCTCTCTTTTCCTGAAAGCTGATCTGTCCAGTTTTGGAGTTGATGTCAGCAGGCCAGGGAAGCTAGGGTCGATATTCTTCTCTTGATCATCTTCGGTGGCATAAGGGACGGTGTGAGCCAAGACATCCAGGGGGTTTAGCTCGCTCGTCTGCGGGAACAAACTGCCGCCATTGCTTGCCGTGCTACCGAAGCCCTTTGTCCCTGAATTGCTCACACACTCCGGCAGATTCAATGGGGGTCTGTCGGCAGATTTCTTTGACATTATCGTTGGAAATGCATCTGCTTTGAGTGTCGCAGGATATCCACACATTCTTGCCATCTCTGTCGTAGCATAGCTTTCGTCGGTAAAGTGTGCGGAACAAACGTCCAATTTCTTGCCACTTTCGCATCTTTGGGCCACTGGTGCAACTTGAATCCGTCCCTGTTCGTGTTGTTACACCCTCCGACAACACACCGACGAGGCATGATGTCTACAAGGTATGGAAAACAGTCGAAAAAACGGAAAATAACAGAGCTGATTTGACTCAGTGTTTGTAATGTGTTTGAGAAAATGGCGGATTGCTTCCCGATGTGACGTCACGTTGTGACGTCATCGCTCCGAGAGCGAATAATAGAAAGGCGTTTAATTCGCCAAAATTCACCCATTTAGAGTTCGGAAATTGGTTAAAAAAATATATGGTCTTTTTTCTGCAACATCAAGGTATATAGTGACGCTTACATAGGTCTGATGATAATGTTCCCCTTTAAAAGCCGGAAAAGGGCAAGATATAATGCTTACAACACTCCGGAAAGTTAGCGCTGTAAAGGTTGCAAACAGCCACTTTAAAAGTGTTGTAAGCATTATATTCTGCGCTCTTTCAGTTTCGAGCAAATAAACTATGGCCCACATAACAACACACACACATTAGTTATGTTTTTTGGCAGCTAATGATAGTGATTTGCCAATTTTTAGCTACCAACGTTGGCTATTGTGAATGTATATTCTATCATAAAAACAACATGACTGCAAATTGTGAGTCGCTTCTCTTGGACTGCTTTTCTGTGTAAGCACACGCTCCAGGCGTGTGTGTATGAGACAGTGGTGAGTGACAGCCTGAATGCCAGACTTTTTCCTCGAGCCGACAAGCAATTTTTACTCAATATAATTAATAATTGTGAACAATATTGACACTTTAAAAATATATATGCTATGTTAAACCACAAATGGGGCGGTATAGCTCGGTTGGTAGAGCGGCCGTGCCAGCAACTTGAGGGTTGCAGGTTCGATCCCCGCTTCTGCCATCCTAGTCACTGCCGTTGTGTCCTTGGGCAAGACACTTTACCCACCTGCTCCCAGTGCCACCCACACTGGTTTAAATGTAACTTAGATATTGGGTTTCACTATGTAAAGCGCTTTGAGTCACTAGAGAAATGCGCTATATAAAAATAATTCACTTCACTTCACAAATGGTAACATAAGATAACCGATGATGTTCTTATTTTTGGGGGGTTGGAAAAATTAATGTATGAAATTAATTAATTAATATTAAAGTAATAAGATTAATAACATTTTGCTGAAATGTTAGTAAAAAAAAAAATCCAAGACTTCAAAATATTTAAAAAATTAAATGTGTAGTTTAAATGGAATGCGGGTTAAATGTACGATAAACTCACTGATAAATTGTATAATTTTAGATTTAATTATGCGAAATAAGTAGGCACACAGATCCAGAATTTGATTTAAAAAAATACATTAAGTAGATAATGATATTTAAATTTATTGGAAAAAAATCTTTAATTTAACATAGATATTTTTTTGGATTTATCAATATTGCGTTGTTTTGTGATATTGCAATTGTTGGCAAAATTTAGCAAAACGATCTGCCATTCCCACCCCCACTGTGAACCATATGGCAAATGACGAGATGGCGATCTCTCTGGCTTTCGAGTTAATTTGTTTCAAACGTTGGTCCGCGTGGGCGGGGACATGTCAATCACGGCTTTGACAGGATTCCGGATTGCTTGTCATGTTGCTCGGCAGCCACAGGGGCGGATGCGCCGACCCCTAGGGCTAAACAGGGGACCGGGAGGGGGTCGCCAACATCTGCCCTGAATAGTTGCCCTACCAACACCATCACCCCCTGACGTTGCTCCTGCTGAGGTCAGTCCTAGGGTGATCCAATTCTGCGTGTTCGGGTGTTGGGAAATGATGTGCTCACCTCTGTCAGCCTGCCCACGTACAGGTCAGCAAAATAAGATGGAGGGGGTGGGGGAGTGGGGTTAACCTGAGAGGCTAATGGAGTGTAATGTATGTATAATGCATTGGGTTGTGTCCATCTTTTCTTCACTTGTCACAATGGTCAATGTACTGGACACCCAGTTGACCCTTAATGGACTCTTTGGAGGGGGTTATGCAGTGGGTGACTTTGCTCCTGCACCCTTACCACACTTCCATATTCATTGTGTCCTCTCTTCTTCTTCTTTCCGTTATTACTCTTTTATGAACTGTATGTGTTGTACAGTCTATTTCCCAGCTCCTGCCATTAGGGACACGTCTCACCTTGCTGCTTCTTGTTGGATACTCCCGTGTGGCCTTGTGCTTAGTGTGGGTGATATATAATAAAAATCAATTAAATACAGTTTCTCCTGCTTTACCGTCACTTGTAACAATGCGATGCACCTGGTGAAGGACACTGGCATACTAGTATGTCTGTGCAAAACATTAAACATCACAGAAGAGAGACAGTGTTTTTCAACAAGTACTGTAGGGCAGTTGTATACAAGGATCATTGAAAGCCGCTACAGTGGGTGTCATTCATTTGACTTCTGTTTTAGCAATGAAAGGAAACCATATCTGACGCTGGAAAATATAAATATAAATATATCAATAGATATCAATTTGCATTTGGTCTTCAGGAATAAAAATATACAACTATTGTTCAAAAAAAAAATGTCAATCTGCATTTTCCACCATACATGTCAACATTTGCATGTGAAAATAAGGGAAACGCATATTCCAAGTGTGCTTATTGGTTTTTTTGTTCACTCGGTTGGACACTTTGGGAAGGATCACACCCTGTTTTATTTTTTTGACAGCTTTTATTTTCAAATCAGTAGCAAGCCTGTTTCACAGGTCACGTAAGTGTCCGTCAAGAATGAATTACAACAGAAGCATAGTGTATGTAAACACATACATAGAAATAAAGAGTATATTGTATTAAACATACAGTAAGACAAAGTCTTATTATATTTTTTTTCCACATTTAAAACACTTCCTTGTGGGTCTACATAACATGTAATGTTGGCGCTTTAGTCAAAATTGTGCATGAATTTTGTTTTACAAACCATCTTCAAGCCACTTTCTTACTATCTCTTCAATATGCGCCGTTTTGTGGGCGCTTTTATTTAAGCACCGAAGTCGTCCTCCAGGCCAAAGCCCCTTTAACTGGTCTCCACCTTGTAAGCCATGTTGTAGTTTTTAGTGCTTGCACATGGAGTCTACTGACAGATATAAATTAGAACTACGCTACTCAGAATTAGAAAATGATTCTAGCATGCATGTGCATGTACGAACCAGTCTTTCCAACAACAAGAGGATAGAGAAAAATAAGGAACTTATTGACTACAACTTTAAACTCAAACTTTAAAAAATGGCAGACTCGTGCAAAGCTCTTAGGATAAACCTTTACCAGATATCATATATCCGCTGACGTAACAAAGTCAATATATGTCCCTAGCGTATATTTGTAATTCCAAACGGCTCCTTTCGAGCACGTTTGGAAGAAGGCAAGATTGTTTTATAAATATCTTTGTTTTGTCAAGATTGTTTTATAAATATCTTTGCCATACCTCGATGATTTGATTTCACATTTTTGGGACTTATGCAAATCCCAAACACTTAGAAACAGATACCAACAGGTAAGAAATGTTAGTTTTGCATAATAGGACCCCTATTAAACTATTACAAAATAACACAAGCACATAACTCAAAAGGGTTCAACAAAAAGATATCTGTTTTCCACTCCCAAAATCCTATTATTCTCACAACAAACTCTGACAAGACTCAAGAAAAAAAGCTTTTAGAAAATCACGAGAAAAGTTTTAAAGGTTTACAAAAGCTGCTAACTGACCATCGGCCATTGACATTGTTCAGTCTATATTCTATATAAAGTGTGCTGCTGTTTTCCAAGGATGAATACCAACTTCAACCTTCATCAGTGTCATGTTGCTAATGTCAAGCCTGCACATGTGACACGCTATAAGCCACTCTTATTGGCTGAAAGGTGTACCGTGAGGTTACATCTCTTAATTCTTCTGTGTTTATAATCTCACATAGTGCCTGTGTGTGTCTGTGTGTGTGTGTGAATCCAGTGGGAACTACCATCTGTTGCTGAAGGCCAGGAGATCGTTGGGGCTGCACTGGCCTGCCCTTGTCAATGGCAGCTGTGCGTGCGTATATGTGTGTTTGTGTTACAAGCATGTGCACAACACTGGGTGGTGTGTGTGCACACTTCTCACATGTTTGTTAATTGTGGCTGTAAGGAGTTGTGTGCAAAAGGCCTACTGTTATCATTTGTTAAAACTAGCAGTTTTAATCTTCATGCTGTTGTGCAGCAACGTCACCTACTGTTTGGCATTTTAGAGGGTGAATCGGTTTAAATTAAGCTATCAAATATGCCAGTGATTAATCATTATTTAAAAATAACTAGCAGTCATGTACAAATACAAATGTTTGCTCTGTTATAAAGCCTGTCAGGGCACACAACCCTGAAACTAGGCAATAGCCAAATGGGTGATTAGTGTCTCATAAGCAAGGTTACGCTTGACAACATATGGTATTATCGTTAACAGCTACAAAATTATTAACGATAAATACCAAATGGAAGTGAAGGTCCAACACTTCTAACACCTTGTTTTATCGACCACACAAGTTAAAGTGTTCGTGGATGCACCCGAGGTTGAGCGCTGGCATCTGAGAGACTAAATTATAACTTACCAAAGAAACATCTCTGATGTCCTAGTAACTAGGGTCAATCTTGGTGCTGGGTGTTCAACTAATTACAGGATGCTCTGGTCAAGTTTGTTCCTCTTTGTAAATCCCCCACATAGACAAACTGGTGTGAAAACATTTAGGAAGTTGTACATTGCTTGCCTAAAACAGCCAGAATCGGCAAATGCCCTCAAGCTGGTTCTGAATTTAGCTTTTCAGACTCTGGCTGATGAGCTACATACCTGGCAACATCACCAAACACTGGAACAGCCTGAAAGAAATTGTGTCCAACTCTGCTCTTACCACACTTGGCAAAGTGAAGCACCATGAATTGATTTACTTTAACAAGTTGAAAAACTTATTCGGGTGTTACCATTTAGTGGTCAATTGTACGTAATATGTACTATACTGTGCAATCTACTAATAAAAGTTTCAATCAATCAATCAATCAAAGATGGTTTGATGAGTCCGATGTAGTAGTCTAGACTCCACTCGAAGAGAAAGCTTCAGCTCACCAGGCCTTGGTAGGCTGTCCATTCTCAGCCACTAAGAACAGTGCTTTTATGACAACTAAAGTGACACTACAGCCGTGGTCACCAACATTTTTGAGCCCAAGATCCCTTGTCTCAGCCCAAAATTAAAGCAGGATCTACCCCTGCTTCAATGTGTTATATATATGTGTGTGTGTGTGTGTGTGTGTGTGTGTGTGTGTGTGTGCGTGCGTGCGTGCGTGCGTGCGTGCGTGCGTGCGGGCGGGCGGGCGGGTGGGCGTATATATATTTACAAACCCTGTTTCCATATGAGTTGGGAAATTGTGTTAGATGTAAATATAAACAGA
>NC_084560.2:31622920-31877920 GCF_033978685.3 Nerophis lumbriciformis
TACTTTTAAGAAAGCAGCTGAGACCTACCAACAATATGGTTATAACCTAATTTCTCGCCTGCACCCACACTTCCTTAAACTCTTACTAGCAACTGAACTCTGAAAAGACTACAGAGAGGCAATAATTGTGACCATCTATAACACAAAGGAGACAAAAAGGCTGTAACAACTGTAGCAGCATCTCTCTTTTTTTAATCGCTGGCAAGTGCCTTGCAAAGATCATTCTGAAGTGTGTCATCTCCAACATCAGTGAAAACATTTGACCTGAAAATCAGTGTGGCTTCAGAGCTGGCCGTAATACAGTGAATTTCATGTTTTCAATAAGACAGCTGCTTGAAAAATGTGTTGAACAACAAAGAACCCTCTGTCACATTTATGGATTTGACCAAAACTTTTGACACCTTCAGTAGGGATAGCCTGATCAGAAATCAGAAATAGTGTCAAGCAAAGATGTGAACTTCCCGCCCACCTTTTTTGGACCACTGTATTATTTGCCTTTGTTCTTCGGGATGCCACACTAAATCAGAACTCAGGTGTGTTCCTGCAAACCAGAAGTGATGGTAGATTTCTCAAACTGTCTATAAACCAAGAGCAAAATCTAAAGTGAGAAATGTGGTTTATGATCTACAGTTCGTGGACAATTGTTCCCTGGTCGCCCACTTTCTTGACGACCTGCAAGAGTTTACCACTCACTTTGCAAACTCAGCCAATAAGTTTGGGTTGACAAGAAGGCTGATAAAGTGTTGTACCAACCAGGACCAGTAACAGAGGTCCCAAACATAGACAACACTCTGCTAAACCCAGTTGAGAAGTTCTGCTATTTGAGCAGGTTAGGACAATGGCTTCCATTGATATTGAGGTTGAGGCTAAAGAAAAGCCTGTTTTGCATGTGGTCAACTCCGTGAGCGTGTTTGGTCTCAGAACATCAAACTGGCCACCAAATGCTAAGTGTAAGAGCAGTGATTATTTGTTCAGACCGTAGAGAACAAGCACGGAGCGGTCACACAGGGGAAACACAGAAAGTGCCATGGTTTGGCCACACCACCACCTCCCAAAAACCAGAACTGGACATGTCCAGCGCCAAGGGTTGGTTTGATCAGCCATTCAAAGACGCATGAATAATTATCGCCATCTAAAAAGCCCCTATATACTGTACATAAAGGATTGCTGAATGTAAGTGAAGGCCCAACATCGCTTAACGTTATTCTGTTCTACTGAGAATTTAGAATAATTAAATTTAATTGTATTATTATTTGCAAACGTTTAAGTCCTTCAAACTTAAATGAAGCCTGACCCGCCAAGGGTACCATATCTCCTTTGGTCGCCACTCTTAACCACCGCCTTTGCAGCCCCTCCCGAACCATCCCTTTCCAATCCCAAGGGCAAGCCGGAGGCTGACAGCTTTGTTTGTGTTCCCCACTAAGTGATTTTTAATCAACTTGTCTACGTGAGTCCTCCCGAGGGCCTGAGCGTTGAAAATAAGGCTTGGTTGCATGGATCAGAGCGGCACTGGACAGCCTGAGACTCAGATGTTTTTTTAAACACAGACTAGTCATTATTTATTTAAAAAAAAAAAAAAAAAAATTTTTTTTTTTTTTTTTATCAAGTCCATAAATGTCCATGGGCTGTTTAAACATTTAGATGGCATTCAATAATGTTGGTGTTCATATGATATTATAACACACAAATTACACTATATAGTCAATTTCAACAGCCATTCATTAACAAGCATGTTAGGAAATAAATAAGTATTTAGCAAAACAACATAATAGGCTGCATTGTACTATAAAATGTACATTATAATTTATATTTGAGTTAGGGTACAGCTTTTTTGTACATTTTATATTATTTTTTGCATATAAGAAATATGTTATTATTCATTATTAATTTTTTGTGATGTTTTTTTCTCTCCAAATGCTGCATTTGCAGTGCAGCATGGGTGCAATTTCAGCCTATATAGGGCGTGTCAAACTTTGAGGGCCACATCGCAGTTAAGGTTACCCTCAGAGGGCCGCTTGTAACAGTAAATAATATCTGAATCCAAATGTGTATATATAAATACATATACCGTACTGTATATAATTGCCTATGCATTTGATTATTATATATTTTTATGTATTCTGTAAAAAAAATATTTAGATTTTAACAGTAAAAAAATGGCAGCTCATTCGCCATCATTTTACCAGAACATTTGTGGTGGTTTTTACAGCATGCTACTGTAAATGGAATTAACAAACCGTAGCGCTGTTTTCCGGTTTCATGCAACTGAGCTAGTATTTTTTTTACCGTGGCGTGAACTCTACAGTTGTTTTTATTGTGTATTACTGTAAATGAAAAAACCGGTACCAAAGTTGTTTTTACAGTAAAAAAAACCCAAAACCTGACAGGTCAGTCGCCAGAAAGCTTAGTGTTATTTTTACAGTCTACGATTTGATGGATAACTGGCTTTGAAAGCACAAGTCAAGCAGATATTAAAGTATTTATTTTTATTGTAACAAAAAATGTTTTGGAATGTATAATATTTTGTTGCATTATTACAGAATATTACACTTTAAAAGATATGCAATTGCATGCAATTCATATATTTTTAATGCCAATATGAAAAGCACAAATACATTTAGTAAGAAAAGATTAAGTACTTTATCAACGCATATTAGTTCCAGGCTTTCGGGGGCCACATAAAATATTGTGGCGGTCCTAGAGTTTCATACATGTGCCCTATATTATTGACCTTAACTAACTAAAAGGTAAAGTTGAATAAATAAAACTGTAATAAAAAACAATCATAGATTCAACTCTAAAAATTACACATTTGGGACAACAACGTCAGAAATAGAAACTTTTCACATGTGGTATTCAATACAAAACAATATGCTCTAATTAAAACAGTGACATTATTAATTAATGCAATAATAACATTTCATCCATTTGAAATGTGACAACTACATTGAAAATGTGGGAAGTATGTCCTTTTTTCTTAGTAATTATTATTTGCTAGTCAGAGAAGTTCCAGCAAAAGTGAACAGATCAGATAAAACAAAATGTAACATTTCTCAAACTGTTACACGTACTACAAGTGGCTCCATCTACTGGTATGCCAAAGAGTTGCTTAATTCAAAGGACCCCAATGTGCAGCTCACGGATTGTCACAAATTTATTTTGAAAACTTAACATTTGAAACAATTGATTTTTGTTGCTTCCTTTTGGATGAAGTCAACAGTGTATTACGCACGGACAAGGTGCGCAGACATTATGGACAGGCACTATTTCAGACTAGCTTCTTAATTCATGGACAAATTAATCAAGAACCTACGCATACTTTATAAAAAAATGTCTAATAGTACCTCACACAATTAAAAAATACACCCCTTTAAACTATTTACTAAGCCTGATGGGTAAAATGCAAAACACTCCACACTTAGACGTGTTTGACAAATTTGACCTGTTGGAGGTACATCGATAGAAAATAGATAAATTAATATTTCTGATTGATTACAAAACTGTTTTGTAATCACTTTGTAACCACTTCAGTTTTTATAAACTGAAGAGGTCGCTTATCATTAAAGCTGACCTGATTAAAATACAGTTATCGCACTGCCTGGGTGTGGATGTGTTTACAACAGCTTTTATTTAAAAGTTATCTTCTTTTTCTTTGTCCTTGCCAAGAAAAATACATCTTTATTCACATTGTGTAAAAGGAAAATCAACTTTAACCATCTCAATGAAGGAAAGGAGTTCGGGGTCAGGGACAACATAAGTATGCTCGGTTTGTCTCACTCTTACTTCTTTCGAGTGGGATTTAATTTTATTTCTTTTTGTCTCTTGTACTTTAGCACTTACCCCTTCTTTGTAGAACTTCACTTTTCTTTAGAGGACGATATAGCAAGTAAAACGTAGAAGGCTGTCTGGAAGACTGTTTTCGCTGATTTACCCATCCCGTTAATAATCAAGGTTGTGTAAAGACGCCTTCAAGTGCTGGATAAATCTTGTATGTTTAATTTGTGAGATAAAGTTCCTAATATGTTGTGGTAAAATCACAAATACGACATCAGTTTGCGCAATTATATGCTTAAGCATATTGTCTGTCTTGGAAGAGGAGCACTGATGATGAAGTACAAAAGTAGGTCTTTACATTGCTGCCTTTCCCCAATTTAGATGCGCAATGCTTACATCCCCAAAAAATGGCCGCCTTGCCGACACACAAAATGAAGTTATCGCTGATAATGCTAACGAGGTAGGACAAAAACATCAAACACTGACCGGTTCATTCCAGCGGAAAGAAACATTTTCAACGGAGAATCCCAACATGGACTCGGCATTAGAGGTAAACTAATGGAATTCATAGTATTGGAGGATCAACTGCTCTCAGCAGTGAAGAATATGGGGTTTAGCCGCTTCGCAGCTTTCCCGGTCATAAATTAATGACCGAAACAGCCCATCTCGACCTGTATGGGACTGTTAGCGAACTCATCTCCACAAAATTACAAGGTGCGGACTCTGTCAGCTTCACGGCAAGATATTTGGAGCAGTGATGTTACATTTTTATCAGTGATTATCTTAACAGCAAACTGGGCCTGGGCAGGGGGCTTTAGCATCTAATAGATGGAAACCATTGGTAAGTTTTCTTGCATTTTTAAAGAATTTTAATGTAGGAAATGCCTTCCAAAGCATCCTAAAATGTTTTTAATCTCTTCAACTTCAGGTGGCAATGCTCCCTGAACCCTCAAATGGGCCCCCTTAAACGCTGTTTGACATTTTTCAATTCCTCAATTTTTGAATTTTTTTTTACCTCGCTGGGATCCCTGTAAACATGACTTGAGCTATTGAAAGTTGAGCTACTCCCACACTGGCCTGCAAGATGGTGCCATTATTCTATTTAATATCCAAGTTGTTTTTGGTCTATTTCGTTTGTCAAAAGTTACTTATTTCAGAAAGAAACAGCCCTGTTATGCAAAACACAATTGTCCACTGTATAGAGGATGCTGTCTCTCAGGACGATATGATACAGGCATGGAAACAGGAGTTCAGAAGACTCAGATTCTCTTGTCCTGTATAAACTTGTACCAACCAGTAAATGCTGCAGAATCTCATTAAAAGTCAATAGGTGGATGATATCCTGCCTGTTTTTTTAAATTATTGTGTGATAGAAATGAGAGAAGCCATTTTTCAGCAGCATCTGCAGACCGTGTGGCACAGCATAAAGTGAACGTGTTCAGTCATCCTGTGCACAGCCATCGTCCTGCCTGTTTGTTTGCTCCATACGAAGCTTTGGGCTGTCTTCGGCTCTTCCAGAAGCAGCTGCGGAGGAGCAGAGATAACTCTTAACTTTGTTTTGACACTTTTGATTAAGGACCATTGAAGGAACACCTGTATGGCGGGCAGGAACAATGCGGCGAGCCCATAGAGAGATTGATTTTGTGCATTAGAGAAGCCGCCTTTGTCTAAAGCCACAAGGCCCTTTGTTATGCTAACCAGCCCGTGGAAGATTTCCAATTCAATTTCACCTGAACGCTGGTCAGCCGCGCGCTCCATTGTATGGCGTCCCCCCCAGGCCCGGTACCCCACCTCCGCCAACCCCCCCCCACCTCCTCCAGCATTGCCACCGTTGCTCCCCTGTCGTTCTCAAACTGCAATTCAGCTGCTGAGAGATGCGTGTGTGTGTGTGTGTGTGTGTGTGTGTGGGGCCTAGATTGACAGGCAACCGGATACCGTTGCCACAACATCTGAGGCATCCTGTCCTTGTGTGCACAGCGGGCCGCCGAGAGCATGGCGGCAAAATGAAATGAGATGATATTAATTATCCTAATCCTGATAGCCCTCTCTAGAGCCCCCCTCCCACCCCACCCCCGCCTCCGTCTCAGGAGAGGACCTGCATGGTCAGACACAGAGAATGTCAGGGAAGTGAAAGGAAAAGCAGACAAATTCTGTAGAGAATTTAAACAAAAACGTCTCTTATACTGAATAATGTGGGCCTATTGTTTGCTTTTCACTGTTTCACGGTTACTTTGATCGGCCTTCCGTTGCCAATATTCCACTGTTACTCCCATCGGAAAAATGAGCTCTTATTGAAGACATTTTTGCTATCTCAATTTAAAAAACTTTAGAAATGAATGTCACGTTCAACTTGAGATTCCCTCAGAACATAAATCCACACAAAGGTACTTAAAAAAACTAACATTTTATGAAAAAATAAATGACTACAAATTGTTTTTTGAAATAATTCATCTGCTATCATTATACCAAAATCTGTATCATTGTCTTAACCAGTCTGTAAAGAACATTTGTTTAGACCACTGTGCCGCGGCACACTGGTGTGCCGTGAAATGCAGTCTGGTGTGCCGTGGGAGATTATGTAATTTCACCTAATTGGGTTAAAAATATTTTTTGCACACCAGTAATTATAATTATTGAAGCTTAGGCATTGCTATGCAGAACTAAACTAAAGCTTAACTGGCTGCAAAGTAAACAAAACACAAAATTCTGGATGACAGCAAAGACTTACAGCGTGTGGAGCAGAGACGACGTCCACAAAGTACATCCGTACATGACAATCACAAAGAAGGATAGCGTCCGCACTACTTAGATGGTCTCGATTGCGAAAACAAAGCAGGTGTGGAGAATAGCGCTCAGGGAAGAAATGAAACTGCAACAGGAAAATACCAAAAACATAGGAAAAAACACCAAAATAGGAGCGCAAGACAAGGACTAACACACTACACACAGGAAAACACCAACAAACTCAAAATAAGTCACATTGTGATGTGACAGGTCTTGACAGTACACCTACTTTGAGACAAGAGCTATAGTGATGCATGCTTGGTTATGGTTTAAATCAGTCTTTTCAACCACAGTGCCACGGCACACTGGTATGCCCTGAAATGCAGTCTGGTGTGCCGTGGGAGATTATGTAATTTCACCTACTTGGGTTAAAAATATTTTTTGCACACCAGTAATTATAATTCGCAATTAATGTGCTGTTGTTGAGTGTCTGTACAGCGCAGGTATCTAACTGCTTTGTCGTGTGAGACGACGACGATGGTTTGTTGTGATCACAACATGCAGACGACAGCGGAAGGCAGCGTGCAGGTAAAAAGGTATCTAATGCTTAAACCAAAAATAAACAAAAGGCAAGTGCCGTTAAGAAAATGCACTGAAGCGTAGGCATGGCTATGCAGAACATAACTAAAACTGAACTGGCTGCAAAGTAAACAAAATACAAAATGCTGGACGACAGCAAAGACTTACAGCGTGTGGAGCAGAGACGGCGTCCACAAAGTACACCCGTACGTGACATGACAATCAACAATGTCCCCACAAAGAAGGATAGCGTCCGACTACTTAGATAGTCTCGATTGCGAAAACAAAGCAGGTGCGGAGTTTAGCGCTCAGCGAAGAAATTAAAGTCCAACAGGAAAATACCAACAAAACAGGAAAAAACACCAAAATAGGAGCGCAAGACAAGAACTAAAACACTACACACAGAAAAACACTGACAAACTCAAAATAAGTCACATCGTGATGTGACAGGTCAAGACAGTACACCTACTTTGAGACAAGAGCTATAGTGATGCATGCTTGGTTATGGTTTAAATTCATATCCAACAATTGCGAGAACGACTTTTTATTGTCAATATCGGCTACTGAGTTTAGTTTTTTTTATGATTTCTGCTGGTGGTGTGCCTCACGATTTTTCAATGAGAAAAATGTGCCTTGGCTCAAAAAAGTTTGAAAAAGACTGGTTTAGACAAATTGTCCTTGACCTGTGGCTAGATATGGGTACCGAACTCAGTACTTTTATAGGTAACAACCAAATGTTGCCGCTACCACCGAGTACCATCCATCCATCCATCCATTTTCTACCGCTTATTCCCTTTGGGGTCGCTGGAGCCTATCTCAGCTACAATCGGGCGGAAGGTGGGGTACACCCTGGACAAGTCGCCACCTCATCGCAGGGCCAACACAGATAGACAGACAACATTCACACTCACATTCAGACACTAGGGCCAATTTGGTGTTGCCAATCAACCTATCCCCAGGTGCATGTCTTTGGAAGTGGGAGGAAGCGGGCGTACCCGGAGGGAACCCACGCAGTCACGGGGAGAACATGCAAACTCCACACGGAAAGATCCCGAGCCCGGGATTGAACCCAAGACTATTCAGGACCTTCGTACCAATTCACATAAAATCAAACAGTACCATTGTTTGATATCTTTGTTGCATGTGGCGTCCAGTTGCAGATTCGGCACTGACTCAAGGACTTAAGGCAGGCAATCAGGCAAATTCGGAGCAAACTGCCAATGTTGCAACTTTCTAAAGCAGGCATGCTTAATATAAAGCGCTCAAAAGTAAGGCTCCACTTCTCAAGCTAGCTCGATGCTAATTTACATTGGATTTGCAATATACAGTACATACTACTGACTAGCATTAGCGTTTAGCACTTCCAAATTCAGTAATGAAAACTAAGAAAACAAGCTCTAACAATTGGACAGCACAGTTATCGGCTCACTGTTAAACATATTTTTTGTTAGATTTTATTATTAAACAAATTAACATTTATCACCACATGAACACACACTGAAGTGTTAAAAATTGGCATGGAGTACTGGTTTTGATACCCGGATACAGGTTAGTCAGCTAAACGTCCTAAAGTTCCAGTGGTTGTTCTGCAGAGTGCATTGAGCTGTTTGAGAAATTACAAGTCAACCCCTTGTAAGGATTTGATAACAGCTCCACTATGTGGTGTGGTTGTCAACAAAATAATAAGAGAAACAACACAGTCAGGGTTCATGTTTTGATACATTTCCACTCGTGTGTGCTGTGGTTTCTGGAGTAAAAGGGTTAGCTTACACAAACAAATACATACATTAACATGACTGTATAAGAACAGGACTATTGATGCAATTATTGTTAGATACTAATACCCTCCATCCTGTCTTCTATCTTTTCTATCGTAAGTCTCTCTCCTCTGTCTCTTATCTTACACTTTGTCTCAGTTTAGTGAGGCTTTCTTCCTCGTGTCCATTTGTCATTTAGTGCTTAAATTTTTGTATTACCGATATTTCTATTGAGATATTAAGATAACACTGTTGTGAAGTGTAAAAGTGCTCTTTAGTTGCATTGGGTCATTTTTGGTCAATTTCGTTGAGTGATAGTTTTGAAATATTAAGTCCACTTGTGTATGATCTGGCGCGTGTTAAAGAAAAATCAGATAAAACTAAAAAAGGAACTCTTTTTAATTGAATATCTCTCCAGAAGAGCAGCAGATAATTGAACCAGAAGGGAAAAGGCTGTCTACATGAATAGGCCTGTATTACATAGAGATTTGCATTAAGATCAACTCTCCATTCGGGCGATGTTACGCAACGCGCCACGGCAAACGTCTTTCCTCATTTGGAAGAAACGTATTAACTTAGCTCATTATTTCCATGCCCCTTAATATTCTCCAGCCGGCTGGATTTGATGGCATGTTTCTTTCTGTGATAGATAAAAAACGCAAAAACGAAGATGATTGATAACTTCTCTACTGTCTTATTCCTCCCTCACATTACATACTATATTGTTTTCAGTAGGTTTAGAATTAATTACTATGTCATTTAGCAGTGCCTTTGCACGGTTGTTTCGCTTCCCGATCATTCTTTGTGTAGACGCATCCGCGCAAATGTGAGCAGAAAGGCCTAATCCTGGCCTCAAGTGCGGGGTTTGGTATATTTAGATTCAGGGTTGTTATGATCAAATTCTGAGTGACGATCATGCCTGTTTGATCCGCTAACCAGTGCTGTTGAATTGTCATACGCTCCTGGGCTGAGAAATGTTGTTGTGCGCATATTTTTCTTGTTCTTTAAAGATTTTTCTGAAGTGACCCTCATACAGTGTATCCAGAAAAGTGTTCACAATGCTTCACTTTTTTCACATTTTGTTATATTACAGCCATATTCAAAATGGAATACATTACTGTGTCCTCAAAATTCTACACACAATACCACATAATGACAATGAGATGTTTTATTTTGCAAATGTATTAAAAATAAAAAAACTAAACAAATCTCATGTACATGAGTATTCACAGCCTTTACTCAATACTTTGTTGATGCACCTTTGGCAGAAATTACAGCCCCAAGACTTTTTGAATACAATGCCTCAAGCTTTGGGAGGTTTCGCCCATTTTTCTTTACCCATTCCTCCTTGCAGCACCTCTCAAGCTCCATCAGATTGGGTGGGAAGTGGTGGTTTTCATCCAGGATGTCTCTGTACATTACTGCATTAATCTTTCCCTCTATCCTGACTAGCCTCCCAGTTCCTGCCTTTGAAAAACATCCCCACAGCATGACGCTGCCACCACCATGCTTCACTGTAGGGATGGTATTGGCCTGGTGATGAGTGGTGCTTGGTTTCCTCCAATCATGACGACTGGCATTCACGCCAAAAAGCTCAATCTTTGTCTCATCAGACCAGAGAATTTTGTTTCTCATGGTCTGAGAGTCTTTCAGGTGCATTTTGGCAAACTTTTTTACTAAGAAATGGCTTCCGTCTGGCCACTCTACCATACAGGCCTGGTTGGTGGATCTGACAGTGACCATCGGGTTTTTGGTCACCTCCCTGACGAGACTAAGATGAATGCAGCAATGTACAGAGACATTCTGGCTGAAAACCAACGCTTCCTATCCAACCAAATGGAGCTTGAGAGGTGCTGCAAAGAGGAATGGGTAA
The DNA here is from genome assembly GCF_033978685.3 of Nerophis lumbriciformis. Lineage (NCBI taxonomy): Eukaryota > Metazoa > Chordata > Actinopteri > Syngnathiformes > Syngnathidae > Nerophis > Nerophis lumbriciformis. The sequence goes on from NC_084560.2 coordinate 31,633,628, forward strand.
AGAGAAATTGGTAAAACTGCCCAAAGATTGGTGTGCCAAGCTTGTGGCATCGTATTCAAAAATACTTTAGGCTATAATTAATGCCAAATGTGCATCAACAAAGTATTGAGCAAAGCCTATGATTTTTTTAGTTTTTAGTTTTTTAATACATTTGCAAAATAAAAAAATGCATTTACATTATGACAGTATTGTGTGTAAAATTGTGAGGGGAAAAACATTTTGAATATATTTAATTTTTCTTATTCATATTTCCTGTTTTGGAATAAGGCGGTAATTGGAAAAACTGGGAAAAAACGTGGAATAAGTGCAACGCTGTGAATACTTTCCGGATGCACTGTGGGTGCTAAAAAGTAACCCACTAACCTTACCTTGCCACTGGCCAGTTTGGACATTATCATGTTTTTGTTTGTTAACAAGTTACATTGAGAAACATATTTACAGTTGCATAATTCAACATGTGTGAAAAGGAATAGGAAGAAGTATAGTACACCTTTTCAATGTGTCCGCAATTAATGATTTTTGTTTGTTCACTTCCTGTGTTTAAATATCAATCAATCAAAGTTTACTTATATAGCCCTTAATCACAAATGTCTCAAAGGGCTACACAAGCCACAACGACATCCTCAGCTCGGATCCCACATCAGAGCAAGGAAAAACTCAACCCAATGGAAACAACAAAAAACCTTGGAAGGGACCGCAGATGTGTGGACCCCCCCTTTGGTGACTGGTGCAATGGATGCCAAGGGGATACAGTTAATAATGAGAGAAATGTCACAATTTTCCTATAAGTGGAGAAAGGAATGGACAATGTCTAGCAATTGACAGTTAAAGCAATTGTGACAAATTAAAAAGACCAGAGAAATTGTTACAAATGAGAAATTCTAAGAAATTAAAAGTTAATAGACCAAAAAAATAGATACAATTAAAGATCCATCCATCCATCCATTTTCTACCGCTTGTCCCTTATGGGGTTGCGTGTGGTGGGGGTGGGTGGAGTTTGGGGGTGCTGGAGCCTATCCCAGCTGCACATGGGCAGAAGGCGGGGTACACCCTGGAGAAGTCGCCACCTCATCGCAGGGCCAACACAGATAGACAGACAACATTCACACTCACATTCACACACTAGGGCCAATTTAGTGTTGCCAATCAACCTATCCCCAGGTGCATGTATTTGGAGGTGGGAGGAAGCCGGAATACCCGGAGGCAACCCACGCAGTCACGCGGAGAATAGGCAAACTCCACACAGAACGATCCGAGCCCAGGATCGGACCCAGGCACACGTACTATCCCCTGCACCACCGTGCTGCCCACAAATAAAGATAAGTAAATAAATACAGCAGTAAAAAGCAATGAATATTGTTTAAAATAAATGCATGCTATAGTTCAGTGGTCCCCAACAACCTGTCCTGGGACTGGTACCAGTCCATTGGCTACCGGGCCGCACAGAAACATCAAATGATTTATAAAAAACAGCATTTTCTCCAACTTAATTTTCGCCCATCCCACTAGACCAGTGGTTCTTTATCTTGTTGGATTGGCCAAACCCCACCAGTTTCATATGCACATTCACCGAACCTTTCTTTAGTGAAAAATAAATTTTTTAATTTTTTTTTCAAATTCAAGACAAAGTTATATGTTTTTTTTACTAGTGCACAACATGAACTGTGCATGAACATCACCTTGTTCAAAGAACAAAACCAACACAGTGCATTAACTCACTAACTAACTAAATTACACACTTGCAAATCAGATGGAAAATTAGAGGGAACATTGTTTGGGAGTATCCATAATACTTAGACTTTTTTATTGTCATTCAAATTTTAACTTTACAGTACAGATACGCCGATAGGGAGAAGTTTTTATTTACACGATTGATTGAATGAAACTTTTATTAGTAGATTGCACAGTACAGTACATATTCCGTACAATTGACCACCTAATGGTAACACCCAAATACGTTTTTCAACTTGTTTAATTAAGTCGGGGTCCACGTTAATCAATTCATGAGTCTGGTGTGTCTTGACCGCTGCGGTGGAGGCTCTGCCGAACCCCTGAGGCCGACTCACCGAACCCCTAGGGTTCGATCGAACCCAGGTTAAGAACCACTGCACTAGACAAACTAATAAGCTTGTTCATAGATGTTTACTAAAACACCTGAAAGGAAGTTGTCATTTGTTATATTCCTTGTATCTTTTGTTAAATGGGACAATGCCAATAATGAACATATAAATTGTAAAATGTGCTAGATTGTAGCCAAAGTCTAATTTCCATCTGCAGTCCTCGACAAGTTGATGTATTGATTGTATATCAACCTGCCATCTTGAATAGCGAATAAATAAGCCCAGGGCCCCCACTAATTCAGCGTTATGCAGAGTTGTATTTTTCATTCACTTATATATGCTGTATTTATCTGCCACACGTGATGAACAAAAGGTTGGGGAGCCCTGCTATAGTTGATAGCTTAAAAGCTTTGATGATTAATGAATTAAATCTTTTAAAAACATACATCAGGCGTGTCCACCAAAGTGAGGCCTGGGTGCTATTTGTGGCCTTTAGCTTATTTTTATGGGCTCATGGCACATTCCAAAATACAACAAAAACAAAACAACAAATATGGTGTGAAAAAAAATCCACAGGTAATGTTTTGTTTTTTATTTAATACCTGAACGTGTTTACAGTTGTTAATTCAACATGTCTGAAAAAAGCCAAGCTTATTTAACTATACCTCTTTGCCCTGACAGTTTGTTCACTTTATGTGATCCAGTTTAAATATATATATACATTAAAAAAAAGGGAAATATGTTTAATAGTTAAGTTAATGTAATTTGTTGATAGCTTGTTCAGTAAAACATTATAAATCGCAAAATAAACACTAAAGTTGACAGAAACATTGTTCGATAATTAAGTACAAAATACTTGAGTAAAGAAGAGTAAATAGTAAAAGATGGAACATTACAGCAAAAAGTTGAAATGTTGATGGTAATAACACAATAACACAAACCTATATATAACGATGGATTGATTTTGAAAATGAAAACTATCCACACGGTCCCTGAATTCTTAGATTTTTCAGTCTGTAGCCGTCAGTAAAATAAAGTGTGGCTACCTCTATCATGCATTTTATTGCTGTTAAAATGAGTGTTTGATAACTTTGTCAAATGTAATATTTTGGTTTTATTATTCCTCTGATGCAATAGTTGCTGATTAATGTAATTATCCAATTGTTCAGTGTCTGTGTAGTATAAAGTTTCCAAGTCCACATCTTCTTGTTCAGCACTCATTTAAAGCATCCCTAAATTTTGTTTTGAGTTTGTTTAAACCCCATCCCTCCCACAATGACATACAAACTCCAACATTTGGCGACCCATGCTTTCATTGGACAGCAACAATCTCATCCCCCCTCCTTCCTGACACAATCTCAATAGGCTTGCAAAGTGTGAAGTGCATTTTTGTTCTCATGTTTTTTTATACCAATTTTAATTCCACAGCTGCATATCTAAGAAGCAGGATTTCCTTGGTTGGCTTCCCAAAAATTTTCTTTTTCTCCATGGAACTGAACCCCCCACCCCCCATTTATATCCTCCCTCACCCATTTCATTGCCTTCTCCTTACCCCTACAATCCCTAACCTCTATCCTACACCCTTCCCTTCCGTTGCCGGCGGGTGCTGATTATTTTCGTGGATATACACGCCGCCATCCGCTGCCAGATCCTGCCAGCCCGTCGAGCCTCTTTCTCGACGCCGGGGCCGCCCCTCCCCTCCCCGCCTCCCCCGCCCCCACATAGCTGCATCCCTCCGCTTAGAATAACCAATCTGATGATGTGACAGTTTCTTTCTCCCCGTAGAAAATCTGCCGCTAACCCTTTTTCTCTCTCCCGCTCGCTTTTTTTTTTTATTCCAGCGTTGTTTGACATGTTATGGAAGGCTTTCAGCTTCCCACCTCCGCAATCCTCATTCTATCCCAGGGAAGCGCTTTGGCATGGGAATCTTAATACTTGGCAGAGGGTGCCAAAGAAGGTGGTGATGGAGGGATGGTTACTGAGGGGGATGATTTAAATTTTTTTTTTTTTTTTTTTTTTTTGTCAAAACACGCTCCTTGTCTGTCTCCAGCTGTTAACTTTGATGTATTTGAAAGTGGGGTTTTTCGGGTTTATTTACGTGGAACTTTCTCCAAAATGATCTTTAAGTCTGTGTCGATTGGACTTGGATTGCCATGGCACAAGCAGTTCGGGGAGGCTGGTTGACTTCAGAGTTGTTGAATTCATTTGTTCCAGCGTCGATATATCCCCATTGTGTAACCTTTAACAATACCATTTTCACATTCTGAATTGTAACAGAAGTGTAAATGGTAATTAAATGCAATGTCATAAAAGTAAGGTAAAGTAAAATGACTAACCATTTTAAAACGTCTGATGCCTGACATAAAAACAAACTTATTGAAAACAGTTCTTTCTCAGATTTCCATAAAAATGTCATACTTTCTCAATCAATAATGAGCTGCCCTCAGCACACAAGTCTATGCTCAGAAATGTGTGTATTAATGTATTTTTTCGTGTAAAAATCTACTGTTTTTGTAATGAATACCTCAATTACTGTTATTGCATGCGCTATGATTATCTTCATTTAAAACTAACCCTAAAATCCTTGGTACAGCAGTACCGCCTTTTGAAAAGAATTGAAATCAATTATATTATTAAATCATTCTGATTGGTTACACAAAGCACGCACGGGTAAGAGGCAGAGCCAATCAGAAGCCAAGGTCTTTAGCAGTGTCCTTATTCTCACACACACACGACGGAGAGAAAAGTGTATAGAAACTCCGGTGGGTGTATGGATGTGTCAAAGGTACGTAAACACAGAAAAGTATCACACAATTAAAATAAAAATTTCAGTCCTCCACATGTCACAATTTCTAGTAACGGTACTATGAGCAGAATACCGTAAAACTTAATAAACATAAGCGGCAGCTCTGCTAGTTCATAGTACCTCACGACTTGTCTGTGAATCATTTAAACAAAGCTGCTGAAAATATCGATATGGTAATAGAGTAGAAGCATGTTTGTGTGAGTCAGAGATTAAAAAACTCAAACTAAATTTAGTTGAGTTTTATTGCAGGGACACACGAAGAGGATAGAGAATAGTGTGTGGCACACAAGAAGCTGCAGAACAGCAAAGCACACTTGTCATGCAAGATTTGTATCCCTTAATATTTTGTATATGGTGCCATTCATACGTGTGCGTGTGCGTGTGCGTGTGCGTGTGTGTGTGTGTGTGTGTGTGTGTGTGTGTGTGTGTGTGTGTGTGTGTGTGTGTGTGTGTGTGTGTGTGTGTGGATGCTGCCTCCATCCATCCATCCATTTTCTACCGCTTGTCCCGTTCGGGGTTGCAGGGGGTGCTGGAGCCTATCTCAGCTGCATTCGGGTTATTAATGCATGATGATGCAAAATGTGGATTGTTACGATCATGCCTTGATGAAGATGTTAATGTAATGTTAATTTCTACCTAAATAATGATTTCGATGATCTGTGCATTACATTTTGTACTTTATATTGCTGCATGGTAATGTTTTAATAACGTTTTCCATTTTGTAATAAAGTGTATTATTTGTAGGTGATCAGCCTGCTAATGGTCTGTCAATATCAACATTAGGGAATTTGGAATAATTTCTTTAATAACAGTTGGTGTTATTAAGGGGTATATGTTATTTCAGCCCGTCTGTGTCGCAGGGGATACAAACAATTTCAGGGATACAAGAATTCAGGGAGCTATTTATTTTTTCAAATTTTTAGTCAACTTTATTAGAGATGGTACTGTGTCAAGGAACTCCTTTTTGTATGATTTTATTTACTTGTTTTGTAAATAAACATGTTTCAGGCATTTAAACAAAGTTACAGTGTTGGAATTTGTAGTAGTACTATTCTAAATTTTGATGCCAATTTATCACTTTTACTGTAAGTGCATATCGGCTCCAAATATTGGTTATCGACCGACTTCAGTATCGGTATTGGCCCTGAAAAAAACTGAACGGTCGATCACTAGCCGCAACTAATGTTCCCCCTAATTTTTTATTGGTTTGAGCAAACGCACAAACTCCCTGGGCATTCCTTGAGATCACATGTGAGCCACATCAGACATGCACACTGTTGCCACACTTGTCCCAAAGCTGACATAAAACAAGTTAGATGTTTTCTTATAATAATCAAATAACAGTCATTTACATTCTAGTATTTTTCTAATGTAAGTGATTTGGCCCACTGACAATGAAAATAAAAAATCTTGTTTTTCAAGCGCTGTATGTTGTATGTCTTGCTGGGGGTCCTGCTTTAGAAGAAATTGAGACATGTACCCCTTTCAGAAATCACATTTTGTTAACCTTGAAACATTCACATTTTACACATTGGGATGCGTGCCGTAGCACAGGCATGTGATACAGAGTACAACTTTCTGTCAGTGAAATATATCATTTTATAGTTTTTATTAGCATTTATGTAATTTAGTAACAGCACTTCATGATTAATATCTATTAATTAACATTCTTAACGAGATTATGCACAATTCTGACTGAAGAATTTGGGTGTACAGTGGTCGTTTGTTTTGCCAAAATAACAGTTAGCATGCAGCATTTAACTCTTAACTGTTGTAAGCTAGCCTGCCATATAGCAACACGCACGTATAACACACTGTTAATGGCATTGATTGGCTGCGTGTTAACTGCATTGAAGTGTAACAACCTGGTAGGTGCAGTTTGTGTGGTGCTAGTGTTGTCCGAGTATTTTTGTGGCCATGAACGCATCACTGGCCGAGTGTGTGTCTCTTTTGGCGCTAATGAAAAAGAGAGCGGTTATTGTCAATACGACATACTGTGATTACGGCAGAAAGGGACCAGTTTTGCTGGATAGTAGTTTTGTTGTTGATGTTTTGGTGTGGTTACAAATCCGATTCGACTCTGACTGTCTGATTCTGTTGTTTTTTTTCCATGTTTCGGTGGCAAATTTGTCACTTTGTCCTTCTATTACGGCCTTCCTGCACATCTGAAGCCAATCACACGACATCCTCACCTCATTCACCTATTTTTTATTCAAAATTGTGATGTGATGCTGGTCATTAAGTTAGTCATTGTCATCAGCGTCATTGTCACGCAATCATACAATCGGAATTTTGCCAATTAGGATTGGCTCGTGTTGGGTTTGGATCTGTGAGTCTTAGAGGAGGTTAATCAACGCTCTCTTGTTTCATTGTCTCTGCTAATGTGTCGGCCACAAGTGCCTGCTTTTGCTTTTGTTGTGTTGTTAGTTCTCTCAAGGTCTCGGTCTTGAGGTAAGATCTGTCCGCCTCCTGATAACTGTAGCATTTTCTGTGTAAAAAAAAAGTTGTGTTGTGTGTTCAGTGTTTCCCCCAGAAAATTTGTTAGCTAAGGTGGTGTCTCTCCAGGGGAAGGGGGGCGTCTCCCGGGACAGGCGGCAGGACGGGGAAGGGGGTGGGAACAGTGTAACTAGGCCTGTCGCCATCACGTCTCCACCTCATCGCTCGATGTTAGTTTGTCTAAATTGTCAGACGATCGCTTCTCTGATGCCTCCATCATGTCCAGTAGTCTCTTCTTTATCTGGACGTCTTCTTTGACTGCATTCAGCAACTTTGTCTAGATTGGAAGTTTTCGTTTTAGTCTGTCCTGCTTGTGGCTGTTGAGTTTTGCCTAGTAAAAAAAAAATAAAAAAATTTATAAGGATTTTTACAAAATTACTTTCAATAATCATGAATACATTATTTGGGATAAACCCACCTTAGCACAGGTGTAATATTATTTTATGTTATTTACAACATGGGTTGGGTTGTACTTGTATAGCGCTTTTCTACCTTCAAGGTACTCAAAGCGCTTTGACACTACTTCCACATTTACCCATTCACACACACATTCACACACTGATGGAGGGAGCTGCCATGCAAGGCGCTAACCAGCACCCATCAGGAGCAAGGGTGAAGTGTCTTGCTCAGGACACAACGGACATGTCGATTGGCCCTCAACATCGTCGGGATAAAGCACTTCATCAAGGTATTTTAATTTTGACAGAAATTTTTTTTATTTAATGCAACTGCAGTTTTACTTAACTCCATCCATCCATCCATTTTCTATCGCTTGGAATATTATTTATTACAAGAAACTACTCAAAGCATTTTTAATACAACCCTATTTAAATACATTTACAAACCCCGTTTCCATATGAGTTGGGAAATTGTGTCAGATGTAAATATAAACGGAATACAATGATTTGCAAATCCTTTGCAACCCATATTCAATTGAATGCACTACAAAGACAAGATATTTGATGTTCAAACTCATAAACTTTATTTTTTTTTTGCAAATAATAATTAACTTAGAATTACATGGCTGCAACATGTGCCAAAGTAGTTGGGAAAGGGCATGTTCACCACTGTGTTACATCACCTTTTCTTTTAACAACACTCAATAAACGATTGGGAACTGAGGAAACTAATTGTTGAAGCTTTGAAAGTGGAATTATTTCCAATTCTTGTTTTATGTAGAGCTTCAGTCGTTCAACAGTCCGGGGTCTCCGCTGTCGTATTTTACGCTTCATAATGCGCCACACAATTTCGATGGGAGACAGGTCTGGACTGCAGGCGGGCCAGGAAAGTACCCGCACTCTTTTTTTACGAAGCCACGCTGTTGTAACACGTGCTGAATGTGGCTTGGCATTGTCTTGCTGAAATAAGCAGGGGCGTCCATGAAAAAGACGGCGCTTAGATGGCAGCATATGTTGTTCCAAAACCTGTATGTACCTTTCAGCATTAATGGTGCCTTCACAGATGTATAAGTTACCCATGTCTTGGGCACTAATACACCCCCATACCATCACAGATGCTGGCTTTTGAACTTTGCGTCGATAACAGTCTGGATGGTTCGCTTCCCCTTTGTTCCGGATGACATAATGTCGAATATTTCCAAAAACAATTTGAAATGTGGACTCGTCAGACCACAGAACACATTTCCACTTTACATGAGTCCATCTTAGATGATCTCGGGCCCAGAGAAGCCGGCGGCGTTTCTGGATGATGTTGATAAATGGCTTTCGCTTTGCATAGTAGAGCTTTAACTTGCACTTAGAGATGTAGCGACGAACTGTATTTAGTGACAGTGGTTTTCTGAAGTGTTCCTGAGCCCATGTGGTGATATCCTTTAGAGATTGATGTCGGTTTTTGATACAGTGCTGTCTGAGGGATCGAAAGTCACGGTCATTCAATGTTGGTTTCCGGCCATGCCGCTTACGTGGAGTGATTTCTCCAGATTCTCTGAACCTTTTGATGATATTATGGACCGTAGATGTTGAAATCCCTAAATTTCTTGCAATTGCACTTTGAGAAACGTTGTTCTTAAACTGTTTGACTATTTGCTCATGCAGTTGTGGTCAAAGGGGTGTATCTCGCCCCATCCTTTCTTGTGAAAGACTGAGCATTTTTTGGGAACCTGTTTTTATACCCAATCATGGAACCCACCTGTTCCCAATTAGCCTGCACACCTGTGGGATGTTCCATATAAGTGTTTGATGAGCATTCCTCAACTTTATCAGTATTTATTGCCACCTTTCCCAACTTCTTTGTCACGCGTTGCTGGCATCAAATTCTAAAGTTAATGATTATTTGCAAAAAAAAAAAAAAATGTTTATCAGTTTGAACATCAAATATGTTGTCTTTGTAGTATATTCAACTGAATATGGGTTGAAAATGATTTGCAAATCATTGTATTCCGTTTATATTTACATCTAACACAATTTCCAAACTCATATGGAAACAGGGTTTGTATATACATAGTGATGCACGATGGAAAAACAAAAAAACCTACAGTCCTATGGTCGTTGGCATTTCAGGTGGCTGATAGGATTATCAGATGTGTTCAAGCTCCATGTTTTTTCCCAACAAAATATATATATATTTTTTAGGGATGAAAAAAAAACAGTCATATGGAATTTGGCCTTTCAGGTGGCTGATAAAATTAGATGTGTTGAAGCTTCATGTTTTTTCCTCCTTGCGGAATGCATGTAGGATATTTAGTGCAAATAGCACCCAAAAAGTCTTCCTCTGAAATAGTGAAGAAGTCCCACATGTTTGTTCACAATGAGCTCAGGGGAAGTTTACAACAGGCCGGTGCAGATAGATATGGAGCACTTCATTTGCTCACCCTAACCCACCTTTTTTATCCTGCACTACCATGAACTTATGTAACGAAATTTCGTTCTTATCTGTGCTGTAAAGTTCAAATTTGAATTACAATAAAAAGGAAGTCTAAGTCTAAGTCCAAGTCTAAGTCTGCATCTTGTCTCATTGGAGCGTTTAAAAAAAAAATCGTTTATCTGCCCTTTTTTTTTTAAATGTCATCGCATACATCGATATGATGCCATAATTCCTCATATCCACCTGATAATTATCTGTCCTATTTTTATCATGCACCCCTAGTCTTTTAAAAATTGAATAGCATTGTCCGCCACTGTTTTGGGGAAGATGTTCTGATGTTATTTTGTACAAAAATAATAAAACATTATGTAGAAAAAAATTGCAAATTTGTAGTGCCCCTTGAAGATGTTATTAAACTATCGAATGAAAACAATTGTCCTTTAACAAATGTATACAATGGTACATTGGGTGACGAGTATTCCAATTTATGAGTCTTGTGAGGTACAAGCTGTCTCTCGGCTAATTATTCTGTTTTAAGTTGTGAGCAAAATTTGTTAAGTAATAAGTTAATGTCTAAACAACAGACATTTACCAATGAAAATAAGGAGAAACTGCTGATGGTGTGTTTGATTGAGAAGTAGCTCGAAGGAAATACCGTATGAGTTAATTCTACAAAGTAGGGTTGTCCCGATACCAATATTTTGGTACAGTACCAAAATGTATTTTTCAAAATAAAGGGGACCACAAAAAAAAATGTTTGGCTTCATTTTAATAAAACAATATCTTACAATAAAAAATGTTTAAAAGTATTCTATTTTTTTCCTGTATAATTATCGATATCGACCAATATAAAAAATTTATATTGTGATGCAGTTTTCAGCCATATCGCCCAGCCCTAGGTTAAAGTTACGTTTTTGTTGTGCTTCTTGAAAAAATTTTATGAAAAATTAAACAAAATATAATATTTATCATCTTGAATATCTTTGTCCACTAATGTTTGGGGAGTGTGCCAAGGCAGGAAACACATTTCATACTTTTTTACAGTAATTTTCATTCTTTACAAAAAAAGAACTGTCACAATTCATTCCATCCATCCATCCATCCATCTTCTTCCGCTTATCCGAGGTCGGGTCACGGGGGCAGCAGCCTAAGCAGGGAAGCCCAGACTTCCCTCTCCCCAGCCACTTCGTCCAGCTCCTCCCGGGGGATCCCGAGGCGTTCCCAGGCCAGCCGGGAGACATAGTCTTCCCAACGTGTCCTGGGTCTTCCTCGTGGCCTCCTACCGGTCGGACATGCCCTAAACACCTCCTTAGGGAGGCGCTCGGGTGGCATCCTGACCAGATGCCCGAACCACCTCATCTGGCTCCTCTCGATGCGGAGGAGCAGCGGCTTTACTTTGAGCTCCCCCCGGATGACAGAGCTTCTCACCCTATCTCTAAGGGAGAGCCCCGCCACCCGGCGGAGGAAACTCATTTCGGCCGCTTGTACCCGTGATCTTGTCCTTTCGGTCATAACCCAAAGCTCATGACCATAGGTGAGGATGGGAACGTAGATCGACCGGTAAATTGAGAGCTTTGCCTTCCGGCTCAGCTCCTTCTTCACCACAACGGATCGATACAGCGTCCGCATTACTGAAGACGCCGCACCGATCCGCCTGTCGATCTCACGATCCACTCTTCCCTCACTCGTGAACAAGACTCCGAGGTACTTGAACTCCTCCACTTGGGGCAAGATCTCCTCCCCAACCCGGAGATGGCACTCCACCCTTTTCCGGGCGAGAACCATGGACTCGGACTTGGAGGTGCTGATTCTCATCCCAGTCGCTTCACACTCAGCTGCGAACCGATCCAGTGAGAGCTGAAGATCCTGGCCAGATGAAGCCATCAGGACCAAATCATCTGCAAAAAGCAGAGACCTAATCCTGCAGCCACCAAACCGGATCCCCTCAACGCCTTGACTGCGCCTAGAAATTCTGTCCATAAAAGTTATGAGCAGAATCGGTGACAAAGGGCAGCCTTGGCGGAGTCCAACCCTCACCGGAAACGTGTCCGACTTACTGCCGGCAATGCGAACCAAGCTCTGACACTGATCATACAGGGAGCGGACCGCCACAATCAGACAGTCCGAAACCCCATACTCTCTGAGCACTCCCCACAGGACTTCCCGAGGGACACGGTCGAATGCCTTCTCCAAGTCCACAAAGCACATGTAGACTGGTTGGGCAAACTCCCATGCACCCTCAAGGACCCTGCCGAGAGTATAGAGCTGGTCCACAGTTCCACGACCAGGACGAAAACCACACTGTTCCTCCTGAATCCGAGGTTCGACTATCCGGCGTAGCCTCCTCTCCAGTACACCTGAATAGACCTTACCGGGAAGGCTGAGGAGTGTGATCCCACGATAGTTAGAACACACCCTCCGGTTCCCCTTTTTAAAGAGAGGAACCACCACCCCGGTCTGCCAATCCAGAGGTACTGCCCCCGATGTCCACGCGATGCTGCAGAGTCTTGTCAACCAAGACAGCCCTACAGCATCCAGAGCCTTAAGGAACTCCGGGCGGATCTCATCCACCCCCGGGGCCTTGCCACCGAGGAGCTTTTTAACTACCTCAGCAACCTCAGCCCCAGAAATAGGAGAGCCCACCACAGATTCCTCAGGCACTGCTTCCTCATAGGAAGACGTGTTGGTGGGATTGAGGAGGTCTTCGAAGTATTCCCTCCACCGATCCACAACTTCCGCAGTCGAGGTCAGCAGAACACCATCCGCACCATACACGGTGTTGGTAGTGCACTGCTTCCCCTTCCTGAGGCGGTGGATGGTGGTCCAGAATCGCTTCGAAGCCGTCCGGAAGTCGTTTTCCATGGCTTCCCCGAACTCCTCCCATGTCCGAGTTTTTGCCTCCGCGACCGCTGAAGCCGCACACCGCTTGGCCTGTCGGTACCTGTCCGCTGCCTCAGGAGTCCCATGAGCCAAAAGAACCCGATAGGACTCCTTCTTCAGCTTGACGGCATCCCTCACCGCCGGTGTCCACCAACGGGTTCTAGGATTACCGCCACGACAGGCACCAACTACCTTGCGGCCACAGCTCCAATCAGCCGCCTCGACAATAGAGGTGCGGGACATGGTCCACTCGGACTCAATGTCCAGCACCTCCCTCGTGACATGTTCAAAGTTCTTCCGGAGGTGGGAATTGAAACTCTCTCTGACAGGAGACTCTGCCAGACGTTCCCAGCAAACCCTCACAATGCGTTTGGGCCTGCCAGGTCTGTCTGGCATCCTCCCCCACCATCGCAGCCAACTCACCACCAGGTGGTGATCGGTAGAAAGCTCCGCCCCTCTCTTCACCCGAGTGTCCAAAACATGAGGCCGCAAATCCGATGACACAACTACAAAGTCGATCATAGAACTGCGGCCTAGGGTGTCCTGGTGCCAAGTGCACATATGGACACCCTTATGCTTGAACATGGTGTTCGTTATGGACAATCCGTGACGGGCACAAAAGTCCAATAACAAAACACCACTTGGGTTCAGATCCGGGCGGCCATTCTTCCCAATCACGCCTCTCCAGGTTTCACTGTCGTTGCCAATATGAGCGTTGAAGTCCCCCAGTAGAACGAGGGAATCACCCGGGGGAGCACTCTCAAGTACTCCCTCGAGTGAATCCAAAAAGGGTGGGTACTCTGAGCTGCTGTTTGGCGCGTAAGCGCAAACAACAGTCAGGACCCGTCCCCCCACCCGAAGGCGGAGGGAAGCTACCCTCTCGTCCACCGGGTTGAACTCCAACATGCAGGCTCTGAGCCGGGGGGCAACAAGAATTGCCACCCCAGCCCGTCGCCTCTCACTGCTGGCAACGCCAGAGTGGAAGAGAGTCCAGCCCCTCTCGAGAGAACTGGTTCCAGAGCCCTTGCTGTGCGTCGAGGTGAGTCCGACTATATCCAACCGGAACTTCTCTACCTCGCGCACTAGCTCAGGCTCCTTCCCCCCCAGCGAGGTGACGTTCCACGTCCCAAGAGCTAGCTTCTGTAGCCGAGGATCGGACCGCCAAGTGCCCTGCCTTCGGCTACCGCCCAGCTCACATTGCACCCGACCTCTATGGCCCCTGCTATGGGTGGTGAGCCCATTGGAGGGGGGACCCACGTTGCCTCTTCGGGCTGTGCCCGGCCGAGCCCCATGGGGACAGGCCCGGCCACCAGGCGCTCGCCATCGTGCCCCAACTCCGGGCCTGGCTCCGGAGGGGGGCCCCGGTGACCCGCGTCCGGGCGAGGGAAATCTGAGTCTCGGTTCTTGCATTTCCATAGAAGTCTTCGAGCTGCTCTTTGTCTGATCCCTCACCTAGGACCTGTTTGTCTTGGGAGACCCTACCAGGGGGTATGGAAGCCCCCGGACAACATAGCTCCTTGGATCATTGGGACACGCAAACTCCTCTACCACGTTAAGGTGGCAGCTCAGAGAGGAGACAATTCATTCCACCTAAAGTATATTTGGAGCTTTAGGATACAAATGCATGTTTAATGTTTAATCACTTAAAATTATATTTATATGATGAATATAAAACCGTTTAAACACATGTGCATAAGGCCTTAGGTTGACTGTGAGCAATATTAACATGTATGGCAGCACTGACATCCCCATCCGCATGGAGCATGCTAACAATATGAGTGGCTCCTTCTCGGCATGCAGAGCAGCCCGCCAGCCCCTCATCCAACCCCCCCAGTGTGAGGCGGAGCAGGCAGAGCTGTCATTGTTTAACGCCTGCCCTGATTAGTTTACTCTCGCCTGATTAGAAATTAATTAAAATGATGACACAGATCCCAGGGCGGGGTACTGGTGATGATGCTGGGAGTATGAGAGGGAGGGGTTGGGGGTTGATGATGGAAGACATGGAAAATGAGGGACAAAAAAGTCAGTTTATAGAGGGGGGGATCCAGAAGAGTTAGATGTGGGGGTGTGGAGTGTGTGGCAAGCAGGGCTAAGTGTTTTGGGACTGGAAAGGAGGGTGTGGGGGACAGGACTTAATGAGTGACTCTTGTCGCAATCAGAACATCATTTCCTCATGCATTCTAATGAGTCGCATGTTGCAGAGGAGATGGGCTCTAATATATTCAATATATTTTGCGTATTCACCGTGTTTATTTAATAACAGGCTGGTGTTGTTAGAGAGGGATTGGTGGTGGTGGGGGAGGAGAGGGGGGCTTAATCAACGGGCTCTATCACATCCCGGCGCAAAATATTCTGGAGTGACTTACCTTACGTCGTCCCGAGGACAACATTTTGTGGACTATCTCCTCCCAGGCGTTATTGCATCTGCACACATGGAGAAGTGTGGTAAAATCCAAACAAAAGCCCTCTCAGTATTACACTGAAACCCCCCACCGATAACTATCACACTTGTGCAAATATGAGCCTTTCTAAACAAGCTTACACGGACGTCACCCACGCTCGAATGAGCTTGTAATTCTCTGCGCTAATAACACTCCCTGGAGCCCTGTTATCCCATCACAGCCTGTTTGGATGATTCTCTTTCCTCCCTCCTTCCATCATCTTCTCAAGTGAGGGTTGGCCCAGCACGCGGACTCTTACTTTAAACCCACCAGGGATGTTTTAAAGTTGGAGATTGGATGAAAACACTGTCATTTTGACTTGTTGGTTTACACAACAACATGAAAGTGGACATTTTTTTTGTAGGGGATTGCATGTTTAGTGTTCGTTATGAGTAAAACAAGAATCACGCTACGCTTTTCAAGCAAAGTGTACATTCAACGCACAGCTACTTTATCTGTTGTGAGGGCCATTTCTTAGAACGAACACACACTTTGCCATGTGGGATTTCATAGATGTGATATAGCGCCGAAGTGAATGTTTAATTCAAACAACAATGGCAGCACACAGCGAGGAGTCATGTGCTGACATTTAATCTGCTATTGCAACTGTTTTGCGACATCGATCGTCTATTGACATTGCTGCCTTGTTTCAGTAAAAGTTGTCTAACTTGTCGCTCTGTCGTTATCCAATATGTCGGCTGTTCTGTTTTGGATTTCCCAGCGTCGCTCTCATCAGCGTCACAGGTTAATTTCGATGTGAGTGGTTGAAGTAGCAAGTCATTCAAGATAACGGACAAGTGGTTTATCCAAACACATACAATGATTTTTTTTACAAGGCCCCGCCTTCTGAAATACATCTCCTATTGAGAAGTCCCAGATCCTTGTGTGGAGCTCAGCGAACGACAAGGATCTGGCGAGAGTCAGGTTAGCTGAATATTCCCACAAGGGGCCAAAAAAGTTGTAAGTGCCATCAATTTGATAAACAAGGTGATAAACACAATTGAATTAAAAAAAAAAACTTGTTGCAAAGTACGAAGGTGGCGTCCGTGTGGCCTCATGCCGCTTATCACCAACAAGAATCTTCAATAAAGGTAAAAGTGATGTTACATGTTTATGTAATTAATTTATAATTTATATAATGTATATTTCGTTTTTTTCTTTGCCCGTAAAACTATAGTTATTCTCTGTAAAATGTGTTCTGTGTCAATATTTTGGATGTCTGAAACAGATGAATTGGATTTGCATTATTTCTTGCGGGAAATTTTTCTTCAGTTTTAGGACAATTCTTAGATAGACATAGAAGATAGGAGACATGGCAAGGCAAGTTTATTTTTAGAGCACAATGTGTACTCAAGGCAATTCAAAGTGCTTTACAGAAACTTACTGGTACATGAAGGGAAAAATAAAAATATAAAATAATCATGAAAATATTTCATAATTCAAATTAATATCAGAAAATAAAATCATATAAACAAATAAAATCATTCAAATAGTGTGATTTTTTTTTAGCTTCTGATGTCAATAATTTCTTAATGTTGTGACTGACAGTGAAAGTAGTTTATGTTTGATACTTAAACTTATTGACTAGCTAACTGTTTGATTTGTAATTTTTGTCTTCAAATGTCATTGTATATAATGACATACTTTGGATTGATTTTAATATTGTTGTTGTACAAATGGTACATCCTTGTATTTTTCTGTATGCCGCCCTCCTGTAAAAAAGTTTGGACACTCTGACATTACGTAAAACCATAACAGACTTTGGGCCAATTGCGGCCCTCTCCTGGCCAGCTATCACCTTGAGCAGTCATGCTTGGCCCCGTTTGTGCGATCATTTGTGACATATCTGGATGAAGACGAAACAAACAAAGGCGCTTTAATGGTGGACCCAGAGGATAAAGTTTTACGTTTTACACCGTGGATGGGACAACGCCAGATAAGGACGTTGCAGTACAGCATGTAAGAAGTGTTTATACAGGCGACACAACAAACATCTCTGTGTGGAGTTTGCATGTTTTCCCCATGTTTGCGTGGGTTTTCTTTGGGTACTCTGGCTTCCTCCCACATTCCAAAAATACGCAAGTTAGGTTAAATAGAGACTAAATTGTCCATAGGTGTGAATGCGAGTGTGAATGGTTGTCTATATTAAAGTACCAATGATTGTCACACACACACTAGGTGTGGTGAAATTATTCTCTGCATTTGACCCATCACCCTTGATCACCCCCTGGGAGGTGAGAGGAGCAGCGGGCAGCAGCGGTGGCCGCGCCGGGGAATAATTTTTGGTGATTTAACCCCCAATTCTAACCCTTGATGCTGAGTGCCAAGCAGGGAGGTAAAAAGTCCCATTTTTATAGTCTTTGGTATGACTCGGCCGCGGTTTGAACTCACAACCTACCGATCTCAAAGCGGACACTCTTACCACTAGGCCACTGTGATCTGCGATTGGCTGGCGACCAGCCAATGGCGGCCATTGTTTTTGCACTATTACTGTATCTACTAGATGACAGCATTTATAGGAAATTTGTATTTCCATGACTTTCATCTTTTAATAATAGATTGTTTTTTTTTTGGCCAATTATATGATTCCATTATCGCGTAATCACAGAGCCGTACTAAACCTGGGCATGTATTATTTTGTCTTTAGAATGTTTTGCGGGCCAATTGAAGTGGCGCTCCGTCCCGCACTTTGGACACACCTGCTCTAGGATATTGCCTGACCTGGCAGTCGACGGTCAGAAAAATACATACATAACGTATACAATGCTTGTCGGACAGCGGCAATTGCTTTTAATAGCAATACAGCTAGCTTTGGCAGTCAGTGTAAAATGAGCCAATGTTTCAGTAGAATGGTTTATTTGGATTTCTGGATAACGCCTCGGCATTAAAGTTAAAGTTAAAGTCCCACAAATAGTCACACACACACTAGGTGTGGTGAAATTATCCTCTGCATTTGACCCATCCCCATGTTCACCCCCTGGAAGGTGAATTATGCTTTACATTTGCCATCGTATTTTTATTTTCACGTTTTATTATTAGGGATTGCTACCTTGTTTTTACACTTGTGTGACACTTAAAGAATGTTGAAGCGTGAGATGGGTGTCACCTTACTCCCAAATATTTTTTTTTACATTTTAATGAGGGCTGTGAAAGGATTATTTAAAAAAATCTGATTAATCACATTTTCATCAATCATGATTAATCACAGGTGATTACTCAGTTGCATAGTTAAAATTTGCTTAAAAAAAGACCCCAATATTTTTACACAAGTACAATTTTATCATCAGAATGTCATGCTGGAACTTTTTTAAACGTTTTACTTAGAACATAACTTGGTAACAGTTTTCACTAAAGTTCTTTCAGGCTGTATTTTGGAGTGAAATTAGCGAGTGAGCACACTCGTCGGCGTCTCTTTACTCATTTTTGTACTGACGTATGCATTGATCTGATCAATGACCGTATAGCAGTTTAGATAAAAAAGCTTGTACGGTCAAAATAATCTACATGATTAATCTGTGTTCATGATTAATGCAACACTTTTTTATGATTTATCACATGAATTAAACTGTTAATTTTGACAGCCCTAGTTTTAATACTAACAGTGGTCAACATCTTGTCACACTTTTATTCCCCTTTGGAAACATTTTTGTAACCTGAACATATAGGATGTCTACTAACATCCACGGAACTATTTAGTTTCCACTGTATGTGCCGACAATTTTTTTTCAAAACATGTTTTTTGCTAATAGTGTCTCCAGGCTCTGTTTTTTTAGCACATCAAAAGGTGAAAAGGTGGGCTGCCTGCTTGTGGCGATGTTCTGCACACTTCCACACCTCGCTCTTCATGGCGGTGGTAATTCACACTCCCCAGACATGTGGCACTGTCCTCCTTGTCTCAATCTCCGCTATTGCAGCGATTACTTTGACTTCTTTCACCTTTAATGTATACCCTGTGGGAATTCAGTACACCTCTGTACCTGACTGAAGGCTCTGTTCCGAAATATAGGAGTACAATTAAATTTGAATACAGTGGTACCTCAGTTATTGTCAAAAATCTGTTCCGGAAGTGATGACGTTAAACAAAACATACCTTAACAGATAGGAAACCATGTAAATACAAATAGTGCGTTCCACACCCAAATATGTTAACACAAAACACTTAATATTCAACAGTTCAAACTTAATATGTAGAAAACAATTGCAAATAACTATTCATGGCTAATAAGGACAAATAAACATAATTTTTACCTTCACTTAACACACACAGCAAGGAGATTTGATTAGTGAGGTGGATTGGAGTGGAGTGAAAAATAGAAAGATTTGATCTTGACATGTGATTCAAGATGGCTAGATAAACAACGATGGTGTCAAAGCACCAAAGGTAAAATACAGCAATTACGCGCAATATTAGATCCTATCTGAGACAAATAAACGCTAACCAAGGCAATATTTTGACAAAAATCTTTGTGATTAACCAAAAATGACGTTAACTAGGGCATTCGTTAACCAAGGGTAATACTGTATAGCGACAAAGTAGACAACACTGATCCCTCCTGCTACATTTTCTTATTCTCTGGCAGACTAAGTTTATTTGTTTAAAATTGATCCCCATTAGTTGATACACAGTAGCCACAAATCTTCCTGGGGTTCGTCACACAAAACAATAATTACATCTAAATCAAATCTCCACAATACGGATATAGAAAAGACACTCAATAACAAATGATATGCCTATAAAATGTTACACATAAACAATCCATCATATATAAAATAAAGAATAAAAGGGAACAAAAAACAGTCTTTAGAGTAGTAGCTTTTTAAGCTTGTTATTAAAAGTTGTTACTTTATTTGACTCCTTTAATAAACTAGACAGCCGATTCCACTGGGAAGCAGCTCTGTACAATACAATCTTTTTGCATAGCACATGTTTTTGCTACTGGTACTACGATGTTTCTATTAGTCTGTTGAGATAGGCTCCAGCACCACCCGCGACCCCATAAGGGACAAACGGTAGAAAAATGGATGGATGGAAGTCTAGTGGAGTGTCTGTGTCTGTTATAAACATATTATATTTTACAGTGTAAGATTTTTGGAGTCATTGTAGTATGAATAGTATAAAAAAATACCAGCAGTTTTTTTTAGTAAGCGCTTATTAACAAAGAACCATGATAGATTGTGGTGCATACTGTCAATACTAGTCCAAAGTGGGCACTTCAATGCCAATTGTGCGGCCTTATTTTGTATAAGTTGGAGCTTTTGAATATCTTTCTTTGGAGCGCATGACCAAATCACAGAGCAATAATCAAGATGGGACAACACCAATGACTGTAAAACTTGTTTGATTGAAGAATCCGTTATAAAATAGGCACATCTTCTAACAACAGAAACAGTCCTACCCATTTTGGACACTATCATGTTTATATGACCAGATCAATTCAATTGATTATTTATGGTTAATCTTAGCAGCTCAGTTTTATGCACCTGCTCCAAAAATGCTTTAAGTGACAGAGGCTGTACATGTTTTATGTGTGTTTTGAGCCCAGAATTATGTATTTTGTTTTACTGTTATTTAGAACGTGTCCATTACTGTCAACCCCACTGGATAAACAGTCCAGTTTACTTTGCAGTATATTGCTTAAGATACTTATATTATTAGAAAATATATGTAGTGTAGAGTAATCTGCATACGTAGTATAGATGTTCTTTTTAAATTTAAGAAAAAGATCATTTGTAAAAATAGAGAAGAGCAGAGGACCAAGGCAGCTGCTTTGGGGAACTCCAGTCAAATTACATTACAAAAGTTATCATTAAAATACAATGATTAAGACATTTTAGTTAAATAGTTCTCCATCCAACTAATTGCACAATTCTTAAAACCATATGCAGAAAGATTTCTCAACAGTAAGCTATGATTTATGGCGTCGAACGCTGCGCTAAAATCTAACAAGACAGCACCAACATATTTTTTTTCATCAATTTGTTGCTGCCAATCATCAGTCATATGGACAAGTGCTGTATCTGTAGAGTGACCATCATCATAGGCATGCTGAAACTCAGAGCCAAGATTAAAATGGAAGAAATAATAAAACATTTGAGAAAACACAAGTTTTTCCATGATTTTGCTAAGAACAGGTAGAAAACTAATTGGTCTACTATTGGACTCCAAAGAAGGCTGTCTTATTATTTTTGGGTATTTTGGGGGGAATACACAATCTTTTAAACTCAGATTAAAACAGGCTCGGCAGTGTAATCCGAAATTTAATTTATTAACTTTCCATCAAGATAATCTAGCCCAAACTGCTTGTTGTTTTTCACAGTGCCCAAAAGTTTTCTCACATAATGTAATGACACTAGACAAAAGGTAAAGTTGCAATTTTTCTCTTTCAAAATATACTTACGTATCATTTTTTTTAAATGTATTTCTACAAATGTTAGTGTGCTTAAGTTGTCCATTCATCAGATAGTTTGTATTCTTTCTAATTTGATGTACCATACTCATAAAAAATGTATTAAAATAGTTGGCAATATCACCAGGTTTAGTTAAAAACGTACCATCAAATTTAATAAAAGGAGGTTCATTATTTTTCAATCCTCCAAGAATGTTATTAAACACCTGCCAGTTTCTTTCCATCACTCTTCACATTGTGGATTTGATATGAATAATATACTTTTTTCTTCTGCTTGTTCATTTTAGTCACCATATTTATGAGTTTACGGTATTTTCCCCACAAGATCTTATAACAGCTTGCTTTGTTTCAGCTTGCTGAGACATTCAAGTTTTCAGTTGTGGTTCAAGCCAAGGTTCTGTGGTCTTTTTAAAAGAAGTTTTCTTTAGCGGTGCATGTTTATCGGCTACTTTCTGGAGCATTTCTACAAACACTTTGTCAATATAATACCCCCATTTAGTAACTTAATGTCAGAGATAAAACTTTCTGGACAAAAATATTTACAAGATCTTTGTAAGACAATTCTGGACCCAGTATTAGGTACTCTCACACTTCTAAACAAGGCGATGACATTATGATCACTAATGCTAACTGGAATAGATGCAGCCCTGAAACAAAGTTCCCCAGCTTTTGTCTAAATATGATCAAAGCATGACTTAGAAATGACACCTTATGTGTTTAAAGTAATTCTCGTAGATCAGGGGTCGGCAACCCGCGGCTCCGGAGCCGCATGCGGCTCTTTGATCACTCTGACGCGGCTCAGCTGCATACTTGCTGATCCTCCCGATTTTTCTGGGAGACTTCCGAATTTCAGTGCCTCTCCCGAAAATCTCCCGGGGCAACAATAATGAGGGCGTGCCGTGATGGCAGTGCCTTTAGCGTCCAATTTTACACTATGTGCGTGCCGGGCCTAGTCACATTTTATATGCGGGCTCTGCCCTACACACGTACGTGACTGCAAAGCATACTTAGTTAACAGCCATACAGTTCACACTGAGGGTGGCCGTATAAAACAACTTTAACACTCTTACTAATATGCGCCACACTGTGAACCCACACCAAAAAAGAATGACAAACACATTTCGGGAGAACATCCGCACCGTGAGACAACATAACACAACACAACAAATCCTCAGAATCCCATGCATCCCTAACTCTTCCAGGCTACATTATACACCCCTGCTACCACCAAACCCCGCCCCCCCCCAACCCCGCCCACCTCAACCGACGCACGGAGGGGGGGTTTGGTGGTAGCGGGGGTGTATAATGTAGCCTGGAAGAGTTACGGATGCATGGGATTCTGGGTATTTGTTCTGTTGTGTTTATGTTGTCTCACGGTGCGGATGTTCTCCCGAAATGTGTTTGTCATTCTTTTTTGGTGTGGGTTCACAGTGTGGCGCATATTAGTGAGGGTGTTAAAGTTGTTTTATACGGCCACCCTCAGTGTAACCTCTATGGCTGTTGACTAAGTATGCCTTGCAGTCACTCATGTGTGTCTGCAGAAGCCTCATGCAACATGTCACTGGGCTGGCACGCTAATAGAACAGGCTGTAGAGGGCGCTAAAGACAGTGCCATCACGGCACGCCCTTATTATTGTTGTTTGGGTGAAAATCAGGAGACATCCGATGGAATACTTGCCCTGAATTTGGGGAGTCTCCCGGAAAAATCGGGAGGGTTGGCAAGAATGACGCTGTCAAGCGCCATTCATATAAAACTTGCGGGCCGCGCTAACATAACATTTTTATATTAAGGTGCGGGCCGCAAAATAGCGTCTCGTGGGCCGCGTGTCTGGTTTATACATAGCACAGAGAAAAAAAAATCATTTTTATTCAGTGTTATTTCATTTTAAATTTCAAAAGAGTTTTGTGGCTCCCATTGTTTTCTTGAATTTGTGAAACGGGTCAAAATGGCTCTTTGAGTGGTAAAGGTTGCCGACCCCTGTAGTAGATGTATTGATAATTTGAGACAAATGACATAGATCCAGAGTAGTGACTATCCTTTCTTTTAAGGCACCGGATGACAACCAATCAATATTCAAATCGCCCAATAGGGGTATTTCTCTGTTTCCATCAGGCAGGTTCCTAAGCATAGCACATATATCATCAGTGTATTGTACAGTGGCGCTTGGAGGCCGATAACAACAACCAACCAACAACAAACCATTGGTTTAATGTGAGGTAGATTAATTTGAAGCCAAAGTATTTCAACAGATGAAACCATCAGATCATATCTCATTTTAGCAGGAATATCACTTTGCGCATGAAGAGCTACTCCTCCTCCATACCTATGTCTGTCTTTAAAAAAAATATTGTAGTCAACTAAAGATATCTCAGAATCACTAATAAAACTGTCTAAATGAGTCTCAGACACGGCCATATTATTAAAATTGTTAGTGTTGATTAAATTAGACAAATCCTGAACTTTAAAAGGAAAACTACATATATATAAATGAGCAATTTGAGCAGTAGTTAAATGTGTACACGCCGTCTGCATAAATCATACAGGTTAAGTGTCTCTGTGGATTTTGAGAGTGCTGGTAGGGGAATGATGGTCTGTCATGCCTTAAAAAGGCAATGACACCACGTTCTCTCGGGGCTCTCATTTTGGGTAGGAATTATTTAATTTTTAAACGAACAGCATTAATATAGTCCTCATTGATTAAGATCCTAGTTTCTTTAAGATATTTCGCCTTGTGCAGGACATCCAGTTTGTCCCTAAACTTCTGAAACTTCACCATTATAGATCTTGGTCTAATCATGTCTTCTCTTTGTTTCCCAGTTCGGTACACCCATTCAATTTCGATTTCTTGTTGTATATTAAGTTTGTCAGAACATTTTTAATCTTTCTCCTCGACTCAGTCAACAATTTGTCTAGCGACTCCTCAATACCATCAAACACCAAATTGTTTTGTTTAGTCTGACCTTCGAGATAGGGCTGGGCGATATGGCCTTTTATTAATATCTCGATATTTTTAGGCCATGTCACGATACACCATATATATCTCGATATTTTGCCTTAGCCTTGAATTAACACTTGATGCGTATAATAACACCAGTATGATAATTCTATGTGTCTTCATTAAAACATTCTTCTTCATACTGCATTAATATGTGCTCATTTTAAACTTTCATGCAGAGAGGGAAATAACAACTAAGTCAATTTACCAAAACTGTATTTATTAAACAGTTATCAAGCAGTGCACAAACATTCATGTAAATTCCAAAACAGAAAGTGCAAGATTGTCAGAGACATTTTAAAACAAGCTATTAGTGCACTTAAGTGCATGATGTCACTAAGATGACATACCATAACAACACTAAATTAAAGTGCACTTTTTGTACAGAACGCCACTACAATAGTTTAAAACTTATAAAGTGCACTTTTGTGCATGATGTCACACAAGATATTTCAATAAGTGTCAAATAAAAATGAGCTGCATAATAGGAAATCAAACAGTGTATGTCCTTCGCTATGTGGTAGGTTACTGCGGACGTTATCTTCTTCTGTTTTAGACTATTTTTTTTATACGGTGTACATGCGGAAATGGTTGCCTGGGTATTTTGTTGGCTGTGGTACCGGCTGGAGATGATGACATGCGGAGTTTCAAGCACTCTTCATTCTCTAGCGGGTGACTTTTTAACTAGTGCTACACATTAGCAGTAATGCTACTTTTTGTAGCAATGCTTTTGTCGCATACTTGTAAAACATCTTCCCACTTGAAGCCAAACCACCGCCAGACGATGGACCCCGTACTGTTTTTCTTGGGAATGAATTCTTCCTTCCTTTGTTACCGATTAAGTGAAAGCTGGTTTTGACTTCCTGAAGTTCTGTGTCTAATCGTGTGTTAGATGACTCCAATATCAATTTAACAAAGCCTTTAAAGTTGTCTTGCTGTTGCTGTTGTAATGCATTGAATGTTTCCTTTTGTTGACGTAAAAGCTCGCACAATTGGGAGAGTGAAACATAGTCCTCATCTTGCTTTGTATCAGATCTAGCTTTAGAAGACATGCTGAAATACTGGACAGTATCGCACTGTAGCCATGCAGGAGGATCATGATGATGATGATGATAGTAGCACAACACAGGACACAGATGCTCTCAATATTAGATGCACTGTTCCACACAGCGCTGAGCAGGTTTTTGCACTGTATTAATCAGCACACCACATCCACACTTGAGATGTAGTAATACCACAGAATCCAGGAGCACAGGAGATTTTAGTTCCACAGTCCTGGAGCACAAGCGACTGGTCCCAGATGCGGGAAATGTGATGATGGTGTTTAAACATCAGACTAGTGCCGCTGCAACCCACTCCGCCACCAAGGCAAGTTAGTTGTAGCACTTCGAGTCCAGACAGATTGGCGCTCCAATTACGATGAAAACACCCCACCGCTTGACAGTTGGCATCTGAGGCATTTGTAGTCAGCCAGAAACTAGCGATCCACTCTCAAACCACCTCGAGGAAGTCCGGCAGGTTGCGTGATCTTTCGAGACAACGGCCAGCCACCGCGGTGAAAAGTTCAAGTGCCCAGGTTAGACTTTTTGCTAGCACAGCAATTAGCTGAAATGTATGCAAAAATCGACACCAAGGCAGTCCGAGTTTGCAACACGAAACAAACTGTCAAACTACGACTGCTAAGTTAGCATGTTGCTTCCCCGATGTGAGCGAGATGTCTCATGTCTCCTGTCTCCTGATGACGTCCCGCTGTGGCGTGAAGTGCAGAAGAAGAAAAAGTGCGTGTATTTGAGCCAATTTACGATACATACCCCCACCTAAGAGGTGGTGCCAAATGTTTTTGTGGCAATCCAAAGTTATTTGTGGCGGGCCACAATGAATGTACACTAACACTAATGTTACTTGAAAACTTCAAAAAAACAAAGATGTTTTGCTATTGTCAAGTAAGTGCACCCTTAGTAACCATCTTCTTTGTTAGTTTTTTTGTCACATAGCAATGCAGTAGTGTCATGTATGCTATCCTTCTTCCCCTCCTTATACATGTCGTAATATAATCAAAGGGTGGAAAAGGGTATAGTGTGTGTGTGTTTGTGAGGTTTGGGGATGGAAGGAAGGGACGGGGGGGGGGGTTGTAGAACCTGCTGAGTTTCCCATAGCGATGAGGGCCCACCGTTCTCCTGGTAACCTAATTGGCATGTGTTTCCTGGCTGGTCTTATTATGGCCGCCTCCTAATCACTGTCCCCATGCAGCCCCTAACAAGAGCGAGCTACAGTGTAGCTGCCGCCACCGCGGCTGAAGGGGCTTTTGTTGTTTTATTTCTTTCTCTTCCTCTCGTCGGTCCTTGTCCACCTCTCCTCCTCCTCCTTCTCAGCCTAACCGGCCTGATAATACAG
The DNA here is from genome assembly GCF_033978685.3 of Nerophis lumbriciformis. Taxonomy (NCBI): domain Eukaryota; kingdom Metazoa; phylum Chordata; class Actinopteri; order Syngnathiformes; family Syngnathidae; genus Nerophis; species Nerophis lumbriciformis. The sequence continues at coordinate 31,660,931 of NC_084560.2, forward strand.
ACCAGAAAGTACATGTGCGCCTATGAATGTTTTCCCATGCAGAAGCAAATAGACTCTCCTCTCTTGCCTGACTGTGCAGCCCATAATTGGGAAATGCTTTAAATAATTTCTAATTAGAACAAGTGCGGTAATAATTGGCGGGATAATCTGCGGATTAATTAGCAGGGTTGTGTGTTTGAGTGTGTGCTCGGTCAGAGTGTGTATGTGTGTGTGTGTGTGTGTGTGTGTGTGTGTGTGTGTGTGTGTGTGTGTGTGTGTGTGTGTGTGCACTCCGCACTCCTGTTGAATGGAGCCCAGGTCCTGCAGCTTGCTAATGGAATCCTGCCCACTCGAGGAGGTCTGTCAAGGACGGAGGCCAAGACAGAAGCAGCTTTGTTAGCCAAGTTTTACTGTGGGTGGCCCCCCCTGGATCCCCATTGCCCCCCTCTTAATATGTATCACAACAGGCACCCAGTTCCCCCCAGCCACTCTCCAACCATCGTATTTAACAGCTAACCCCGCCTCGGCCCATTTGTGTCACCCGGCCGCCCAATCCCCAGACATAACCCGTGCCCTTCTCCCATCTTTCCTTTCTTTGGCTAAATGACACATTTTATTTTCTTTGACCCTTATCCCGCCTCCCTTCCGTCTGACCCCCCCAAACCCCTCCCGACCCCCTCCCCCAGCCACTTTCTCTGCTCACCCTCTTGTGCCCTCCTCCACCTTTCCCTCCTCCTGTCTTCCTGTAGCGGAGAGAGGGTGAGCTACAGCACCCTGCCCTCTTGAGTTGTGTACTTCCACCTGGTTCACCCTCTAATTACTGCATCCTTTCCTCTCGGGGAGTAGGAAAAAAATAAAGGGAGAACTATAGCGTGAAGGATGGGTGGGGAGGGGGATGAGCCACTTGTTGCTCCAAGCAGTGTACTTTACACAGAATCACCACATCAGTGTATTAGAAAATAGTACTAAAAAAAAAAATAAACCTAAGTATTATACTTGTTGGACATCCTTTATATTTTGCTTTCAGTGTGATTGTCACCTTGATCACATGATGCCACGCACTCTCTTTCCCTTCCCCCTCCCTCTGCCTCTTCCTCCTCTGTGACAGATGGCTGTCAAAGGCGTCCAAATGGGAAGCAGTAAGCAAGTAAAAAAACAAGGCTGCGATCAATATGGCAGCCTAATTGAACAATGACACAAACATGTTGCCGCAGCTTGCCTTCCTTTTTTTTTCTTTGTCTTCTTATATTTTAAGTACATTAGGTGTGTTCGCCTAGCTTCACGTACATTAAGTACATTACCAAGACAATAGTGTCCAGTTTTTGTTTTGTCTTTATTGATTTGGTGACAGTGTGCAGCACATACTGAAAACTGTATATAATATAATCATTTTTTATTGTATCAAATTAAGCAACTTTCACTGCAGTTGTAACTGAAACAACTACAACATACATTTTATTAATGCTCACAAAGAGCAACAATTTCAAACTAAAACAACAAAAACTCTACTGCGAGTGTGAATATGAAGAGTTAAAATAGTAATGAGATTAACAGTTTAAAAAATATATTATTGTTATTATATATTAAATTGGTACACATTAAATATTTAGTGTAGAGCCTGGGCTAATTGAGTTGATGGGTATTTTTAATGTATTGTAATTTTAAGTCAATTCAAGTCAAGTCAGTATACTCTTTTTTTCAAGGGAACCTATTATTTAAGACCAACTTTTTTTACCTATTGGCAGCTGTTTTTGTTGGGATCTGTATAAGTCCCAAAAAATGTTAATCAAACAATAGAGGCATCGCAGAGATATTTATACAACTGTCTTGTCTTTCTTCATACTTCCTCCAAATGAGCCGGTTAGAATTTGCACAACTTTTGACCTTTTGCCAACATGTGACGTCAGTGGATATCTCCAATTATGGTCGAAATTTACCCAAAGAGCTTTGTGCGAGTCCGCCATTGTTGTCCACACTGTAATCATTAAGTTCTTGTTTTTCTCTATACTCTTTTGTTGTGGGGCAGACTTTTTCATACCTACATGCACATGCATCCTCCACTGTTTACATTTCTAATACAAAGTATAGTTCTAACTTATATCTGTCAGTAGACTCCATATGGAAGTACTAAAACTACAACAAACATGATGGGGAGAGGAAGCAGCAAAGTGGAGGCACGGATATAAGACCGTCCTCAAAACGGCGCATCCTGTAGAGTAGGTCAGAAAACCTGAAGAGTAAGTCAGAAAAACTGTTTGAAGATGGTCTGTAAAACATAATCTATGCAAAAATTTGACCAAAGAACCACCATTACATATTATGTAGACAAGGGATTGTCAAACTGTGGTACTTGTACCACTAGTGGTACATGGGCTTCATCTAGTGGTACGACAAATATTTTTTTGATTAAAGTACAGTGTTTTATTTTCCTATATTCAAACACAATGTTACTGTTCAAACTGTGTGTAATGTTACAGTGGCCAAAAATATGAAATATACTTGTTAAATAAAACCTTATTTTTAATGAATACTTAAGCCTGTTATGCTACTGTATTTTAATGTTGGCCATTGTGGTGGTACTTCGAGAGCCAGGTGTTTTCTAAGGTGGTACTTGGTGAAATAAGTTTGACAACCACTAAAGTAGACCACAAGAAACTGTTTTAAATGCAGAAAAAATATCATAATATGACCCCTTAAAAAAGGTGCAGGTCGCCCTATTGAGAACAAATTTTGCGTGTACTATGCTGTGGTCACCATGGATACAATCATTTCCCTCCGCATTCATGTCATTATGCTCCTAGTTGTGGCGTTTTGTTATGTTTTGAAACATGTACCACATCTTCTGGGCAATTTAAAAGCAGTCCTGCGGTGCGAGTTAGAATGGAATCCACTTTTAGCGTGCTGAAGGTGCCCTAACGCAAACAGCGCTGAAATGATTCACACACAAGAAAATGCATATTGCAAGGGTTTTTTTTTCATGTGGGAAATATATGTTAATATTAAACTGTTACTCCTGTAACAGTTTAATATTAACATTAGAAAAGAAAAAAAAGCTAACCGCAAAATACATCAATTTAATTTGTTTCAATCACCCCCTTTAAAGGGCCCTGCTATGCAATACCAACTTTTCTCAATTCTTGATTCTCAATAAGTAAGTCACGAAAACTAGAAATTAAACCATGGCGACTTGGCTGAGATTTATAAAACAATCTTGCCTTCTTCCAAACTTGCTCCAAACAGGCTGTTTGGAATTTGAGGCTTAGCGGATATTTTTATATAATGTATTGTAGCGGTTTACCTAAGGAGCTTTGTGCGAGTCCACCAATTGTATTCATTCATAGTTAGGCCTGCGACGATAAATGAAAAATCAGTCGGTCAGTTTTTCAGCATTGATAAATTGCCATGTGTATGCTTCAAGAGCATTCACGCCTTTCATCGGTTTCAGCAGTTGCGCGCGTTTGCAAAATTAAAAGAATTGGGTGAACCATCTTGTTCTTCATTAAGTGTCTTTGACTGTTGGTGAGGCGAGGCGGGCCGCTGGTCTGGCCAAACTACAGCTCCCGAGCCGCATGCAGCTCTTACGTTCATATTGAAGTGTGTGATTGTGTTTTTTTAATGTGCGTGTTGGGCGAGCGAGACAATCTGCAAAACCTGTGAAACCCCTGACGGTTAGTATTACCGTATTAAATTAAAATGGTGTCATTCATAACTGCACTTTGATATGGGCCATACTGACGGACTGTATTGCAACTGCTTGTCTTGTCTGTTTTATGATGTCTTATTTGGTTCTTATTTCTGTCATTGTGGTTTTAAAGTCTTATGTGTCTCACTGTGTTATTTTAGAAACCTGCCTTGGGACTACGGCTGACAATTAGCATTTATGCTAAGTCTGGCGCATTTACACTGTTTATTCAAGTGTTGATTAATGTGCACCCTCCAAATTAAATAGAAGAAAAAAGAAAGAAAAGACTGACTGGTGCAAGCTTGCTAGCTAGCTTAAATGCTAAAATGTAAACAACAGATATTGATGTCTTTCCCCATTATGAACGTCATTCTCCAATCTAAACTTGTACAAACACATTACTGTTTAAAAAAATAAGCGACAGTATTCACAATAAACATAAAGGATGTGCTGGTTTTGCACAAAGTGATCGATAAACTCGACAGTTTTAAGTTGAAACAGACAGACACAGACAGGAAGTAAACTCATGTGACGTCACATGAATCGGAACAGCTGATCACTCTTTACAATTTAAAAATAGAGGATAAACATATTTAAACATACAAATACAAATTATATGGCTTCCAAATAAGCCAAAACAATACTAAATGTTTCCTCTGTTAAGAAAGTATATTGAGTCTATTTTATTTTAGTTATGAAAAAAATAAATACAACTTTGTGTGTATAAGTACTTTTTGAGCACATTAAATAATAAAACAATGATAATGATAACTGTGATCATTTTTGTCACAATAACATTATTTAGCCATTTTGTTCATTGTTTTGGTTGAGGGTTCCCCCACCCCATCTTTAACAGAGACGGAACCTATTTTATTGATTTTGGTTGTGATTTTTATTCAAGTGCAAAATTTTTGCTTACAGACAGTATATTTTATTTTTATGATTTGTTTGTTTTATTCAACTTGGTATTTAAAAGTTTACACTTCAATTACAATGTCAGTATATACAGGAAATACAAGTTAATTGCATTTGAAAGGGTATACTTTCATTATTATTATGTGTTATTACATCAGTGGTTAATTTGGTCTCTAAAAATAATGGCAATAATATTGTTTATCGTCAATAATTTGCTGGTCAAAATATCTTCAAGCAAAATTTGTTATTGGCCCAGGCCTAGTTGTAGTCAATAAATTCCTTATTTTTCCTCTATCTTCTTGTTGTGGGGCAGACTGGTTCGTACATGCACATGCATGCTAAAATCCTCTGCTGTAGTGTATATTATTAGCGTATAATTTTAACTTATCTGTCATGACACCTTCAAGTCATCCGGCAGCTATACAATTTTTTAACTATATTGCTAGATTGACATTATGTGTATTATTTTTTTATCAATGATTGTCCATCGTCAGTTTTTGCAGCGCGATTGCCTCCTTTCTTAAAGCTGTGGGCGCGTTACTGTAGTTTGCACGTACATTTTAAGCGTGCTAAATACAAGATGCAAAGTAGCGGTTGTAGAACAGTTTTAGTCTTGATAAATCACATTGCGAGCGCTAAAGGACTATTTTTGCCTGTCTTCCTCCCAGTATTGTGACTGTTCTAATATCGAGCATATACTCTGTATATATTTGAAGACACACACGCTAAATGGATTGTGCTCTCTATTTTGGCCATTTTAGAGTCACAATTCTCTGAGCAAAAGCTCAGCTTTGTACATGTTTTAATACACTCAAACCTTACGTATATCACCCAATGTGTGTCAATAAAGCACATTCTTGCTAAAAATGTACAGCATAATTTAAACTTACATTCTAATGGACCATGCAACAAAATATTCCAAGCATTTTTGGTTATTAAAAATACTTGTTTCTAAAAACACACCATAATCTCCGCTCGGGATGGTGTCCTGCTGGCCCCACTATGGACTGGACTCTTACTATTATGTTGGATCCACTATGGACTGGACTCTCACAATATTATGTCAGACCCACTCGACATCCATTGCTTTCGGTCTCCCCTAGAGGGGGGGGGGGGGGGGGGGGTTACCCACATATGCATATGCGGTCCTCTCCAAGGTTTCTCATAGTCATTCACATCGACGTCCCACTGGGGTGAGTTTTTCCTTGCCCTTATGTGGGCTTTGTACCGAGGATGTCGTTGTGGCTTGTGCAGCCCTTTGAGACACTTGTGATTTAGGGCTATATAAATAAACATTGATTGATTGATTGATTGATAATAGTATTTCTTATTTATTTGACGCGGCCCATTGAGAACAGCCCGAACTGCAAAGTGGCCTTCAATGAAAACAAGTTTGACACACCTGCTGTAAGTGATGCTAAATGCTCAAAAGCGTTTTTAAATTTAAATAGCACATTTCGTTTTTATTTAACATCCCATAAACATTTTTTAATCTTGTCACTTTTTGTGTCATTTACAGCCAGATGGTAGCCATTTTGATTAATATATATAGAATAGTTATTTTTAATTATTTAGTGTATCTAATGACTTATAGGTGTTGATCTGTTTTGCTAAAAATTGAGCAGTAGATACCAATGTTGAGCATGATTGTCTTTTAAATGTATTTTTTGATATTTGATGTTGGATGGTAAGTTCACCTTTTAAAGTACTGTACATGAGTGATGCATAGGGTGGATATTGGGCTCCAAGGGTGTCTTATGGGTTTGCATTCTGACATTTACTGGTCCGGGACAAGGACATACCCTTTCCCTTCCCCTCCCAGTTAATCAGACTGGTGTGAAAGGGAGGCTGATAAGGCCATTGTTAGCCTGACAATGTCTTGGTGATAGGCCCGCTGTGGCCAACTGTGGATGACTGGCCGTCTTCTCTTCCTCGCATCAAACCGTCCCGGTATTTCCTCACGATGTGAAACCCCCCCCCCCCCCCCCCGCACCCCACCCCCTATCCTGGACACTTCTTAACCCTTTTCTCAATGCTCTCTCAGCGCCCCCCTGTTGCCTTTGCCCACCTTGCTATCCTTCCCTGACCTCGCTCCTTCCCTCGCCTCTTCTCTGGGCCTCCATTGAGCGTCCGCAGGGCCACCAGAGGGAACTCATTAGTGCGCTGCTCCCAGGTTAATTGGCTTGCTGGAAGAAAAGAAGCTGGGGACCAAGACATGAATGAGAAGAACACCCACTCTGTCCGCGGAAAAAAAGGAAATCGACCTGTGTGCTTCTCACGCTGGCAGCTCCTCTAAACAGTGATGCAGCTGCTGTCAGGCCAGATGTGAACCGGGCCGACTAATTAACGCCGCCGATCGCGGTAACGGTGTGTAGGAAGGGGGCGAGGCCTTGGCCCCTATTGTCGGCTTTATCTATTGCGCAGCAATGTAACAAATCTGCAGGGCGCCCCGTGTGACAGGCTCATATTTTCTGGAAGAAAAGAAACACGATAACCATCAAGCTGAACTTTAAAGTGTTATCAGTAAGTTATCGCCACGCAGCTTGGATTTATGCGTGTGGTTTTGGACGACGAGGGCGTACATACATCAGCGTGGCCAGCCCCTCCATGTTCTGAAACAGAGGGAAGTGACTCTTGAGCGAGTGTGTTGGAGCACCGGTGCTTGTGACAATGCCAGGAGGGCGCAAGTGCGTTCTGAAGGGCTGTCCAGTCCTTAACTAACCACCCCGCTTCCTTCCTGTCACGTCAGACCACCACCACATGGCAGCCAGTAGATGACCGTTCCAAACATGCGGGACACTAGAAAGGCCAATGCAGACTTCCACTAAAGATGAACTGTTAGGAAATGTCAAAAGAAAAATTGTGACGTGTCCTATTTGTGTTTGTACTAAGTTAGCAGGCTATTTCCTGATTTTCGAATGATGATGTAAGACTTCTCAAATTGCTTGCTGGGCAGTCCCTCCTGGTGGGGTGCGGTGAGATGTCTGTGGGTAGGGATGAGTACAAAAAACAGTTCCATAACCCGTGCCAACGAAAGCGGTAGTACCCACACTTAAAAAAGAAGCAGCTATAGATGCCTCATTTTGGCGCAAAAGGAATGCAGACACAGCAACATGCAAAAAGTGATATTGCACAAACGTACATTACGGCCCTTAAGTAATGTTGCGTCCTGACAGAAGCAGACAGTCTGACCCTCTTTTTAAAGGGACCATATTATGATTTTTTTTCCTACATTTTTAAACACTTCCTTGCGATCCGCATAACATGTAATGGTTCGAACTATATGCTACTTTCTATCAGAATTTACAACGGGAGGATTTTATCACACATGTTCATGCACATGCCAGTCTGCCCAATAACAAGGGTATAGAGAAAAATAACTTATTGACTACAACTGAATACAAATAGCGTACTTGCGCATAGATCTTTGGGTAAACTTCTATCATAGATAACAGATATCCGCTCACGTAGGAAGAAAATATATGTCACAATTGTCTCAACTTCCAATCGCCTTGTTTGAGCAAGTTTGAAAGAAGGTAACATTGTTTTATAAATATTGAAGCCATGCCTCCATGGTTGATTTCAGATTTTTGAGACTTATGGGGATCCCGAATACATAAAAACAGGTACCAACAGGTATGAAAAGTTGTTGGTTTTGCATAAAAGAGCCTCTTTATAGCGGCATGTCCAGACTTTTTATTTTTCAGGGGGGGCACAGGAGTTGCACCTATGGCAGCCATTTAACAGTCAGTCTACCCAAGGAGCGGATGTAGCTACTATAGTAGTTTACTACAATTACCAACACCAAGTATGGAGTGAATCTTCTTGTAAGACAATTGCTGAAATTAAACAATAATGCAAAGCATTGAGCTATTACAGTATGTCAGACTACTCGCAACAGTTGGCACAAAATAGAAATGCAGTATGTCTAATTTCCTCTTTAATAAGGTAAAATTGTAACATTTATAAACCTTTATTTCAATTTAAACAGATTAGGTCCTCATTCAAAACCACTCTTTACATTGCTGGTAACAGAATAATTCAAAATATTACAGAGTGTGCCTTTAAGAGTATTTTGCACAACAAATAAATTACCTGGACTGAGTAGAACTACAATCATGGTGGAAATTTAAAATTTTAATTTCCCCTCGGGGATTTAATAAAGTATTTCTGATTCTGATTCTGATTTCTGATTCTGAATAACAAAAGATGGTGGGACTGAAATATTGTTCAAAATAAATGAGCCTGTTCTTGTGTTGGCAGGCAAACATTTTGAACATGCTTGTGTAAAAAAATATGTTGTAATTAAAATTACTTAAGTTTAGTGAAGGACCACAAACGTTTGGAACCAGGCTGCTCATCATCAATCAACAACAATCATCAAAAAAGAAAGCCCGCCACCGGGTAATGTACGGCGCCAACTAAGGTTGTCCGCCAATATGTGCACTGGATAATATTGCCCGGCACCCGAAAATGAGCGCACCGAATGCAGTGATTAAGATTTCCCGCCAATTTGAGCACGCTGGATGAGATTGCCTACCACTACAATATAAAGTACAAATGATAAAACGTTGAATATTAACAGTATGTGAACCATTCATATCTTGTTTACTTCTCTGACGACCTCATTAAAGTTTTGTAATCTTTCGGAAATATCTAGCTATCCATCCGTTTTCTGTCGATGTCTCTCAGCAACTAAAATGCGTTAAACAAGTCTAAGTGTGGAGAGTTTTTTGCATATTACCCAACAGGCCTAGTGAATAGGTTAAATGGGTTTATTTTTTAATTGTGTATGGTACTATTAATTTTTTTTAATAATGTGCACATAGTACAAAGGTCAAGTTGTGTTTTTGTTTCACATGTTTTGACGTTCTGTGTTGGTTTTTGATTAATTGGCCCATGAGTTGGAAAGGGGCCCTGCGATGAGGTGGCGACTTGTCCAGGGTGTACCCCGCCTTCCGCCCGATTGTAGCTGAGATAGGCACCAGCACCCCCCGCAATCCCGAATGGGATAAGTGGTAGAAATGGATGGATGATTTAATAATAATAATAATAACTGGGATGTACATAGCGCTTTTCTAAGTACCCAAAGTCGCTTTACATGTAGAACCCGTCAATCATTCACACCTGGTGGTGGTAAGCCACTTTCATAGCCACAGCTGCCCTGGGGTAGACTGACGGAAGCGTGGCTGCAATTTGCGCCAACGGCCCCTCCGACCACCACCTATCCATCATTCAATTCACCGGTGTGAGTGGCACCGGGGGAAAAGGGTGAAGTGTCCCGCCCAAGGACACAACGGCAGCGATTTTTGGGTGGTAAGAGGCGGGGATCGAACCTGCAACCCTCAGGTTTCTGGCACGGTTGCTCTACCCACTACGCCATGCCACCCCTAATTTGGAAAGGTTGTCCAAATTAGTACCTATACAATGAGTCTGTGCAAGTTATAGTTGTGTAATTTATATGGTCAACAGTAAACACTGTGGACCACTGTGTAGCTAGTAGCCACAACAACACAGCACTACCTCATTTTGCACCAAGGACAGACAGACAGACAGACAAAAACAGTAGATTACTAACAAGAATGTTCACTCTGTTTCTTTCATTCCATGATAGATATTTTAAAATGTAATGGGCGGATTTTCATCTTACTTTCAGGAATTGTCTGAAATGGGATAAGGCATTTTTACTACATTATCTTACGTTTACCTTATATCACAAGCTTCAACTTCGGTGCGTAAAACCCACAAAGACAGTGTATGACTGACAAGAGACTTCACTCTGTTTCTTTCTCCATTCCGCTGTAAATATCTCAAATGTTATGTGTGCATTTTGATTGAACTTTTATTAAATGTCAGAAATGGGATAAGGAATTATTCATCACATTTTGTGCGGTATTAATGGATTAGATTTATATAGCGCTTTTCTGGACACTCAAAGCGCTTTACAGACAGAATTGAGAACCCATCATTCATTCACTCCACATTCACACTTGATGGTGGTAAGCTACATATGTAGCCAAAGCTGCCCTGGGGTAGACTGACGAATGCCTGGCTGCCAACTTGCGCCTATGCCCCCCGCCAACCTCCACCAAACATTCATTCACATCCATAAACCAGTGTGAGTGGCACCGGCAGCAAGGTAGATGAAATATCTTGGCCAAGGACAGAACAGCAGTGACTAGGATGGCGGAAGCTTGAATCGACCATCTGAGCCACGCCGTGTGGCTGTGCATTTCATAGCTAAAAAGCTACTTCTCGCTCATTAAAAATAACCCAACATGCTCTACCAACCGGTATAGCTCGGTTGGTAGAGCGGCTGTGCCAGCAACTTGAGGGTTGCAGGTTCAATCCCCGCTTCCGCCATCCTAGTCACTGCCGTTGTGTCCTTGGGCAAGACACTTTACCCATCGGCTCCCAGTGCCACCCAAACTGGTTTAAATGTAACTTAGATATTGGGTTTCACTATGTAAAGAGCTTTGAGTCACTAGAGAAAAGCGCTATATAAATATAATTCACTTCACTTCACTTCAAAAGTAATTAATAAGAATCTACCATTTTTTTATTCATGTTTCATCGGACCTAACTAACAATAAGAGAAAGCAATTCCCTTAAATAAAAACTTCAGTCCATATATTGGTCATACCGTTTTCAGTCAGAACAACTTGAAATTTCTCACACAGCTCAATACGCTCTACAAATATCTGCATAACTATTTTACCTCCGGGTACCATTAAAGAAAACTTGACCTTGACTAGAAACACCCACTAAAGTTTTGACCGACAGGCACAAAACATGGCCGTCAGCAAACAAAAAAGCATAAGATGATAAAACTTGGAGAATATTTGTATTATACCTACGCTAGAATGTATTCCAAAGCATTTTGAGCATAACCCATAAGGTGGCACCACAAACATCATATGCATTCATGTGCAAAAAATGGTGGTAATTTATAAAATGGCGAAATTTTTTAAATGTGCTGCTACTTATTTGTTTTCAGATCTACTACAAAGGTACATTACCTTAGTTTTGTCAAGAGACGTCCAATAAATGTTTTCATATGTGAACGCCAGACAGCCCAAATATGTGCTTAAAAATGGACTTTCTTGAATATTCTTGATTTGTAGAAGTTTGAGTGAATGGAGGCTAAGTCAATGATCATCTTCACAGTCCCCTCCACTTATTGTCTCCTTTTTCACTGTCATCTCTCCCCCGGTGAGATGATAAGAGGATCAGTGTTTGGCGTAGTGTTGGTATATTTGTACAAGAGAGCCTGAGACTCCTCACGCGGGCTGCACCTGACACACTGACGAGAAGGATTATAGCAACACTTTGTCCCATCCTGTCCTTCCTCTACCTCCTCCTTCTCCTCTTTTTGGCACTCGTTCTGGCTTAGTTTGTTGTTGGACCATTACTACCTTGTAACCGCCACTCCATCCTCACTCTCTCACTCTCTCACTCACTCACTCACTTGCACACATGCACTCACGCACGCACACACACACACACACACACGCGCGCACACACATACATACACGTTCACACACACGCACACACAGACAAAACACCCCCCTTTTTCCTCCTGGTCTTTTCAGACGGGAGAAAGCAAAAAGCAAGATGGAGAATGGAGGGGAGGTAAGGTGGTGTGCATAGATTTACCACCATTGTGTGTCAATCATTTTCTATGTGTGTGTGTGTGTGTGTGTGTGTGTGTGTGTGTGTGTGTGTGTGTGTGTGTGTGTGTGTGTGTGTGTGTGTGTGTGTGTGTGTGTTCTAGTGATTAGCTCTATCGAATGCTGGGTTCTTTATGGTAATACGCAATAATAATGATAATGCAATATGGTAGGGGTGTCCAAAGTATGGCCTGGGTTACACTTGCGTCCCGCAGCTGATTCCTTATTTGCCTGTGGAATATTCAATCAATCAATCAACGTTTACTTATATAGCCCTTAATCACAAATGCTTCAAAAGGCTGCACAAGCCACAACAACATCCTCGGCTCACATCCCACATCGGGGCAAGAAAAAACTCAACCCAATGGGAACAACGAGAAACCCTGGAAGGGACTGCGAAAATCACAGAACGTTATTCAATCTAATAAAAGAAAAGAAAACAATTCCAACCCAATCCTAGCTTTACAATACTTAAGATAGAAATTTACCAAGCAATTGAGAATACATACAAATACAATAATAAAATTCTAAAAAAAAAAGGAAAACCGAAAATCAATCAAATAAACTGTATTAATAATTATGATAAAATCGATAACAGTTTTTAATGTTTTTAATCCAAAAATGTATTCTTGAAGAAATAAAAAACAAAACTGCAAAAAATATATAGTTTTAAATTGATTCTTAAAAATTAGGAATCAATTTATAATCAGAATAATAAAACACACACACACACACGTTTATGTATGCATATATATATATATATGTGTGTATATATATATATATATATATATATATATATATATATATATATATATATATATACATACATTCATATTCTTAAATTAAAAAAAAAAAGTTCTGTTCCTCTTAAGTGAGGTAGCAGTGCAGCGAGACTTTGCTAAGCGGAGCTGCGGAAATAGTTCTTGAGTTTCAATCAGCTCAAAAATTATACTGATAATATAATATAAAAATACATTAAAAAAAACTATAAAATATTGAATTTGTATTTTTTGTTGTAAAGTTTGTTTTACCAATTTTTACAAAATGAAAATTTCCCCTTTCATCTTTTATATTTTTCAGTATGTAGCCCTCAGTGTAAAAAAGTTTAGACTCTTACTCCAAATAAGGCCTTGAAGAGTGTGTGTGCGTGCGCTTGCCTACGCCATGTCAGTGTTTATTGCCGTGACATGCATTCGTAATCTGACATTTTTATACGAAACATGTGGTACGGTACAGAGGCAAACAGAGTTCCCACACATTGATTAGGAACAGGAAGTGTAACTGCCAGCTTTTACTCGCGATGGTGACAAGGAAAAGTTGGAGCCTGAAAACCTTTGATTTTGGGAACATTTGGCTTTGCAATTCTAAAAAGACTGTTCAAACATTTACTGTTGCACTTGTTTGCATTTACTTTTTCTAAAAAAAAGGGAAATATTATTAACTATTATTTATATTTATTCAACGGAAATATGGGAGATTTGTCTTTTCATGCTTCGTTTTAAAAACCAGTAAACTCTTTGCACAGCTAAGCGTTACCTTAAAAGCGAGGTTTTTACCAATTCGTGACTATGGCTATGAACGGTATGTCTCACTAATAATCTAAACAGTTGTTTGAAACTCTTAGGTGATATAATAAGATAAAATGCTTTGTTTGGTCACTTTTTATGATCGTTTTCACAGTTTTTTTCTTCCAGTTTTTCTAGCTCACCATCTCCCTGCAGGAACACTCATCCATGCATTGCTCTCTCTTTTCTTTTTTTTTTGCCGGTGTCATAAGTGGGTGTACAGAGTATCGCCTTGAGCTGCAGCTGAACACGAGAATCAACACAAACTGGGGCAGTGACAGTCTTTAAATCGGCTTTAGATCACTATGAAAAGGTAAAGGATTAGGACGCTTTCTGCCGTCGTGAAGAGATAGGAGGACGCGGTCTTGGAGGAGCGCCCACTCCTCTCCTCTTAGCCCACTTTAGTAAGGGGAGGGGGGAACCGGGTGTCTATCTTCTAATCTTCTAAAGCACTCTTCTTTTGACGCCATTTGCATGTAGCGAGGCCTACGTAGTTAGCATACGCTCGTGTTCGCGGGCTTCAAAGCCTCTCCACTGTGATGAAGGGTGAATGTGGCTTGTGTGTTGTACACCAGTTCACCATTTTATCACCACTCTAAAGGCCTATTTATAGGCCATTGTCATCTTGATGCCTCTTTTTTTCATTTTTGAACTTTAATTAAACAACTTATTTGTTTTTTGTATATTCATGTATTATTTTACAAAGGCTCTTTTGAACTAATAGTATTTTAATAAATACATGTATTAATATTGATGAACCCAACTTTTGATTAAAAAAAGATGTTTTCCCAGATGCTGAACCGTCATAAAAATGGCTTTAAATTGTTGTTTTTATTTATTTATTTATATTAAAAACCTTGTTTATAAACGGGTTGGAAGAAGCAAAACTTATTTAATCCTACCTCTTTTTCATGTATCTGCAATTACTGGTAGTTTGTTCAAATGTCACCATTTTCTAATGGAATATATGTAGCAATAAATAGATGGTTCATGCAGTGATAAAACAAGTGTTTAAAAAAAACGCAAATAAATGAGTGAATGAATACAAATAAATACATATTAAGTTAATGTAAAATAAATAGAATATTCAAGATCATTTAACAAATACAGGAAATACATGTATTTATATACTGCGTGTGGCATTTTTAATTATATGTATTTATTTCATGAATCCCTGCATCTTCCAAGTGTTGCCATTTTCTCCAAAAAACAAACAAATTCAACTAAAACATGGCTCTTGCTATTCTGTTTCAGCCAGTTCAAGGCTCTTTTGTGTGCCTCTAATTATTCCTGCTATCAGCACTGTCCACCGGGGTAATTAGTCACTTCTCCTATAAGAAACGGGATCCTTATCAGTCTTAAGGCTGACATTTTTGTAAAAAGGAGACATGTAGTTTATGATAGCCATAAGTGAGTTTTATTTTTTTCTTTAAAATTGAAGCAGGAAACTGGCCACACGTGAACCCAGTAGAACTGTTCAAAATGCTCTAATATTTAAAATAAAGTAAAAAAAACAAAACAACTTTTTAAATAAGAGCAATTTCATATTTTAATTAAATAGCTAATACAATGTAGTAATAATATACAACATTAAATACATAAGTGTTTTTCACCTGCCTTGATGATAGTTTTTTAAATATTTTTTAATTGTGTGTTTTATAGCAATACCCACTAGCCAAAATATTAGGTTCAACATAATGAAAGCCAATGCCAATAATAACGCTCAGTTTTAGGTGTATTTGTACTATGATATAGGTTTGTTACTGTGTGACAGTTTGCATTAGGCCATATTGGCAGCAGGTTATGGTTACTTTATTTAAATACTTAAGAGGCACAGAATCCTAAATAATTAGACTTAGACTTCCTTTTTATTGTCATTCAAATTTGAACTTTACGGACAAATGAATAGAATTAAGCATCATTATCCTTGTAAAGGCTGAATATGTTATGCATTGCTGAAAATGTAACCATATATCTGCAAGTTTTTACAACTGTGTGTATTCATTTATCATAAATATCTTTTTTTAAATGTAATTTACATTTTTTTATTCAACATGTCAAACACAGGAAGTGGATAAATCGGTGACTGCTGAGACATGGAGGAGAGTTCAGCATAAATAAGATTTGCTTCACTAAGCCATATCGTAGGTCCTTTTCAAAGATGCTCTATGTTCAACACATCATGTTTTTTGTTAAGCATCTCCAAAACAAAATACCAAAACCACGTTGTGTAGATGGTAGCACTAAAAGTACTTTTGCATTATAAAATTACGAAATCAGTTATCAACCATCTTACAAATACACATTCCTGTTACCTTTGACCTTACGTAGGCCTCAACCAAGAGGAATTAAAAAACAACAAAAAACAATTCACCTTAGAAGGAGCGTACTCTGAAGTGAGCATTTGTGTTTTCAAATGTGGGCGAGGGTTTCACGGTTTTGGTAACTCTGACGAAACACCAAAAACAAATGTCTATTGTGGAAGATGCTGCTTTCTCCCATCTGAAAAGCCACTTCAATGCATTGAGGATGCTAAAAGCAATCCAATGTTAGTTAATATAGGTTCAGCTATTTGAAAAGAAAGACATGCATAGTTTAACTTTGTGTTATAGGTGACAAAGATAATTATTGTAATATTGAAAAATGTATGCTTTCAAATTATATATTTTTTTAAATCAGATTACGGTAATCACATTTTTGAATTTGTATTAATTAAGATTAATCACAGGTTATTACTGGCTTGCGTATTTAAATTAACTTTAAAAAATATCCCAATATTAGGACACAAATGATATTTTATTGCCTGAATGTCATACGGGAATTTTTTTTAAATGTTTTACTTGAATGCATGTAATTTATTTGCTCAAAACAGTTTTATCTAAAGTCCAGTCAGGGTGTATTTTGAAGTGAAATGAGCCAGTGAGCAAAGCAGTCAGTCTCCACACTCATCATTGCATTGACGTACGCTATGACCTGTCAAGGTAAAGGAGCATGTACAGTCAAAGTGAACTGCGTGAATATTCTGCTTGTATGCATGAATAATGCAATCTTTTTTTAGATAAATCTCATTAGTTAACTTATTTTTTGACATCCAAAATATAAATATTTTTTCTAGAATATATTAAGATGAGCTGCGGGCTGAAAATGGCACTTTGGACACATCTAATCTATACATTAGATAATGTGATGCTGGAGACCTTAAAAGGGTCTGATCAGCAGCTTTTGGTATGACACTGGAAATGCATGATGACTTAACAATACAGTAATTAAGATGTAGACCAAGTGTGTGTGTGACCTAGTATCTGTGGATGGATAATATGTCATTTATGGAGCACATGGGTGAGAAGGGGAGGAGGGAGGCTGTTTTCCTAATCAGAGTCACTGTCGTCGTTTTTGTTGTCACCCGCCTCAAAGACAGCAGACAAAGTGGCATTTCCTGGCTGTTCCCATCACCGTCTGAGTTATCTGACACCCCCAAAATGTGACTGTCGGTCGGTAGCCAGGGGAGGTGAAGGGGAGGTACGGTCATAAGAATGCACCCCCCCACTTCCTCCCTTCCCACCCTCCTACATCTCGCTAAGGAGATGGTTTCTTATCAGATGAGCTGAGGAAGTTTATTTTATGGACTAAATCGGAAAGGAGGGGGGATAAAGAAATGACACATCCCTGGCGGACACAAAAGGGGAGAATGAGATTAGTCCTCCAGCAGCATATATGGCTTTAGTTCAACCTGACAGGCAGCGGATTGAAAGGTCATGAAATAATAATCCTCCTATTCTCCCTTCCGCTCTAATCCTACCAAGAGTGTGTTTCACTATGGGAACGTATGGAGGGGCTGCTGCAGGCTGCGTGTTCATTTAGTCGTGTCACCCCGCTTAGATAGGCATCCAATGCTGATTTAAATTAATTAGCCTAATTATGATTGAAGAGGGGGCTTTTTATGACTAGTGCCAGCGTGTCTGCTTTTTGTGTGTGTAATTTATATCTATACAGTATATTTGCTGCAAGATGAGCTTTTTTTCCCATTATGGAGTGTGTGTGTTTGGACAACGTTCTACATCCGATTTGTTTGGATTCCAAAATAATTTTCAATAAGTATAATGGAAGTAGGAATAGTCTGTCGCTTTCGTAAACCTTTATCAATTTTACAGGCACAGGTATCATTTACTAATTGTACAGGTAATCTTCCAAGCAACATTTTAACGTACAGAGTATCCGGCAAGTATTCACAGCGCTTCACTTTTTCCACATTTTGTTATGTTACAGCCTTATTTCAAAATTGAATACATTTATTTGTGTCCTCAAAATTAGGAAAATACCTAGGGTTGGACAATTATGGAAAAAATAATAATCACAATTATTTTGATTGATATTGTAATCACTATTAATTATACGATTATTCGTTAATTTGAAAGCATGAGTATATTATTGTACTACCAAAACTCAACTTTAAATATAGTTTAAAAGACACAGATATAAATTAGTAACAAATAAAACACAATAAGTAAAATAAAGGTAATAATAAAAACAATTTTTTTTTAAAATTCAGCTACATTTTTTACCTTTTACACTTATTTTATCACCATGGAGTGAGTGCTTTTTGTGTCAAATAAAATGTTTGTATTTAATGCAAATTCTCCCACATTTATTGGTGGAGTACATCTTTGGACAATTTTGACCAAAAGGGACAAGCGGTAGAAATTGGATGGATGGATGTATTTTAGGTCAAAGCATAATAATTGTGTAAATATATCAAAAAGTTATTTAAGTTCATTATGCTTGTGTAAGCTACTTTTTCCATCCATCCATTTTCTACCGCTTGTCCCTTTCGGGATCGCGGGGGGCAATGGAGCCTATCCCAGCTTTTGAAACCTTTAATTTGTTAGTGCAGTCAGACTGGATGTGGCGCACGGCGCTAATATTGTGAAGGGTGGACGTGTGCTGCTGTTTTCAGCTTGACATGTGGAAGCAATTTGAAGTTGTTTAAAAAATAGAGAGAGCGCCTCTGAAGTTGTGACTGCTGTCGTGTTTGTACATTGATCTTACATCAATGATGTCGTTCACAACAACACAAGGAGATGAGATGTGTTGTGGGTGTATGGATTGTTTTTGCTAGTTTTAGCTTCGTAGCTGAGTCGCTGTTTCAAGTGGCCGCCTCAACATTGTTCAGGACAGGGCGGTTGCATGTTAAGGGTATGAATGAGTGGTCCCAAACACATTATTTGCCAAACGAATGTTCCTTCTCCTCACAATGACAGCATTTCACTCACATTCATGTCAATTTTTGTGATATTCTGCGTTTAACAGCGGATTTCGTTATATTGGCCAATTATGTTACTCCATGCACTGATACTTAAATGCGGAAATCATATGCCTTATTTTTTTGTTGAGTTTAATGATTATTGATTAGCAGTGTTGGGTTAGTTACTGAAAACCTAGTTACCTTTTTGCAAAAGTAACTCAGTTAATAACTCAGTTACTTACACCAAAAAGTAATGCGTTACTGTGAAAAGTAACTATTTAGTTACTTTATTTTTTTTATTTTTTTTTTAAGGCTCCCATTAATGCCCTTTTAGCCTTCATTTCAGTACTGTTATTGCACTGGAGAATAATACAATCTGTTGATCAACTTGGCATGCATTTGCATCACTGAACTCTGCTAAGCAATGTGGTCTACATACAACACACAAAGACAAAGATATGTTACAAAGGGCCAATTTATTTCAGGCCAGAACAAATTGACAAAACTATTTTAAATAGCTGCAACATAACATACATAAGTAACAAACAGCATAATAACAACATAGCTGTAAAGATGGTTTCACCCAAGGAAGGCACACATGACATACACAAAGCCTAACCAGGCATTTCTCTCTCTCAAGGAATTGTGAAATAAAATCATGTCTTCAGGAGAGCAACACTGTACTGAAGCCCAGAACACTACGCATTTCCCCAGTTTTAGTTTAGAGATAACGAAAGATTGGCCTGGCCCACTAGGATCCCTCTTTATGTTTGTGAACTTTATAGTCTATACATTTAGAGTGATGTGATAATCAAACACTCTAGAAGTCTAGAATGAAAGAGTATATAAGAGAATTGACAGAGTGTGTGTACCTTCAGTGCTGAATGATGAGCAGAGGCAGAGTTTGGAGTGTTTTCTTTAGCTCGCTTTCCATTTTTATGTACTCACTGTCCAGGTGCCATTTGACGTTTGACGCCCGGTATCATGCTAATTAGCTGCCTGAAAGCGGGTAACTCCACTGTAGAAATAGCCTGCATGTCTTCTAGCACATACGCTGCAATGGCTCTATCAATGTTGTCCTGGCTAGCAGTCCCTCCGTTAAAATCCAGCCGCTGTTGCTTAGGTGGAGGTGGAGGTGAAGTGTGTCTCTCTTTACTAGCTTCGTCGAAGCATGTTGCTTTTGTAGGTGTTTCAGCAGATTTGAATTGCTGTTTTGTAAGAATTGATGGAAATAGAGATAAAACCTCATCAATAAACACTTTGTTAACCATACAAGCAATGTTTCAGGTAACATATAAACATTCTTAACTATCATACAAGTGTAAAAATAAGTTAAGGGGCCTTAGAACAGATAGTCTTAACTTGATGAATGATGAAGTGTACAATCTTCAAATTTCAAAACTTTTTCTAAAATAAATAATGTAAATAAAAACAAAATCTTATCATGAAATCTTTATTAATCGTAACATAACACCTTAACATTCCTATCTATTATACAAGTGTAAAAATAAATTAAGGTGCAATAAAACAGTAAGGGCCAAATCTACTAAAGCACATTCACACCCAACAGGGTGACAGTGGACTGATGTGAGAGCAAGTAAGAGTGAGTGACAACAGAGGTTGAAGGGAGATCAGCCAGTAGCTCCCAAAAATATGAGGAAATATAAATGCATTATTACATCGCTGCCCTCCTCTCCCGCAAAGTTGCCCACTGGGTACCAGCAGGCACGCATTTTTACCCCATAACACGACCGCACGCCTCGCCGTTCTAGAGGCACTCCCGCTCGTTTCGCGAAACCCGAAAATGCTCCCGCGCGGATCGACCAACAACAAACGTCACTACGAGTTGTACGGCAAAGCTGCTTTGGTGTGCACAATTTAACAAATGATCAAGTTGCGGAGACTGTCACAAGCTCTGGAACTTGCATGCACGTTGCGCGGCCCATTAATCATTTTTTTCCCCCGACTATTATATTTTCATAATTGTGAGGTACCATAATTGAAATCAAAATTAACATTTGATTAATTGTCCAGCCCTAGTTTGTTGCTCTCTCTCACATTACCATGGGTATAGTACAGCCATGTACACAAAACCTATGTCCAGCAAAAATGCCTACTTGGCACCCTTAATGCATTGCATAATGATGTGCTCTTTCAAGCCTTATGGTTGGAAAATAAAGTTATGTCGATATCTCGATATAAACTAATGATAGCAAGTTAGAACAGATGTTTTGGTCAAGTCCTTCAGGTTTCGCCTTAGTGCATAACAATTAGCTGTATGACAGCTCTTATCTTAAAACACTTTCAGGAACTTTTAAGTTGAGGTACTACTGTAAAATGTACATCTCTATATTTAATGATGAAAGCTCACTGTTTAACATTATTAATTATTAATGATTTTAATTATTATTAAAGGGTGATGGGTCAAATGCAGAGTATAATTTCGCTACACCTAGTTTGTGTGGGACAATCATTGGTACTTTAACATTAACTTAATATGAATGGAACACAAGCATTATAAACAGAGTAAAATGGCAGAAACAAAATAATTCTATAAATAAATAGCAAGATGGCACCCTTTTGAAACAAGACAGACCTGGAATTTTTGTCCATATAGATTAAGATAGTGTTCATATATGACAACAAACTAGACTTTATTAACAAGTTGTGGCAACGTTCATGACACATCGCTTGCTGACGGAAGGACACTAGCTGCACGTTCAAAATGAAACTGCAACATAAAATATTTTTCTCCTCCAACAGCATTGCGCTCTTGATCGCACACCGAGACTTCACGGAAGTAGAAGCGATTGAAGAAGTGAAACGAAGCGATCGGCTCTGTTAGCTTGGAGGGAACATTTTCAAAGCAAAGTCCATGAAGTCAAGGTTCAAGGTTCAAGGTTTTATTCGTCACATGCAGAGTACACCACAGTGAAATGCTTTTTTCCATGCTCTTCAGATATTGCGTACAGTGGGATCCAATCACTAGTTGCTGAATCTAATACATTAAATACAAAAAATACAAACATTTGAATAGCTCTGATGTACATTAATTACAAGACAATAAGTTGCACAATAAGTCCCAGTAGTTATGGTAGAAGTATCAGTACAAGTAAAAGTACAGTAGTCACAACAGTAGTCGCCGCCATGTTTCTCGAGCCGAACGGCTCTAGAGGAGCATGCGCAGATGCTGCGGCGCTTCAGTATTCAGGAAGTAAGCAGTTGCCTAAAATGCATTAATAAATGTCGGTAATTAAAAATTTAAACAGTATTACTAACCGTCTGGAATTTTACCACGGTTTATCATTATACCGTTTACCGTTACATCCCTAATCCATTAACAAGTCAAAAGTGAAGGGCGATCACGGCATGTTGTTGCTGTGAATGCTGGTCAATTTTTTAGGGCATTACGGCAAGAAACAAGGGCGGTCGCGTCAATTGCTGCGGTTGCCGTGGTTAAATTCGAGCCCTGGTATTAGCAGGTGTATGTTATGGACAACGAACGCAAGTGCATTTTATTGATAGCATTTTCAATGCACAGAGATATTGTGATAAGATCCTGAGGCCCATTGTTGTGCCATTCACCCGAGACCATCACCTCATGTTGCAACATGACAATGCAAAGCCCCATATTGCTAGGATCTGTACACAATTCCTGAAGGCTGAAAACATCCCAGTTCTCGCATGGCCAGCATACTCACCGGACATGTCACCCATTTAGCATGTTTGGGATTCTGTGGATCGACGTATATGACAGAGTGTTCCAGTTCCTGCCAATATCCATCAACTTTGCACAGCCATTTAAGAAGAGTAGACCAACATTCTACAGGATACAATCAACTCTATGCAAAGGAGATATGTTGCACTGTGTTTGGCAAATGGTGGTCACACCACGTACTGATTTATTTTCTGACCCCCCCCCCAGTCCCACAATAAAGCAAAACTGTACATTTCAGGCTGGCCTTTTATTGTGGGCAGCCTAAGGCACACCTGTGCAATAATCATGCTGTTTAATCAGCATCTTCATATGCCACACCTGGGAGGTGGGATCGATTTTCTTGGCTAAGAAGAAATGCTCACTAACACAGATTTACACAGATTTGTGAAAAATATTTGAAAGGAATAGGTATTTTGTGTATATATTAAAAGTTTTAGATCTTTGAGTTCAACTCATTAATCAATCAATCAAAGTATATTTATATAGCCCTAAATCACAAGTGTCTCAAAGGGCTGCACAAGCCACACGACATCCTCGGCTCAGATCCCACATCAGGGCAAGAAAAAACTCAAACCCAATGGGATTACATAACAGTGAGAAACCTTAGAGGGGACCGCAGATGTGGGTTCTTTGAACGCAGATTTCTTGCCGGGACATATGGTACAATACAATCAGCAAGATAGGATGGAGCTAGACCGTGTGGTATTTTATACGTAAGTAGTAAAACCTTAAAGTCGCATCTTAAGTGCACAGGAAGCCAGTGCAGGTGAGCCAGTATAGGCGTAATATGATCAAACTTTCTTGTTCTTGTCAAAAGTCTAGCAGCCGCATATTGTACCAACTGTAATCTTTTAATAAAGTCATGAAAAAATGGGAGCAAAAACAAAAGTGTTGCGTTTATATTTTTGTTCAGTACATTTGGCAGCCTAATACGTTCCTATTTTTGACATTCCTGACATGTGTAGGACAGGGGAAAACACTGCAAGTGTAAAAAGAAGTCAATTACAGTAATGCGGCAATCTAACCAAACACGTTGAGGTGACGTACCTTCTCTTCTCACCTTCTTCTGTACATTCGAATCGTTGAGGCTGCTGTGTTCAAGTCGTGTAAGAGAAGGAGACATTATGCCATTTAGGGAAGTGTGATCTCAGGGGGCTGGGTTCAAGCGAGACAGAAATTCACCGCAAACTAATGTGTTGCACACA
Source organism: Nerophis lumbriciformis (assembly GCF_033978685.3). Taxonomy (NCBI): domain Eukaryota; kingdom Metazoa; phylum Chordata; class Actinopteri; order Syngnathiformes; family Syngnathidae; genus Nerophis; species Nerophis lumbriciformis. Next base: position 31,684,907 of record NC_084560.2, read on the forward strand.
ATTATTCCATTCATAATTATTCTTCCATTGCAGCCTTGCAGCCTCAGACAAAAGACGGGAGGTTTTTTAGAAAGTGGGAAGGAGACAAGAGAGCGAGGAAGAGCAGCATCAGGCCAGGAGATCTGCAGTGGCTGTATATTTCCCAATGTCTGTTAAAGCAGGCAGACGGGGGTCAGGAAACTTAATTATAGTGTAAGTAGATAGAAACATGCAGACGGACTGGAATGGCAAGACAAGTTTTAATACTGTCTCCCCCCCGCCCCGTCCTTCTCCCACAATGCAAGGCAGACCCTACAATCACGTCGCCAAACAGCACCCCCCAACTCGAGTCGCTGCTTGACAATAACACTAATGCATATCAAAATTATATACTCTGCAAATACGCGGCCGCCATTACTTTCCAATTTTGCCGCTTCAATACAATACATATCCAGTGTAATGGCGATATCACAGCAACTTATTTTCACGCTGCGTGTGTCAGATAAGCCTTCACCTGCCGCCACCTCAACTACAAGTTATTAAAGTGTCGCCAAGCCGAACGCAGACTCGTGGATAAATCTGTTTTTTAGGTCACATTTTTTAAGTCGATTTTATTTTGTCCCCTATTATTATAATATATATATATTAAATGTTGTATATAATATTTCTATTCCTCCATGTAATTTCTAAATTTTAAATCAGTGCCAATTCAGTGGGTGCACCCCAATTTTTTTTATTTTTTTTTATAAGCGTCCATCACAGAGAGAGAGAGAGAGAGAGAGAGAGAAAGAGAAGAGCGCTAACGCAATCTATTTGCGCTGCATAAGATTTGCATATCTGCAGCTCATGAAGCAAGGCTTTAATTTCCTCCTGCAGCAGATAAACATCACCTTGTTGGAGCAGATGGGAGGTGGCAGCGTTTGGGGGGCAGGTGGGGGTCATTGGAGAAGACGTGGCACAATGCCGTCAGATCAGGCATTCAATTGGTCAGAAGTAATACGGTTGTCGAAATTTCCATATGGTGGATAGTTTTATGTTTAGAATTTTTGAAAACCAGCGTCCTCTACAATGGACATTTGTGTTTTCTACATCGGGGCTATTTTTTCCGAAAAAGTTTAACTTGAAGTACTTAAATTCACAGACTAAATGGATAGTTGACCACCTCACAGTGCAAAACATTTGTGCAATATTAACCGCAAAAACAAAAAATAGTGCAATTATACAAGGTGAAAAATATGTGTGCAATGATGTCAAGTGCTATAATGAGAAAATAAGTGCAGTAAGAATACATATTTACATTTTTATTACATTGAACAGGGTTCCCCTCAGTTTTTATATTTTTCTTTGTTTTGTATTATATATTTACTTTAATACGGTGTATATAACTTCTGTTAATTTGTCTATCTTTACTTTGCACTTTTTTGTACAAATGTCCACTGCGAAGGACAAGTTCTCAGGAGGTTCTGGGTGAATGGTGGATATCTATTGTGGCTTCAAAACCACTGTTGTATAAATGCTTCAGAGGTTTATACACTTAAATTAGCCTAAAACCCACCTCTTCGGCTACGAAAACAAGGCCTGACTATCGCAAAATATCAAATCAGCCAACGATAAAGGAAAATGAACTTGATAACTTTGCCAGTGATAAATTTCCATGTCTGTGTGTGTTTGTTTTCTTCGTCTGTCGCTTCCAATCAGAATGCCAGAGGGTTCACTCCGTGCATCGCCCTCAGCACCCGAGCGGGTTTATTCAATAGCAGAAGGAAATGACCGCAGTGAACCCTCTTTGTCAGTAATTCACAATCTTTGGCTCAGTGGGCGGAGGCAGGGCCGCTAGTTTACGCACGCACGCACCGCAAAGTAACAAAAATTAGGAGGGAAAAACATGATCGCAAAAGCCAAATGTCCCAAATATTTCAGCTTCTAAACGAATAAGAAAGATGAGCCTATCAACACAGATGAACAAGCAAGTATGCCCATTGTGTTGGAAAGTTATAGCTCAGTTACAGCTCATATTATTCTATTCTGTGTTATATGTGCTTTATGTTGCACGATTGCGCCAAGTAAAATTCCTACTTTGTGAACCCGTTCTCAAACAATGTCAATAAAAACTCTTCTGATTCTGATTCTGAAGTGATGGCAACAAACAAGACAAGAAAACAAACCACCCCACCCAGTTTTTCTAACCGTGGAAAATAGTGCCCTTCAAGATGTTTAATGTTTAAAGTGTTTAAAGTAAAATTTTTGCTAACAGAGATTGAGAGTCAATTTTATTTATATTCTTTACTTATTTAAGATCATTGAAATGTATTAACCTTTGAATTACAATGGTAAAAAAAATAGATGTATTGCATTAATATTAATTTTTTTTTGTTTTTTTTTGTTTGGGACAATGCATATTAATAAATATCTGCAACAATATAGGCGTAAATACAACAAATTATAGCACAACTGCAAATGTTCTTCTATAATCCTTCTGGGAGATAACATAAATAAAAGAACAAATATAGAAGCTCCCCCAAAAAACTAAACATTAAACAATACATTAAAATAATCTACTACGATTACCTTACATATACAGTACAATAATTGGTCTCAGAATAATGCTGACAATAATCTAGAACAATATATCGGCCAGCAAAATGTGTTATTGGCCCAGGCCTGACCAAAACTACACACAAAACCTATCAAAAGTATACCAACATATTTCATTTTCATGTTTGTAGGTTATGCTACAAAAGTTAATGCACTTAAATGAGTCGATTTCACACTTAGAGTACTCCATTGGCATATAAAAAAGCCTTTAGGACAGTAAAATATGCAAGTTATCAAAATTTTGTCAAAATGAAGTTTCTATTACTAAAGGTTCCCTATTATGCAAAAGTGATTTTTAATGATGTTCTAACAGTCATGTGTGTCCCTAGAGCTTACTTGTGAGCACCAAACATTAGAAAAATGTATCATTTTGAGAGGTGCTCAAACGGTCACACTTTGAAGTTTCAACTTTTTATAACTTCATGAAGGAAAAATGTCCTTCCTCATGAACATGACAACGTCTCTGAACTCAGTTAAATCACCCACACTGTGTGTATAAAAAGCAGGCCTCTCTACACAACTTAAAATTGAGCTCAAAGCTACACCAACTGTACGTCGGAGCTGTAAGTTTGATTATTAGTTTTTCTTTAGTAAAAAGGCTAAGCATGATGTTGCTGTTAAAATGTAACACAGCTATGCAAGTGTTGCTTACATTTGTGTCCTCTCCCACTCCTTAATGCTATGTTGTTGTATCTGGTAGGGATGTCCCGATCCAGGTTTTTGCACTTCCGATCCGATACCGATATTGTTTTTGCATTTCCGATCCGATACCGATACTGACCGATACTGGCCTATCCGAGCATGTATTAAAGTTTAAAGTTATTTAGCCTACTTAGTTGTCAGAATCATGTTGAAAAAGGTTTTAGTACTCTTGATAACAACTAGCCAGCTGAATTAGGTGAGTTTGAATAATACACAATGGTTGGTAACAAGAAACTGACCTGTTTATTCAAGGATAAACACAAAATAGACAAAATTATACATGACAAACAGAAATGGCATCATTGAACTAGGGCTGGGCGATATGGCCTTTTTTTAATATTGCGATATTTTAAGGCCATATTGCGATACACAATATATATCTCGATATTTTGCCTTAGCCTTGAATGAACACTTGATGCATATAATCACAGCAGTATGATGATTCTATGTGTTTTGATTGATTGATTGAGACTTTTATTAGTAGGTTGCACAGTGAAGTACATATTCTGTACAATTAACCACTAAATGGTAACACCCCAATAAGTTTTTCAACTTGTTTAAGTCGGGGTCCACTTAAATTGATTCATGATACAGATATATACTATCAGATATATACTATCATCATAATACAGTCATCACACAAGATAATCACATTGAATTATTTTAATTATTTATAATCCGGGGTGTGGAGGGGGGCGCCGGATGTAAGTGTCAAAAAGACAGACAAAAGAGTTAGAGGGAGCGTTGCTCACACGGCTGCGCTAGCATCACAGCTAACGTTAGCCATGCTGCTACCTCTCTGCTGGGAGAGGACGTGACAGTATGTGACGTATGTTGTGACAGTATGTGACGTGTGTGAGAAGGTGCGCTTGTCTGTCTGTGAGAGGGAGACACAGGAAAGTGTGAGAAGAGCCTGTCGTGTAATGCCAGCAGCTAAAAGCAACTGCGTGAGAATTGTGGATGTGTTGAAGGTGTGCTGGAAAATGCGGAACGGAAATTACGGAGCAGCAGAAAAGTGGAATGTATTATTTAAATCGGTGCGCTGGAAAACACGCACCGTGGATCTGGATCGGCATTTTCCCATGCCTTGCCGATACGCAATTTTTGGCAAATATCGGCAGCCGATCCGATCCAAATATCGGATCGGGACATCCTTAGTATCTGGTATATGGCATCTGTTACGTTGGACAAGTGCAGAATTACTGTGCATATGTAAAAAGAGGATGCATGTGCACAATAGCACTTGTTGAACACAGGCCAGACATACACTCTCATTAGCATTAAAGCTACTGAACTCAAAACAGAATGTTCCCAGTAGGGATTACTAAAAGTCAATCAATCAATCAAAGTTTATTTATACAGCCCTTGGTTACACTTGCCTCAAAGGGCTGCACACACCCAGACGACATCCACTGATCTGAACCCACATCTGGGCAAGAAAAAACTCAGAAAGCCCATTATGGGGAAAAGAAGAAACCTTGGAAAGGGGCCACAGATGTGGGGACCCCCCCTCCTGGTTGACCGGCTGCAATGGATGCTAAGTGGGTTCAGTTATTGAACTATTCATGATAATGCTGTAGTCCAGTCCACTGGGGCTAGCAGATGGTCGTTGGAGTTCTTTTTCCATGTTGTAGAAGAGTAGTCCAGCCCGGGTTGTGACTTACAACAGCTAGCTCATCCTCCAGACCGGTACCTCTGCAGGGGTTATCTGTCGCCCCCTGGTAACCTCTCCATGCAGGAGAGAGGGGGGGGAAGAGAAGCGGCAGGTCAACTGGTCTAAAACAGTCTATTTAAAAGCTAGAGTATATAGATGAGTTTTAAGGTAGGACTTAAATGCTTCCACTGGAAGTAGCATCTCTAACTGTTGCCAGTAGGCCATTCCAGAGTACTGGAGACCGAATAGAAAACGCTCTATAGCCCGCAGACTTTTGTTTGGGCTTTGGGAATCACTAAAGCCGGCGTTCTTGGAACGTAGATTTTTGGACGGAACGTCAGGTACAATACGATCAGCAAGATAAGATAGTGCTAAACCGTTTAGTATTTTGTACATAAGTAATAAAACCTTAAAGTCACATCTGAAGTGTACTGGGAGCCAGTGCAGGTGGGCCAGTTTAGGCGTAATATGATCGGAAAGTGCTTTTAAACTGTTTAAAATCCAACATCAAGGCTATGTTTTTGACAACAAACTTTTATTACAGTAGTAAATGCGTGTGTGCGCGTGTCTGAAACTTATTTAATATTGCTGAAAAATAGTAGCTTCAGACAAAGATATATGTTAGTTTGAACAAAAGCATCCAATTTGGCCAGATGTAAATCATGCAACCAGTAATTAAATTTGCTTTCCAAACAGTAAATCCCCTCCACTAGTGCGCCTCTTGCATCACCACCTAAAGATCAATTGATCAGATTGATCCACTTGAAATGGAGTCAAACAGAAGCTGTTTTCGGCCGCGTCTGTTGCTGCCCGATAGCTTCGACTTATTTGACTTTCCCGTGACATGGAAAGATGGCCGCCGCCTGCTCTTTGAAGCCTCTGGAGATACACCAGCCGTTGTTAAACCCACGATCCCACGGCTCATCATTCCCCCACTGGGGCCACTCATAGAACGGCCTGTCCTGATGGACTGATGGAGGAAATCAATAAGCAATGATAGACTTGTGCTGTCCACTCAGCTAATCCTGTTAGTGATAGCTGTGGCTTTAATCGAATGCTTGTACACAGTGCAGAGACTGAAACAAGTGTGTGCGCACCCAAACACACACACCTCTCAGAAGCAGCCTCTTTTAAAAGACCTTTTCAAACATTCGTGCTCTGTAGTGGACATTTGTTTTTGGTCTTTTCCTTTGTCAGATTTAAGCATTTCTGGAAAAAAGTACCCGGGACACTGGTCCTCAGGAGGCTACACTATACAGAAGGCTTGTCACTATGCCACAATTACAGTAGTCGATACCGATACCTACCACGATTGTCCATACTAATTCGATACAACGATAAAAGTTACATAAACAAAAAAAAGACTGAACACATGTTGTTTTAAATCTACTACTCTATTTAAAAGTGTTTTAAAGTGTCAAGTACTTAAGGTCATAGTGCTTTAACATCTTTTTGCACAGAATTGTATTTAAATTGCGAAATCAGATGCCAAGAAGTAACTTATACATTCAAAAAATAACAGCAGAATGTTGCCTAGCCTCCCACTATATCAAAACAAAAACAATTCTTATAAATATGGTCATGAAATTATTATTTTACTTTAAAAAAAAGACCTTTAATTACATAAAACAAACAATATTGTTCTTAATACTGCTAATATGGTGGTGGTGTGACGTCATGCAGTTTGTAATGAAAAGGCTAAAACATATATTTAAAAACAAATCTCTGTTTTTAATCATTCTTAGTATTTTAGCCTTTCTTCATTATGTTATTTCTGTTTGCTCTTTTGTTGTGTGTTTATTTTATTTCTACAATCTTTTATGTAGTGGTGTGCCGTCATGGCCGGCAAGGCCTTATTTTTATTTTTAATTTCCTTTCCATAAATGTACTGTATAAAAGTATTCATCATATTGTCCTCATATAATTTTAGGCCCCAGTGTTGCTTGTTTTTACGTTAGAGCTTTTATCTAATCAGAATTCAGCCAGCTTGTTGCCAGCGTGGTATGAATTCTGTCGGAGGCCTTCTGAATCAACATTGGCTGTGGCTGTGCAGTTTAAACGAACGGAGGACAATAAATTGATAGACATTTGCGATAGCCAATCAGATCACGAGTTGTTGACAGTAGCCCATCTAAAAGTTAAAGTACCAATGATTGTCACACACACACGAGGTGTGGCAAAATTATTCTCTGCATTTGACCCATCACCTTTGATCACCCCCTCGGAGGTGAGGGAGCAGTGAGCAGCAGCGGTGGCCGCACCCGGGAATAATTTTTGGTGATTTAACCCCCAATTCCAACCCTTGATGCTGAGTGTCAAGCAGGGAGGTAATGGGTCCCATTTTTATAGTCTTTGGTATGACTCGGCCGGGGTTTGAACTCACAACCTACCGATCTCAGGGCGGACACTCTAACCACAAGGCCACTGAGTAGGTCAGGTAGCCCTACATTAAACATGACTGTGATTGGATACTCACTTGTCACTCCCAAGTGAGTATCTAATCACAAGTTGTGATTTACAAAAGCAGGAAGTGGCACCGAAGCCACTCACGGCGAGCAAAGAAATCACCGGTACTCACTTTGTTGACCCACAAGGAAGGAGAGCAAAAACGTTTATGGATGAGGTGGCGGATCTACATTTGCAAGGCCATTTTAAATTAAGGAAGGATATTTAAAGAAAGTAGATCTTATGAGGGCGGCCAACCCCCGGAAGCTAGCTAAGCTGTCCCGGCGGTGAAATGGTTTGCTCACCACTTCCACTCAATCAACTAACTACGAGCGGTACTACTTATATGACATCGGACGGGTTCTACAAATTGTGAGTTCAAATATTTAATTTCTTTAGTATTTCACGTTTGATATGTTTTTTTGTTTTTTTCAGTTTTCACAGTATCACATAAGATATGTTTTAATAGCTGATGTAAGTTTATTGATTTTCAAATGTGCCGAAAAAAACCCCCACATTTTGTACACTGTTGAGGTGGTTCAATCCCAGTATTGCGCAAGTGTGTTTTTGTATAGTATTTTTTCAGCCGTGGTCACGTGGTAACCTATATTATGGTATTTTGAGAGGTATTTATTGCAGTCGGAATATGTAGGACATCACTGAAAGCCTCGGTGGCAAACGCACAGCCCGCCACTGGTTGCACGGGTCCATTAAAAAAGAGTTGCGTTCAGCAAACGACCCTCATTTTGAACACCACTTGTTAGCGCTTATAGAATATATAATATATATAAGTGATACAAGTTTGGTGGCAACTCTGTGGAGGTTTTCTGCACACGTAAAACACACTCCCTGGGCTTGTGGTGGCCGATCTCTGATCTCACTCGTGTGGCAAATACTTGGTCTTTCACAGACCCTTGTATTTGATTAGTGAATATATGCATGACGTAGGACACACACTTTGTCACTTCTTTCTCTGATTTCACTTTTATTGTGAACCTCGATAAAGTGAAAACACAGATCTCTTCTGCTGTGTCTTTTTCTGGTAAAGCAGGTGTGTATTAGGTGTGTTGTCTAAACATATGACGCATACGGCCACAGTTCCGTTATCATTTTTTTATGAGCAAGGGAAAGACGAATGCGCTAAATCTGCATTCGTAACTGGGGATGTATTGATCAACAGGTTTACTATTTACCGTGATTAAAGGGGAAGTGCAATTTTTTATTTTGCCTATCATTCACAATCTTTATGTAAGACAAGCACAAGTGTTTTTTTTTTTAATGCATTCTGACTCGTAAATAAACGCAAGCAAGTCAGCTAACAATGGAACCATTGTGAGCTGTCTATTCCGCCTATAACACACTCTAAAAAAACATCCAAACACCTTCATCATTGTTTTATATACACACTGTAAGTATACATTTGATGTAGTAACAGGAACATTCATAATAACATGTCATATTTACGTAATTTGCTCATTTTAAGCCTACAGTGGCTATTATTTTTAACAGACACATTACAACGTTCGCTTTTCCTTTCAAAAACTACTACTACTAATGGCAGACTTTTTAAGCGATAAATAGGACTATATAAATTATTTTAACTATCATTTTAGCCAAAGTCAGCGAGTTAAACTTTGTCCCCGTCAATTCAAGTAAATTTTAAAGCAGCGTCAATTTGCAATGCCGTAAAAAAAGGTGCTTTAACAAAAGCCAAACCACACACACGCACGCACGCACGCACGCACGCACGCACGCACGCACGCACGCACGCACGCACACACACACACACACACACACACACACACACACACACACACACAGAGAGACAGACAGACAGGCACCTATGCACAGGTATCATAAGATTAAACATACCATTTATTAAATAGCCAACATTTTAAGAATATAGAATTCTACACATTGAGTCTATTAGAGCAGTGGTCCCCAACCACCAGGCTGCGACCCGGTATCGGTCCGTGGATCGATTGGTACCGGCCGCACAAGAAATTTAAAAAGAAAAATTAAAACTTTATTTTTTTATTTTTTTATTAAATCATTCTGTTATTAATATTTCTGGTTCCTACATTATATATCAATATGGATCAATACAGTCTGCAGGGATACAGTCCGTAAGCACACATGGTTATATTTTTTTATGACAAAAAAAAACAAACAAACAAAAAAAAAACCTTCCCCCCCGGTTTGTGGGACAAATTTTAGAGCGTTGACCGGTCCGCAGTTACAAAAAGGTTGGGGACCACTGTATTAGAGTGCTAAAACTGCCAAGAGTTATCCAATAGTCAATATATCAGTGTGCAGCTTTTTAAACATCACAAAATGCTCGTCTTTTTGAGGGAGTTAGATTTTGTTTGTTTTCATTGCTATCTTAACCGTTTTTAATACATAAACAAGGTTAATTGTTTTTTTTAGCACTTTGCCATCACAGTTACAGTATAAATAAATATTTATGAATGAATTAGTCATCTCTGTTGTTAGTAAGCACATGCCTAAAATAACTTAAGTAGCATTTAGAAGTCGATGGAAAATTAGAGTCATTAAATATGTGTGCGCTTTGTTATCCGATTAATCAACTATTCGTGAAGATAATCGTTGACTAATCGACTATCCAAATATTTGTTAGTTGCACTCCTAGTGTAAACAAACAGCAACAGGTACTCCTGTAATGGCCTTTTTATTTTAGAAAATTGCTTCTTCCTGTCTGTGTTGAACAAACTATTGCAAATTAATATTGCAAGTTTAAATCACTAACATAACATCAGGAACTTGTAAAATAACATCATGTGATCTAATGATGTGCATTCCAGTTATTATGAGCATACATTAGAATATATAAAATGAATAAATAGGCATGAATGACAGATAATGACGAAAGTTAATATTAGTCTTATGTTAATTATACAATTATGAGTTAATATATTATTAATATTACTTTGTGTTTATATTTATCATCTTGTTCAGTTATCATATTATTTGGTTAATGTTATACCCGACACCAATAAACAACAGATCAAAATCTCTAAGGCATGTCTGTGATTTTATAAATATTTTGTTGTTAAAATAATTCATAATAATTGTGATAATCGTGAAACCGTGATTATACTCCGACCATAATTGTACAGTCAAAATCTGTAATCATCTCTCAGCTGACACAATAGATGAATATATGAAAACACTGGTTAATTTCATAAAAATAATTTAGCCCTCATTCGGTGCTCACTAGCCGAGAATTGTTGTGGCTAGCCGAGAAAAAGGTGTTGTACAGTATACGATAAACAATACAAACGATACTGAAAAAGCTAGTATCGATGTTGTTTTTGCGTACTGGTATCGACTTGGTAACCTAGTATCTATACTTTTGACAACCCTACTATATAGTACAGAGTATATATTTTAGTATTGATACAATAAGGATTTTTTTTAGTTCAGTTAGGCTGGGTTTAAACTGCAGGTGTAAACTGGACACATTTGGTGTCAATACAAATACAGGTTCATTGCATCACCATAGTCAACCACATTTAATGCTGTGTGATTTTTTTGTTTGCATCAAGGTGGTGTAAATCCAGCTTCAAATAAACTGGACTTTCACTGGTGCACCATTTTGCTGATCAGTCGATAAAGATGTTTTTTATATGGATAAAGGGCATATCAATATCAAAGCACTGCAACTTCTCTCCTGTGTCGCTCCGACCGGAGTGTTTCTGGGTTAATACTTTAACCCCTTCCCCCGTGTAAAATAAGGCGGGGCCCCGGTGGCACATGTTTAAAGGTACATTAAGGGAGCACATCAATTGTATATGACATAATCTCCAGCTCCTCTTTTCAGGCGCTCTCTCTCACTTCCTTAATCTCTCTGTTCTTGAACCCTCATCTTCTAAAAAAGCCTGAAAGCTCCCTTCATCTTCTCCTGCGAGCTAGCAGGGAGAAAAAACGCAAAGCTGTCACGGGAGCGAAGATGTGGAGGAGGAGGAGGTATTACTGAAGTCTGATTAAATTAACACTGGGATGCGGATTCCTCTTACCCACTCGTCTTTGAAAGTGAGCTCAACTTGTTGCGCGTACATCTTTGCTTCCTGTTAATCATCTACACCACCTTCAACTTGGGGCTGCTGATTTGGCATAGTGAGATAAATAAATGCAAGATGAATCCTGCTAATCAAAGACCGAGGTGTTCCCCACCTCCCTCCGCGCCCCCCAGACACGCTGTAACCTCCACCTTGCTTCCTCGTAGGCAGAAAGCAGAACAATTCCTCCTGGAAGGGCTTTAATTACAAGGTTGCTACATCCAAATAACAAGAGGTTTACATAAGTGCCGCATGAGCCGTTCATTATTCAGGAACTCGTCCAGCTATATAACCCCCCCGATCCCCATACAAATGGTGCGCAACAATGAGCGAAATCCCATCATGAACCTGCTCTAACTAAGTTCACTTTGTCAGACCACTTAGCTCAACGCGAGCAGAGTTCCTGCAATCCTCTTGAAGCTGTTGAATTGTTTTCTTTCTGTTTATCATAACAAAATAACTTCATTGATGCTAATTTATGGGAAAAATACTCGAGTAACCATACAATGTGATAACAATTGATTATAGGCTCCAGCCACCCCGTGACCCCGAAAAGGACAGCAGTAGGAAATGGATGGATGGATAGATTTTTATAAACATTAATACTAGGGGTGTGGGAAAAAATAAATTAGAATTCGAATCGCGATTCTCACGTTGTGCGGTTCAGAATCGATTCTCATTTTTAAAAAATCGAAAAACAAAACAAAACACAGCAATACCATAGCAATGCAATCCAATTCCAAAACCAAACCCGACCCAGCAACACTCAGAACTGCATTAAACAGAGCAATTGAGAGGAGACACAAACACGACACAGAACAAACCAAAAGTAGTGAAACAAAAATGAATATTATCAACAACAGTATCAATATTAGTTTCAACATAGCAGTGATTAAAAATCCCTCATTAACAATATCATTAGACATTTATAAAAAAAAAATTAAAAACTGTGTCCAATATTTTTATAAAGATAAAATAAGTCATGTTTTTGGTTCATTTAATAGTTAAAACAAATTTACATTATTGCAATCAATTGATAAAACATTGTCCTTTACAATTATAAAAGCTTTTTACAAAAATCTACTACTCTGCTTGCATGTCAGCAGACTGGGGTAGATCCTGCTGAAATCCTATGTATTGAATGAATAGAGAATCGTTTTGAATCGGGAAAAAAATCGTTTTTAAAACGAGGATAGTGTTGAATTGCAAAAAAAAAAAAAGATTTTGAATCGAACCGTGACCCCAAGAATCGATATTGAATCGAATCGTGGGACACCCAAAGATTCACAGCCCTAATTAATACCTTAATTTACACGCTTAATTGGTTCTGTGATGGAGCTCTTAACTCAAAACACTTGTATCTCAAATCAACGTTTCTCATTTAAATTCATAGAAACAAATGTAATTGTTACTTGGCTCCCCCAAACAGCACAATTTAAAGTGTAACATGCCTATTAAAAAGAAAAACCAACGTTTAGATAATATATGTTGTATAAAAAAAATACAGTAGTTTATGAAGTAAGATACTAGTAATGTACAGTGTTTACCTTGTAAAGTGGACTTATTGGGTATCTCCTTCTAGCAGGTTCTCGGTCAAATACACCATCAGCAGTTTTTTCATGTTTTTTTTGGATAAATGTCTGCTGTTTGGATATAATTTTAACATTCTTGACTTGTATTAGACTCATTCTCCTTCAGTACAGTGCAGACTACCAGTGCTACGCTCTAACTGCGTCACCAATTTTGTGACATGCTCTGCCATTTTTTAATGATTTCTTTTTTTAATTCAATTAATATAATCTTTATGAATGTTCTCATCCATTTAGGTCATTGTCATCTCAGGGCATTCAATCGATCGTAGCTGGACTGTTTGGTTTGTCTTAGAAAAAGTTTCGCCTCTCATCCAACTAGGCTTCATCAGTTTGTGCTCATAGATTTAGATTGGTCAGATCTAGTATAGCAGCTGGTGCCAAAACCCCAAATATTTATACTCCAAAACCTTTTCAACGACGTGTTAGCTTTGAGAGTTAGGACTGCTCGTTTGCATTAAAACAGTTGTTTTTCTCACTGCGATAGGGCGAAACCATCCTTTCCCAGGCACACCCTCCTGGTTTTGGAGTAAAAATATTTGAGGTTTTGGCACCAGTCGCTAGACTAGATCTGACCAATCTAAGTCTATGAGCATGAACTGATGAAGCCTACTCGGATGAGCTGCAAAATGTCTTCTAAGACAAACCAAACAGTCCAGTTGCGATCAATTGAATGCCCTGAGAAAATTGATATAATCCAGTTCTTCTTCTCAGCACTGTCCGTCACACTCACTTTCTTCCTTCCTTTGCTTGGAAAACAAAGTTATGTCCATCTCTAAGCTAATGTTAGCCAGTAAGACTGCACATGCTTCACTGTGACATTTGCTTATTAATTGCTATGTTTTATAACTCAAATTTTTGCTTGCAACTTAAAGCATAACAAATTAGCAGAGAGACTGCTCTTATCTCAAAAAGTTGGGGCACTCATAAGTTGAGGTAACACTGTAGCACTTTTCTAGAAACACAAAGCGCTTTACAGTATACGTGCACATGGACACAATTAATCGGATTAAAAGCCTAACCAAAATAAAAATGCTTCATGTGAACACGCCATTTGGAATATTCTGACCCGATCACACACACACATTGCGATCGAGACAGGTGCTTCATGCCGATAGTCATTCAGCGTCGGCTTAGTGGTTGTTTTGTTTCCCCAATATATGAATCAGTGCATTCATCATTACACTGGATAGCATACACCAGATTGTTTTTGTGGGTGTGGGGTGTCCGTTCTTTTGGATGCCTCAGGGTGTTGCCTGGTTTGAATGTTACTGGGATGTTGTGTTGGTTAAAAAAATCTTCTGAGTTTCTCAGATAGACCTGACACATATGGAATGACAATATTTTTGCGTCTGTCACCTTTTTCCTCCTCATCCACTCTGTTCTTGTTATTTTTGGAACTGGATGCACTTCTCACAAACGACCAGTTGGGGTAACCACAGGTTTTGAGGGCTTCCCTCAAATGCCTATGCTCTTTCTCTTTGGCCTGTGGGCTGGTAGGAACACTATCAGCTCTGTTGTGGGGTTCTGATAACGCCCAGTTTGTGTTCCAGTGGGTGGTGTGAGTCAAAAAGTAGGTATTGATCAGTATGTGTGGGTTTTCGGTAAACCCCGACATGGAGGCTCCTGTTTTTTCCAATGTGGACATCACAGTCCAAAAAAGGGGTTCCTGGGGATTTTGTATGAGGATTTGGAAGATTTATTTTTTTTGCCATCTAAAGATGTATGTTATAAGAAAGACGTCTTAAATGTTAATGCAATATTACAAAATAAACCATGAAAGTTTAATATTTAAGTTGTATACCGGTAATTTAAATTTAAAATGTATGTGAATGTGAGTTTGAATGTTGTCTGTCTATCTGTGTTGGCCCTGCGATGAGGTGGCGACTTGTCCAGGGTGTACCGCACCTTCCACCCAAGTGCAGCTGGGATAGGATCCAGCACCCCCGCAACCCCGAGAGGGACAAGCGGTAGAAAATAGATGGATGGATGGATGTATAAGACTACCTACCAGTGGTGGGACCAAGTCATTGTTTTGCAAGTCATAAGTTTAGTTTAGTTTAGTTTATTATTTCTTCGGTCAATGGTCAACAAAATAAACAAACAGTTTTACATAAATTAACAGATGTACATTCATAAACAAACAGTTGTACATTCATAAATTTAAAAAAAAAATGTTGCAGACCGAAAGGGTTTAGGCTGAAGTTGAACACTTATTGCGCCTAACCCTATTAACAAAGTCAAGTACGAGATGAGCTTCCAAAAAATATAAAATTTCCTTTTCACAACATATTATAAATACGTAATAAGTAAGTCTCAAGTCTTTGCCCTTAAGTATCGAGTCAAGTCCTGAGTCAAGTCCAAAGTCTCAAGTCAAGTCCCAAGACCTGCATTTTGAGTTTCGAGTCCTTTCAAGTCTTTTTAACCACAGACTAATATATTTACACAGATTATGTATGCTTTTAAAATGCTGTATTTATTTATTAAAACAAGTGCATTTGAAATTGCAGGAAAAAAAATTGTGCTGACATTGCACTTCATAATAGCACTATTAACCAGTCATTTTAAACATTTAACTCATTCCTTTACAGAATAAACACATTTGAAAAAACAAGTGCAACCGTACTTATTTGTACAAAAGTGTTAACAGTGTAAGCCATACAAAAAAAATTTTCATTGCTTTATCTTGCCGTCAAGACAGCCCATTCTGTAAAGAAACTGAAGTTATATCGCTTGTTAATTCACCGTCTCCAGCCCTGCAAATCACGTGTGTTGTGAGGTAAACAACCAGCAGTATGTCGGAAAGCTAGCGAAAACGGTACACATATTCTTAATATAGTGTACATTTTAACTGACCTTTATTTTACTATGTTTGTCTTTTTGTAGGTGGCTAAACTACGCGGTGCTGCTGACCGCCGTCTAACGTTACGTTACTGTGTGTGATACATTGACTAACGTAACGTTACCTCATGCAACCCTACTTAAAAAAAAATCACTTAACAAAAAGTATGAATAAGGTAGTGAACTGCAGTGGACGCAACAGATTGACGTGTTTGCAATAACGTTATAACGTTAGCAGTGAGTTTACAGCCTCACTGATTTAACTACACAGCAAATAAAAGTTACGTTAGTTAGCCAATAAACGTTAGCTTACATTCAAAACTTACCGTTCTTTGTGCAACTTCAAATGTCGAACGAAGTCGGAAGTTGTTGCGTCTCCGTCTGTAATCTTTTTGCATACTGCAATTGTTTTTTTGTTGACCACCTCGTAGTTTTTATACCCGAACGAAACTATCTTTGGTATAATTTTTTCTCCCTGGCGCGTTGTTTGGCAGCTCTTCTTCGTTGGTTGTCCTGCAATTTAATTGGATGAATGCTGTCGGATGAAAACAACGTGGATCTAATTTGATTGGATGTTGTACCGACAGCACACACGCTGACAGACACACGTACACAATGAAAGATACAGAGCGATCCTGAATACCTTTTTAATCTTTGGGTTTTGGGGAAAGTAGCAAGTCTTGTCAAGTCAAAAGGCTCAAGTCCAAGTGAAGTCGCAAGTCATTGATGTTAAAGTCTAAGTCGAGTTGCAAGTCTCTTTACATGATCAAGTCGAGTCTAAAGTCATCAAATTCATGACTCGAGTCTGACTCGTGTCCAAGTCATGTGACTCGAGTCGACACCTCTGCTACCTACAACACTCCCTATCAAAAATGTAAAATGGTTTGTTCCCTCTAAATAGCGGCAAAGCTAACTTTGAACACTTAACTCAACACAGACGTCATAATGTCATCAAAGTTCACCTTTAAGCATTCACACACAGCACCAACATCTTGGAACAAGAATGAGGTGATAGAAGAAAAGTAAAATATAATAAATGTGTTTGTGGCAGCATAGGAGACATTTCTTTGTGTCACCTTTGCATCTCAATACCCATAATTGTGGTGCGTTCAAACACTGCAATGCAAACAATGCACTAATAATAATATGATCATAACAATAATGATCAATTATTATGATTCGTATGATCTACTGTTGATAATGATGATCTAATTTACACTCTGAAGTAAATAAAAACTTGACACTAAGACAAAGATTGTATATGACTGACAAGAGGATTCAATCTATTCATTAAATGGAAATAAACACGCACAAGTGCTGAGAGCGATGCACAGAGTGAACCCTCTTGCACCTTGATTGAAAGCGAAAGACAACGAAAACAAACAAGTACATACATGGATATTTATCGATGATAGCAAAGTTATCAAGTTAATTTTCATTTATCGATTGATTTATTGGCTATTGTATAGCGTCACAACAGTGCCAAAATCCTTGCGCACATAAAACACACTCTGCTAGCGCACAGACTCATTTTACGCTTGCGTGACCTTTCTGTACGCCCATGCGATGTGTCTTTTAACTCGCACGTTGACTCTGTTTACGCTTGCAGTGTCTCTACCTTTACGTACGCACCGTTCCATCCTTTTGGCACTTAGGGACAATCGTTGAATACGCAGCACAGTAACTCCCCTCCTTTCTGATTGGTCACTTCAAATGTCTACTGTCTACAAGTCGGAGCCTATCCGTGGCAGAGTAAGGGGTAAATTATGACAAGTACTCCCAAGCTGTCTAACAAATTCTAAATTTATATATATATGTCTGTTCCTCAACTTACTTCTTGTTCCTCTAACCTGTGGATCCTCACACAAACCCCCCCGCCATGGTGACCCACCTTACTATGCCTCGGATTGGTTCTGACCAGGAGAAAGTAGTCATTTAGAGTGACCAATCATAAAGGAGGGGAGTTGCTGAGCTGTGCATTCAATGTCCGCCCCTAAGTGCCAAAATGATTTAACGTTGCGCGCATAGAGAAAGACACATCGTGAGAAGCTGTGCGCGAGAATTTTGGCACTGTTTTGACACCATACTACACACCAAGGCTTAAGTCTTCCACTTGAAAACCGAGCATTTAAAAGCCTTCCCTCTCAAAATTGAAGTCAGATGATGGATTTTTTTTTCGAAAACAGGCTCAAGAGACACATGACTGTTGGAACTTCATTAAAAAATAAATTTTTCATAAAAGGTGACATTTTAAGGTGTGTGGCTTTAGGATTAGTGGACGTAGTAAACAATATACAGTGGTTGGGACACATTACATTCACAAGACGTGCAAATGAAAGAAATACGGAGTTGATAACCCATTTGCAGTCTTTTTACGTGACTTTGTACAAGTATTTTGGAGAGTATTTTTGAAGGCCAAATTCTGTTGGAGTTAATTGCAAAGCTGTAAGACGAGCCTTCCCCAAACTGTTCCCACAAAGTTGGAAGCACGGAATTATCGACAAGGTTTTAGGATTAAAATTCAGGGGGAATCTGACAGCAGTTCACCCCTGAGCCGAGTGACTAAAATAAGTTTTGCCAAGTTAATAACACCCTAAAGTGTGCGAGGCCTTTCTTTAAAAAAAAAAAGTCTTCGCTGCAGCCGTGACAGGATGGTAAGATATAGACCAATTAAAAAGTGGTAATTGCTTTGCTAATTTCCCATTAATTTTCTCAGAGTGTACTAAAGGGTAGGAGCATAATAGGTGAAATGTTTTTAACCCTTTGACGCTTTGATTTCCTATTCCCCACGTCTTGCCTGCTGTCCTTGTATTTTAATTGCTCATCTTTGCTTTCCACCTCCTTTACACCCACTTTCTTTCTCTTTGCTTTGCTCTTAAACCTGAACTTGCTGTTGGGGATGATAGAAGCGTTAGTCGTAACTTTTAACCTTGATTTATATTCCCATTAATCAACATGTTGTGACTATTACTATCGTGTGCTTTCCTGGTGGATCCTTTCGATTACCCGGCCATAGATGTGTCAAAAACATTTAAAGAGCAAATGAATCTTCATCTTTTCAAGCTAGCTGACAAGGTGTCCAGCCACGTAATTTGTTCCCGCCTCGTTCAAACTGTGCTCAAGAAAGGCAGTCCATTGAATTGTCGTCCGTCATGGTTAGTTAGACGCTTGTCAGCTGCCCAGTGGCGCAGCGGTCACCCCTGACCTGGAAGCATTGTATCCAAATCGCATTACACGGCCTTGTGTTCTTTTTTCCCTGCCTTTTGAAGTCGCCCCAGTGAGACATCTGTCCGGCCCGGTTTGTGTTGACTTCCCACTTCGCCGTCGCGTCTTAATTAGCTGATCTGATTTTCCGTGGGCGTGCGCCTTTTTGTTGCATGTCTTTGCTTGTTTGCGTATTGAAGGATTTCACTAGTGTCTGACGAGCCTATCAGGGCAGATAAGACGCATCAATCAAGTAGGACCTGCAGTTCATTAATTGTGACAATAAAGAATTGAAGGTTAGAAATAGAAGATTGGTGCATGTGGAAAGAAGTTATGACTTTCGGTTACTGCCCGATTGTTTGTTCATTAGCCATCCAGTGCTGGTTGACTTGGCCTTCTTGGCGCTGTCATCAATCGACATCCTTTTCTCACGTGTTTTTACAGCACCTGAGTCCTTTGCCACTTCCAATGTTGCAGAGCACCAGCGGGAAGCATGTCCTCGAACACGTTTTTTAAATGGATCTTTGAACTTTAGTATATTTCTTTAAAATCAAATGTCCTTTGGCTTCACTATATAACATATACATTTTTAAGAACATATTATACGTATTTTGGCCTTAATTAATTATTAGCAAGTTTAGAAATGGCTAAATGAACACAAATATAAATACTACTGTAGTATTGGCCACAAAATGAGACTAAGACTCTTATGGTATTGTTGAATGTGCTCAAAAAGTACGTATACACACCTGGAAATCTTTTGACTAAGTTATAATATTTTTTAAATACATAAAATAGATACACTGTTATAAGACACATGCATGTTTTGTGTTTTTTTGTGCTTCACTGATAGTTTTAGTCCCATATGTTTTAATGGTTAAGCTTTTATTGTTTTAAATATTGGTTTGTACTGTAGCAGTTTAAAATGTATTTAAATCAAAATTACTTTGCAAATAAAAGCTATTATTAATATTTACTATTTCTGGCAAGTATTGTGGCGTCCGACTTTATTCTTTGAACGCACCTGCTGGGTTGCAATCACGTGACCTAAAGGCACTTCCGGGATTCAGGCGATAATCTAGAGTCACATCAGGCTACTGTTTATTTACCTGCATCAATGCACATTTGGGCCTATTTTAAAAGGGTTTAGAGGCAAATATACAAGCGATCAATATTTAAAATGGGGGTTGATACACTCTTAAAGAGAAACTTCACTTTTTGGGGGGATTTTGCCGATAGTTCACAATCATTATGAGGGATAAGAACATGCATGTCTTTTTTTTTTTTAGGATTCTGAAGATGATAAAAAACGCTTGCAAAATGTGGCTAATGGAAGTAACCTTTGTAGCCTTCAAAGCCCTCTAAAACAACTTCAAAACCCTTCAATTTTTTGTATATACACTGCAAGCATATATTTAATGTAGTAACAGACACGTTCATAACAATATGTAATATGGTCAATAATTACTGTATTTTGGTCATTTTATGCAGTGTCGGAACATTTATTTCCGTTTCCATAGCAACGCACTTCCAACTTTCGGCAACAAATGTATGTTCCTACTTCAGGAAACAACAATGTTTTGTGATCATGACAGACTTGGTAACAAACAACGAAGAAGACTATTTTTGGACAAATGGGGACTCACAACATTATCTTTTTGAACATGAAAATCCTGAGGATGAACTGCTGGTTATAAAAGCAAGCACGAACAGAGGGTAAAGCGTTGGAGCAGACGGAAACCGAGAGAGTGAGGTCGGCGTGACTTTGACGCTGTAAATGGGGAACTTAGGGTCAAGCTATGCGGACATATTGTATATGGCGTGCTTACCGAAAGTCAACTTGAAAAAACTTCACGGCCTACTGGACCAAACAGTTAACTGTCCATTGAGTGAGTCACTATAATATTGATCATGATACATGTAGCACATCATGCTTGGTATTACAACGAGATACACCGTCAAGCTAGTTGTGTACAAACAAAACATGAAATGTGATTGATTGATTGAGACTTTTATTAGTAGGTTACAATGTCTTACTATGCTAGCAAAAAAGTGCAGTTCCCCTTTGTGTGAATGTGTGTGTGTGAATGGGTGAATGTGGAAATAGTGTCAAAGCGCTTTGAGTTCCTTCAAAAAGGTAGAAAAGCGCTATACAAGTACAACCCATTTACCATTTACCATTTAAGCCTATGAGATGTATTAGACTTAGACTTCCTTTTTTTTGTCATTCAAATTGAACTTTACAGTACAGATAAGAACACAATTTTGTTGCATTAGCTCATGGTAGTGCAGGATAGAAGAGCAATAAGGTGCAGATATAAATAAATAAATTACTGTACAGATAAATATATTGCGCTTTTGCATATGCATCCACGTCTATGGATGTATGTTATATTGTTTTTATATTCCAGCGAGTTAATCCGTTTTTTCGGGGGAATTTAGGGGATTATTGTGATGCGTTCAAGAGTCATGTAGCCTGAGGGAAGAAGCTGTTACAGAACCTGGAGGTTCTGCTACTGAGGCTGCGGAACATCTTTCTAGAGTCCAGCAGTGAAAACAGTTCTTGGAGGGGGTGGGAGGACCCTCTGCAGATTTTCTGAGCCCTGGTCAGGCAGCGGCTTTTTGCGATCTCCTGGATAGGAGGAAGAGGAGTCCTGATGATCTTTTCCGCCGTCCTCACCACTCTCTGCAGAGACTTCCAGTCTGAGGCACTGCAGGCTCCATTCCAGACAGAGATGCAGTTGGCCAGTAGGATCTCTATAATGCCTCTGTATAATGTGGTGAGAATGGGGGGAGGGAGCTGTGCTCTTTTCATCCGACGCAAAAAGTGCATGCGCTGCTGAGCTCTTTTTACAAGAGCTCCGGTGTGTAGGAACCAGGTGATATTGCCAGTTATCTGCACCCCCAGGAACTTGGTGATGCTTACGGTCTCCACTGCTGTGCCGTTGAAGAAGAGTGCAACATGGCTGGACTGGTGGCTCCTGAAGTCGACGATGATATCCTTGGTCTTGTCGACGTTCAGGACCAGGTTGTTGGTTCTGCACAAGTCAACCAGATGTTTCACCTCCTCCCTGTAGTCCATGTTGTTGTTGTCACGGATGAGGCCCACTACTGTTGTGTCGTCCGCATTCTTCCCAATGTGGTTAGTAGTGGACCTGGCGCAGCAGTCATGGGTCATCAATGTGAACAGCAGCGGACTCAGGACGCAGCCCTGGGGGGAGCCGGTGCTCAGGGAAATGGCATTGGAGGTGTTGTCGCCCACTCTCACAGACTGGTGTCTGTCTGTGAGGAAGTCAAGCAGCCAGTTGCATAGGGGAGTACTGAATCTAAGGGGGACCAGTTTGCTCACCAAGTGCTGCGGGATGATGGTGTTGAACGCCGAGCTGAAGTCCAGAAACAACATCCGCACGTGTGTGTCCTTTCCTTCCAGATGTTCTAAGCTCAGGTGGAGTGCAGAGGAGATGGCGTCCTCTGTGGAGCGGTTAGGGCGATAAGCAAACTGGTATGGGTCAAATGTGGGGGGAAGTCTAGAGACAAAGTATTCCTTTACCAGCCTCTCGAAGCACTTCATTATGATGGGGGTGAGTGCCACGGGGCGATAATCATTGAGGGAGGAGATTGTGGGTTTTTTAGGTACTGGGATGATTGTGGCTGTCTTAAAACATGATGGTACCACAGCCTGGGTCAGCGAGGTGTTGAAGATGTCTGTGAGAACCCCAGCCAGCTGGTCTGCACATCCCTTTAGCACCCTGTCCGGACTGTCATCAGGTCCTGCTACTTTCCAGGGGTTCACTCTCCTCAGGGTTCTCCGGACATCCGCTGTGTCCAGGTTGAGCGGCTGCTCATCAGGGCAAGGGATGGATTTCCTCGACGGAGGGGTGATATAAACAAGTTGAAAAACTTATTCGGGTGTTACCATTTAGTGGTCAATTGTACGGAATATGTACTGAACTGTGCAATCTACTAATAAAAGTTTCAATCAATCAATCAATATATATTCATCCATCCATTTTCTACCGCTTATTCCCGTCGGGGTTGCGGGCGGCGCTGGAGCCTATCTCAGCTACAATCGGGTGGAAGGCGGGGTACGCCCTGGACAAGTCGCCACCTCATATTCGAGTTAATTATTACTATTAAGTAAATTTACTTGATGCTAACGAATAGCACCAAAAACGTTATACTGTGGTCATCCATGTTGAATAAAGCACTAGACTTTCCTGCATAACAACAACCAAGCTTTTAGTTTGTTTGAAAATCGAAAATAAAAATACGGTGGATTGGACCAGCAATCACAATATTTATTACTATCACTTAACTTGACGTTAGTTTATTTGCACAACACCAGGTCTTCGTAGTTATATTTAGGCATAGTAACCACCAGAGGTGTGGACTCGAGTCACATGACTTGGACTCGAGTCAGACTCGAGTCATGAATTTGATGACTTTAGACTCGACTTGACAAAATGTAAAAAGACTTGCAACTCGACTTAGACTTTAACATCAATGACTTGTGACTTCACTTGGACTTGAGCCTTTTGAATTGATATGACTTGACATGACTTGCTCCTTTCCCCAAAACCCAAAGATGAAAAAGTTATTCGGGAGCGCTCCGTATTTTTCATTGTGTACTTGTCTATCAGCGTTGCATGTGTCAGCTGGTGTGGTCTCAGTACAACAGCCAATCAAATTAGATCTACTTTGTTTTCATCACACAGCATTCATCCAATCCAATTGCAGGACAACCAACGAAGAAGACATGTCCAAACCACACGCCAGTGAACAAAAAATGATACCTAAAATATTTTCGTTTGGGTATAAAAATTACGAGGTGGTCAACACAAAACGGTTTGCAGTATGCAACACATGCGGTTCGAAAATTACTGATGGAGAGGCAACAACTTCCAACTTCGTCCGGCATTTGTAGTTGCACAAAGAACGGTAAGTTTTGAATGTAAGATAACGTTTATTGGCTAAGTAACGTGCCTTTTATTTGCTGTGTAGTTAAATCAGTGAGGCTGTAAACTCACTGCTAACGTTATAACGTTATTGCAAACACGGGAATCTGTTGCAGTTCACTACCTTATTCATACTTTTTGTTCAGTGATTTTTTTTAAGCAGGGTTACGTTAGTCAATATATCACACGTAACGTTAGACGGCGGTCAGCAGCACCGCATATTTTAGCCACCTAAAAAAAGACAAAAATAGTCAAATAAAGGTCAGTTAAAATGTATACTATATTATGAATATGTGTACCGTTTTAGCTAGCTTTCTGACATACTGTTGGTTGTTTACCTCAGAGGTCCCCAACCACCGGGCCGTGGCCCGGTACTGGTCCGTGGATCGATTGGTATCGGGCCGCACAAGAAATACAATTTTTTTTTTTTTTTTTTTTAAATTAAATCAACATAAAAAACACAAGATACACTTACAAGTAGTGCACCAACCCAAAACAACTCTCTCCCCCCTTTTGTTCTGGGCATTGAACATGAAGACTCTTCCTTCACTGTTCCGAGTGGCCATGAGAGTCTTGGCAGTGCCTGCCTCCAGTGCTCCAGTGGAGCGAGTTTTCAGCCATGGTGGCATCATGCTACGCCCCCATCGTGCACAAATGACTGACAGACTCTTGGCTAATTTGGTCTTTTGCAAATGCAATGCAGCATAGGGCCCTGACATATAAAAAGTACAACTTTTTTGTTATGTTCACGTACCGGTATATGTCATGTTTTTTCAATGTTAACACTTTTGTACAAATAAGTACATTTGCACTTTATTTTTCAATGTGTTTGTTCTGTAAAGGAATGAGTTAATGTTTAAAATGACTGGTTAATAGTGCTATTATAAAGTGCAATGTCAGCACAATTTTCTTTCCTGCAATTTAAAATGCACTTGTTTTAATAAATAAATACAGCGTTTGAAAAGCATACACAATCTGTGTTAATATATTAGTCTGTGGTTAAAAGGACTTGAAAGGACTCGAAACTCAAAATGCAGGACTTAGGACTTGACTTGAGACTTTCCAGTCTTGACTTTGGACTTGACTCGGGGCTTGCCTGTCTTGACTCGGGACTTGACTCGGACTTGAGGGCAAAGACTTGAGACTTACTTGTGACTTGCAAAACAATGACTTGGTCCCACCTCTGGTAACCACAAAAGAACACAAACTAATGCGATCTATTGTCCTTTCTT
Source organism: Nerophis lumbriciformis (assembly GCF_033978685.3). Classification (NCBI taxonomy): domain Eukaryota; kingdom Metazoa; phylum Chordata; class Actinopteri; order Syngnathiformes; family Syngnathidae; genus Nerophis; species Nerophis lumbriciformis. The sequence goes on from NC_084560.2 coordinate 31,710,182, forward strand.
TATGCTTACTTCTGCTATCAAATACTACTAATATAGTAGAGAAACACAGAAAGTTTCTTAACCAAATCAAATGTTCAATTGTTGCAGAAATGAGCATGGTTCAAGATGATGAAAGTGATATTTTTAAGAGCCATTTCCTTTGATGCACTTTCGTTTCTTCCCTGACTTTGTTATCTTTATGAGCCACTTCTTTCCAGACTGTTATTAAAGCTCTTTCCTATTTCTCTATTTGAATGACTGGAACATCTATGGTCCGTGTACCTTCCGTTCATTCTTTTTCAAATTCTTAAATGCATCTCAAAAAACACATTTCGGACCATTTTTTCTATTTTCATTTCTGAAACAAAAGTTGGACAACTATTAAATGACACTTTTTTAAAACGACAATAGGACTCCTGCTGAACAAAGATGTTACCGTTATGCTAAAAACATGCTAAACGTATAGGAAAAGCTAAAATACTGCTTCCGGTTCAATTTGTCATCACACAGATAACCACACATATTTGCATTATGGATGAACAGGTTTTTCGATTTTTGTGTTTATCTGGAAAAATGTTAATCCATAAAAGGAAGACTTCACAAAATCCAAATGTATGGCAATATTTTAATGAAAATCAACCCCTTTTTGTTTGTTTTAAAATCTGCCATATATAATAAAAATTGAAAAACGTCCCTAATTATATTTTTTGATATGCGTTTCAGAATTTCAAATAGAACGAATGGAAGGTACACGGACCATCTAAGAACAGAACAGCAAAACACAATTTCCGCTCAAACTCTACACTCAATCTCAAGCTAAACTCAAGCTGCTTGACCATCGTGTGAATTAAGTCGCGAAGAAGAAAAATGGATATGACGTCACAGCAAGAGAACGATCACTGAAGAGAGCACAGCTTGTAAGTTCAATGTGCAACATTTAATATCTTAGTTGTTTAGAGAGCAATGTGTTTAAATAAGTTTCTTAATGGGAAAATACATGAATGTTTCTTGTTTTCAGGTTAGCATTTAAGCTAACAACCTGGCACCAGTCAGTCCGCGACTTTATCAAAGTGTAGTTATCAATCACGGTGTTTCAATAAATTTAATTTTCATTTATAATCATAACCATTGGGAGTTTTATCGCGGTTGTCATTAATACCATTTATTGTTACATCCCTATTAGGGTTGTACGGTATACCGGTATTTATAAAGTACCACGATACTAAGTGATTGAAATCGGTACTATACTGCCTTTGAAAAGTACCGGTACCATTCTTTCATCCGAATGCCGCTGTGCGGCGGTGACGACAGAGCCGAGGTGCATGATGTTGAGTGTGTCAAAACAGTACTGACAGTACTTCATTTTCTTTGGCAATTGTGAATTGCTTTTATTTCCTTCAAAAAACTGAGCTATTTTTTGTTGGGTGTTCCTCATTCCACCATAGCAAATCTCTAAAAAAATATATATATATCTAAATGGCCCCTTCGTCCTTAGATTTTTCAGTTTGCGGCTCTCAGTGGGAAAAAATTTTGGACCCTGCGCCATAGCGTGTTTACCTTAAATAACTTTCTTCCGGCCTATTATTTTCTATTAGCATCTCAGTGTTATTCTCCCTTAACAGCATTCACTTTTGCTTTGGCATACTCTTGTGGCCTGAAAATGCTTTTTTATGTGCACTTCTTTATTTTTTATTTTAAAGTAGAGTGGAAAAAGCAAGTTCAACCAATCAGTCAATCAATCAAAATTTACTTATATAGCCCTTAATCACAAATGTCTCAACTGGCTGCACAAGCCACAACAACATCCTCAGATCCCACATCAGGGCAAGAAAAAGCTCAACTCAATGGGAATAAGGAGAAACCTTGGAAGAAGGGACCTGCAGATGTGGTTTGGCTGAGACCAATGACGTAACACAGTGGTAAAAATGCCCCTGTGCCAACTTTTTCGCAATGTGTTGCTGCCATTAAATTCTAAGTTAATGATTATGTGCAAAAAAAACAATTACGTTTCTCAGTTTGAACATTAAGTATCTGGTCTTTGCAGTGTATTCAATTGAATATAAGTTGAAAAGGATTTGCAAATCATTGTATTCTGTTTTTATTTACGATTTACACAACGTGCCAACTTCACTGGTTTAGGGTTTTGTCTATTATATATACAGACTGTGCAAGAAATTTTAAGCTGTTTTATTTATAGAATTTAAAAAAACATGAATTTTGTCATTTGCAGGCATAAGACACTCTTAACATTTGTATGTGTTAGTAGTATGAATCATTGTGGGGCTTACCTTCATTCCCCTCAATTCAGTCATTGTGTTGATGCTAAAAAGCATTCACACATATAATTGTGGTTATTGTGCCTTTCTTCAGACTTCTTATTTCCTAAGGTTGCCTTACTGCTTGCCATACTCGTAACAGCTTGCAAATGTGTGTTGATACAGACATACCTATGGTTACAATTCACACATTTTACACATTTTCTCGACCAGTGATTCTCAAACTGCGGGCTCCATCTAGTGGTAGACCAAATAATCACTTGATTAAAAATTCCAACAAAGTGATACTGTTCAAACTGTGTGCACTGTTAATTTTGACAACAGTTTTTATATTAGTTTTAGTCTTAGTCTTTTGAAGAATTTGTGTTTTAATTTGGGTCATATTTTTGTCATTTAAATTGACTTAGTTTTAGTCGACTAAATTTCTTAATAAAGTATATTTTGTCCACTAAAATATAAAGTATAAAGCATCTTTAAAGTTGTCTATTAAGTTATTAAGGTTAATACAATTACTGTACAATGTAATACATCAACTCTGCATAACTTAGCATATACAAATGCATTTCAATAAATCTCAAAATGGTGCATCAAAATATTTCAGACTAAGAGACTAATTAAAGCTTCAGAAGTTTTTAAAAGTAATTTGCGAACATGCATTCAATAGAGTGTAGTATGCAACACAGCAGATCGTCCGCAATTGTAAACGAGCTGGGTAGAGCTAGGTGCATGGCATGGTAAAATGTATTCACTTCCTCTGAGCGGAGTGTGAAATGAACTTATGCACAGTGCTTACACTTGTATATGAATATTGGTATTTATCCATCCATCCATCCATTTTCTACCGCTTATTCCCTTCGGGGTTGTGGGGGTGCTGGAGCCTATCTCAGCTACAATCGGGCAGAAGGCGGGGTACACCCTGGACAAGTCGCCACCTCATTGCAGTGCCAACACAGATAGACCGACAACATTCACACTCACATTCACACACTACGGCCAATTTAGTGTTGCCAATCAACCTATCCCCAGGTGCATGTCTTTGGGGGTGGGAGGAAGCTGGAGTACCTGGAGGGAACCCACGCAGTCACGGGGAGAACATGCAAACTCCACACAGAAAGATCCCGAGCCCGGGATTGTACTCAGGACCTTCGTATTGTGAGGCAGACGCATTAACCCCTGTTTCCACCGTGCTGCCCATATTGGTATTTATTTAACATGAAATAATGAAAATGGAAGATAAACATGTATTTGACGCTCAAATCTTAACACTAAGAATGTAATGAGAACTGCTATAATATAGTGTTACATTATTTACATACACAAAGTTGTATACATGAACTGTTGGCAATTTGGAGTGAATAACTTAGATAAATCATATTTTAACTATTATGTTCAATAACATTGTAACTATTTTGTGTTCATCATTAAAATGTCATGTGCACATTTTATTATGTAGGTCTCCTATTAATTTGGAAAATTATGACAATAATATCACTGATCTATAGTTTGTTAAAAAAAACAAAAAAAAAAAACACTCTCGCCAGTGCATGAACATAGGTGTGTATTGTAATTGGCATATGAAGAAACAAACACGTTTTATTCTATATTGTGTATAATAACTACACTGAGCGTGCATCTTGGCTACTGTCCTGTATAAATACAGCAACCAGTGTTATAAAACTAACATACAGTATATTCGGTGAATCTCACATAGCTGTCTTTCTTTGTGTGTTAGCTTGAAAAATGACAAATCAGGTCTTTTGGGTTGTCAAGTTGTGCAATTAACTGTATCCCTGCAGACTGTTTTGATCTATATTGATATATAATGCAGGAACCAGAAATATTACTAACAGAAAGAAACAACCCTTTTGTGCAAATGAGTGTGAATGAGTAAATGTATGTTTCCCACAAGGTGTCCTAATTTGTTGATTGAACTTTACAATACTTTACAATATATTTTACAACATCAGATCTTAGCATGGATTGATAGAAATGTCCTAGAAAATATATTGGGACTTGTTTTTCTGAATCTGGGAATGGAATCCAGGTCTTACTGTGTCCTAATAAACAGAATATTCGCACCAACCAGGCATACGCACTGCTTTTACCTCCTTCAATTGTGATGTTCTCAGTCCAAGGCCAAGCAGCATTCATGTGCTCACACAGCTACCATTCCGACGCACCACTGCCTTCAATTAGCATTTAACTCATGAGTGTGAGTGAGTAGCTAGCTCCTTGTTCTTCCAAAGTATACCGGGAATTCAATTTCTCCTCCGCTTCACACAATAGACACCGGAGGTCGGTTAGAGACAACCTCAGAACAATTTGTCGGTTCTTCGAATCATCTGCTCCCCTTTTGTTTACCTGTAAAGTGAAGTGAATTACATTTATATAGCGCTTTTTCTCAAGTGACTCAAAGCGCTTTACATTGTGAAACCCAATATCTAAGTTACATTTACACCAGTGTGGGTGGCACTGGGAGCAGGTGAGTAAAGTGTCTTGCCCAAGGACACAACGGCAGTGACTAAGATGGCGGAAGCGGGGATCGAACCAGGAACCCTCAAGTTGCTGGCACGGCCGCTCTACCAACCGAGCTATACCACCCCATATGTCCTTCATCATTCTTCTGTCTGTTTGCTGTGCCGTCTATACAGAATGTGTTTTATGTGTCTTATATGTTTGGTTCTCTCAGATGTTGCACTTTGGAAGATTTGCAGGGGAATTTTGACAAAGTTTGACGCTTTGATAGAGCGATGGCGCATTAAATTAACATTCGATTTTTTTAGCATCATAAAAAAACTGGTTTTGATCATAATTTCAGAGCAATTCTGCACAACGCTTCCATCTGTTATCTGTACTGTTCATCCTGTTCAGTATTGCAGAAAAGCAGGAAACTATCTGAGTTGTCACAGTACGTTTACATGCACTACAGACAACCAAATTATTGCATGAAATGGCTCGAAATTGCAAACATCTTAACTCAGTCTTGTCAGTTTTCGTGGGGACTTGACTGCAGCTTTTTACAACAATTCAGAGACTAAGAAGATCAGCCAGAAGGGAGTTGGGGTGCTCTTTACACCAACAATCATACAAGTTAGATATATAGAAGCTGAAACAAGTCAATGTTTTTAAAGTATATAAGGAAATAAAAACCTACCCTTTCAATAATTATTTAAATTATTATTCAATAAATTTAATTTAGAAGACACTTTAAATATGTGACGTGACATAAGCACATCCCTACAAATAGCTGTATCTTAACACTGAAACTTTTCTGTATACAAAATGGAATTAATACAGAGTAAAATAATACACTTGTTTTGTAACTCAGTGATAAGTAGACAACAATAATAAATATCAATAGATCACATGAAGTATCTCTGCCTTGATCTGATTAATTAAAAAAAACATCCACAAGCAACATTGGTATTTATACTTGATTTTGTGATGTAAGAATTAAACATCCATATACAACAATTTACAACAGGGTTTTTTTTTACCTTTTTGACCTCAGGGCCCAATTTTTTGCTGCACAGAGGCCTGGGCTCCCCTCAAATATTAACACTGAATAGTCTTCTTACTCTTGATTTTAGTTGTGTTCAATAACTATATATGACCTACCTACAGTTTAAAACCATTGTCAAATGATATGTTAATCACAAAGATTATTATTTATTACATAAACCTTAGGCTTAGGTCAGGCTGATTAGATAAATAAGTACTAATCAAATATACTGCATGAGAAGGGACTCAAATAATTGACGGAAAATCAATTTAAATACGAATATGTTTCGCTAAAACAAGCTGATTTTATAATTATTTTTTCTTAACTACATTGTCAGTAAAATTAAAGTGCAAATGAAAATACATCTTCACCACTTAAGTCATAAATTTTGCTCTTAAGAAACTTATGACTTTAGTTCCAGACTGCTTCTGCTTGTTTGAGATGGTCATTATTGCTACAAGTGATGGAAAAGTGTATTACAACTGAGTACCGCTGCGGCCTGTACGAATTACAGCTGAGAAACAGACATATTATTTGTTGGCCCCTAGGGGGTGCTTGCGGCCCAATATTGGGCCCCAGCCCTATGGTTAAGAAACACTGATTTACACCATGTTATTGACATATAAATCATCAATTAATTGCACAGTTTGTATTGACTGTAAATAGTAAGAGCAGTTCACCTCACTGGCGATCTTTTTCTCTTTCTGATGGTCAAAAATAGCCAAAAGAACCAAAGCATATGTCATGTAGTCACATTACCAAAGACCCAAAAAAGTTGTGGAAAGTTGTATTCATCAGTTAGATCTTAAGCTTCTGCTACACTGACAGCTACTAGCTCTATTTTATTAGCATGTATTATTCTCTTCCTCTACTTACATCCCACATAGCTAATCGAGCTGAAATGACCACAATCAGCCCTTACTGTAAAAGAAGCACACAAGATCTGGCAAAGATAGAGATGGAGTGTGTAAACTAATAATACAAATAAAAGATAATAAATTATTTTAGAAGTTAGAATAATTTAGTGCATGAAAACATTACTGTTTTCTAGCAGTATGTTTACATGCTCTAAATTGCTATACCGGTACTTAATATTCTCATGTGCATGTGAAGTCTGTTTACAACATGGTCCCTTTCTAACTCCATCGTTTGACTTATGCTGTGTCCCTCCGAAACGCTAGATAGCGACTCTTTCAGTTGCAAGAGCAACAAGGTGGTCTTCTTTTCACCCCATATATGGGTATCCTGCAGATGACCTATTGAAAGTAGTGTTGGTCTCTGTTGTGCATAGACAGGGATCCGCTTCCGGGTTGTATCCCGCTGTAGACCCTGGCGCTCATGAAGATTCAACTCATTAAGTGATTCAGGAAGCAACCAGCTCTAGTATAAATCCACAATGACGACAGCACAAGGATTTCCTTAAGGATGACAAGTCTTGGGGGTGGTGGGCTGTTACCGGGAGTGAAGCCAACTATCTTTCAGTTGCTAGACGGCCACCCTATTCCCTCAGCCACGTCGCCCACAAGACTTCTTCTCCACAATTGAAATTAATCCCCTTTTTTATTAATCAACTCCTCCTCAGTTGGCCTGTTGTCTTACTTTTGCTTGCTCATGTCATCAGGGCCACTTATTCTTAAGAGGATTTATTTGGAAATGATACAAAAAGTAAAGCGCTACTTTGCATTAATATCTGAACTGTCTTCCAGTGGCAGAAATGTTGTCATGCCTTTGCAACAAACCCACTCCTCATATTCTCATTGATTAAGTTTTGCTGCAATGCAGTACTGCATAAACTACATGAATACATAAAAATGTATTTACTTTATATATGTACCTAATTTTTAAGGATATTGCTCAAATTGTACTGAGCAGCCAATGGTTTTCTACGTCCAAATAAGGGACATTGCTCATTACTTCCAATTTTTGGCCCGCAACTAATTTTTTTATTGGCTCTTGTAATTTCTAAACATACAATTAATTGATAATTAATCAGATATATTTTTGAATATTGTTGCGATTGAGATATTTTGTTTAGATCGCTTAGCATGTCTTGGTTATGGTTATATGTTTCAGACATGTTTTACATAATTAAATATATAGGATAAACTTATATTTAATCCTCCCCTTTTTCTGTCTTCTACTGATAAATCATTCACATCAATACTTTAAATTAACTTCATTTCTATTTCTTAGCATCTTTAGACTTAGACTTAGACTTAGACACACTTTAATGATCCACAAGGGAAATTGTTCAACACAGTAGCTCAGTTACAATGATTATTATTAGCCTTTATTTAACCAGGTAAAATCCCATTGAGATCAAAGATCTCTTTTCCAAGGGAGACCTGGCCAAGAGGGCAGCAGCAAGGTTACATTAAAAACAGTAAACAAATACATAAAACATCACATTTACAACATTAAAACTTGCTCACATGACACATGTGCATACAGACAAGGTAGACTGCAATCCTTTCACAGAAGCTTTAAACTCATTCAACGTAACTAGGGTTTGAAGTTTAATGTTCGATTGTAGGTTATTCCAAGCCTTCGGTGCTGAAAACCTAAATGCTTTCTTGCCCAGTTCAGTTCTTACTTTGGGGACGACAAATTGCAGAACATTCATTGAACGAAGATTGTGACTTCCTTGTTTCTTTGTTAAAAGACAAGACAGATAAGATGGAGTGATACCCAGAATGGTTTTGTAGATGAAAACATACCAATGATTGAGCCGTGATGATGGAAAGTGTAAGGATGGAAAGGACAATGCAGGTATAATTAGACTAGTATAGCGATAAAAAAAAAAAAAAAAAAAAAAATCTAACATATTTACGAATATATACATAATATGTGTACAGAATAATATATATACAGATATATTATATTATGTCTACAACATATATACAATATATACCAATGACCATGTACTATATTACAGTATATACAGTATATGTGACAGCAGCAGCATAAAATAGAGAGTAGATCCAGCAGGAAATAGAGAATAGACATTATAAACATTATAAACAAAGAGAAGTAGCTAACATGTCAGGTGTCAGGTAATAGGAAGATATCATCTATTGCTGTATGGCGAGTGATTATACAGCTGGATGGAGTGTGGAATGAAGGAGTTCTTGAATCGCACAGTGAGGGAAGGAAATTGAAGGAGCCTGTTGGAGTATGAGCTCCGCTGTCCCTTAATTGTCAGGTGGAGTGGGTGGGCAGGATTGTCCATGATGGCGAGCAGTTTTTCCAGTGTCCTCCTATCCCTCACTGACACAAACACCTCCTCAGATCAGTTTATCAATCCGGTTTGAGTCCCTTTTGCTGGTGCTGCTCCCCCAACCAACCACTGCAAAGTACAGTGCACTGGCCACAACAGACTGATAAAATATCTCCACCAGCTTGCTGCACACATTAAAGGACCTAAGCTTCCTCAGGAAAAAGAGTCTGCTCATGCCCTTCTTGTAAACAGCTTTGCAGTTGTCCCTCCAGTCTAGTCTGCTGTTCAAGTGGACTCCCAGGTACTTGTACTGCTCCACTACTGCCACCTCCCGGCCCTGGATCTTGATGGGCTCCACCAGGGTCACTCTCTTCCTGAAGTCGATGACCAGCTCCTTGGTCTTGTCCACATTAAGGATCAGATGGTTCGCCTGAGACCACTCCACAAAGTCAGCGATCAGTGTCCTGTACTCCAATTCCCGTCCCTCTCTGATACACCCGACCACAGCAGAGTCGTCAGAGTATTTCTGCAGGTGGCAGGACCTGGAACTATACTGGAAGTCTGAGGTGTACAGGGTGAACAGGACGGTCCCCTGTGGAGCACCTACACCACTGGCCACAGTATCCGACAGGGAGCTCCCAGTCGCACAAACTGGGGCCTGTCAGACAAGTAATCAGTGATCCAGGAGACAATGGATGAACTGACACCCAACCTGAGCAACTTGTCACTCATCAGAATGGGCTGAATGGTGTTAAAGGCACCGGAGAAATCAAAAAACATGATCCTCACAGTGCCCCTCCCACCATCCAGGTGAGAGTGAGCATGATGCAGCAGGTAGATAACAGCATCGTCCACTCCTACATGGGGCTGGAATGCAAACTGTAGAGGATCCAGGGAAGGAGCCACCAGTGGTCTCAGCTGATCCACCACAAGTCTCTCGAGGACCTTCATGACCTGAGACGTCAGGGCAACAGGTCTGAAGTCATTTGAGCCCGATGGGATGGGCTTCTTGGGCACCGGCACTATGCAGGATGTTTTCCATAGCACTGGTATCCGTTCTAGCTTCAGACTCAGGTTGAAGATGGAGTACAGGATCCCAGTTAGCTGAGCAGCGCAAGTCTTCAGGACCCAGGGGTTGACTCGGTCAGGGCCTGCTGACTTAGCTGGATTGACTCTCTCCAGCTGCCGTCTTACATGTCCAGGTGTCAGACACACCGGGCTGGCTTTCTCAGTGGGGGTGGAAGTGGGGGAGGGGGGAAATAAACGGTTGTGGCAGGTAAAAGAGAAAGAGTTAGTGTATTGAAATTCAGGGGAGGTGTGAGAACAGGAGTAGTGGAGGGAGGGCCAGTAAGGGGTGCATTGCTAAATCTATTGAAAAACAAATTCAGCTCGTTGGCTCTATCTACACCCCCATCCAGCAGTTTGGCTTTATTATTGAAGCCTGTGATGGCCTTCATTCCCTTCCAAACCTCACGAGTGTTGTTCTGTTGGAGTTTAGCTTCAAGCTTTCTTCTATAGGCATCTTTCCCTTCTTGAAGCTGAACTTTAAGCTGCCACTGAATTCTCTTCAACTCGTCCCGATCACCGGATCTGAAGGCTAGCTTCTTTTTATTTAGGAGCACCTTTAGCTGGCTGGTGATCCAGGGCTTGTTATTTGGGTAACAGTGGACAATTTTTTTAGGGATGATGGAGTCCTCACATAAATGTATGTAGTCAGTGATGCAGTCTGTGATGTTGTTGATACCTGTCCCATGAGGCTTACAGAGTACTCAGTGGCCTAGTGGTTAGAGTGTCCGCCCTGAGATCGGTAGGTTGTGAGTTCAAACCCCAGCCGAGTCATACCAAAGACTATAAAAAAAAATGGGACCCATTACCTCCCTGCTTGGCACTCAGCATCAAGGGTTGGAATTGGGGGTTAAATCACCAAAATGATTACCGGGCGCGGCCACTGCTGCTGCCCACTGCTGCTGCCCACTGCTGCTGCCCACTGCTCCCCTCACCTCCCAGGGGGTGATCAAGGGTGATGGGTCAAATGCAGAGAATAATTTCGCTACACCTAGTGTGTGTGTGACAATCATTGGTACTTTAACTTTAACTTTTAACTTTACTTCCCAGTCTGTAGTCTCAAAGCAGTCTTGTAAGGCTATGCCAGCCTCAATGCTCCTCATTTGCACTGATTTAGTTGAGATGGGTTGCCTCCTCACAGCAGGAACGTATTGAGGTGTTAAAAGCACCAGATTGTGATCAGACCGTCCCAGGGGGGGCAGAGCAGTGGCTCTGTGTGCATCTTTTGAATTAGCATACAGTAGGTCCAGAGTTTTATTTTCCCGTGTTGCACAATGTACATATTGTTGGAAAGTGGGTAAAATAGAGTCCAGAGAAACATGATTAAAGTCACCCGAAATGAGAATGAGGGCATCGGGATGTTTGGTCTGTTGCTTAGCAACAGCGGCGTGAATGGTGTCACAAGCAGCAGTTTCGTCAGCAGAAGGAGGAACATACACTCCAATGAAGATTACAGAAGTAAATTCCCTTGGCAAATAATATGGCCGAATTCCAACAGCCAGAAGTTTAATGTCCGGCGTACAAACACACTCCTTTACAATAATATGAGCAGGATTACACCACCTCTCGTTCACCTTTTTTCTTACCGCTCAAGAGTGTGCTTCTATCCGCCCGTGAGGTTGTGACCACAGGACGCGCTGTGGTCCAGGAAGTCTGCGTATAGCCATGTCTCCGTAAAGCACATGATGCTGCACACGGCGTACTCCTTTTGAGTTCGGGCGAGCCCAAACAATATGTATTAAAGTGCCCCACATCCTTCAATTTGTATGTATGTAGCACTGTGGGGGGAAGGTTTGGTCTCCCCTGATATAAAGTACAGCAAAAGACATATAAAATATGCTTTACCCACAAAGCTTGTGCATGCACAATATAATCCCTAGTATGTGTACATATCAAGCAATATGCTTGCTCATTGCTATTACTGGCCCACCTTTTGTCGTTTTACCTTCTCAAGGCCGTATTCCACTCACGATAAACTCATTTAATATCTGCAATATGCATGTGGTTGTCAAACACAAGCAATTATCATATTGTCGGGTGGATTTTTACAGCTTTTTTTCACATGTGCTTAGAAAGAAAAAAAAAATCGAAAAACACACACTAAATTTGCATTGGTGCATGAAGCAGCGCTCCATCTGTATATCCAAGGGTGTCCTGCAACCTTGGTCCAGACAAGGGCAGTGGACGTTCATGCGCATTTATTCAAAGGGACGCTTCTCATTCAATTTTCTCCATATTCATAAGCAGGCTTCGCACCCCCGCTCTCGTTTTTTTCTCCCTTTCAGCTTTAAATTAAAGGTACAGGAACGAGCCGGGCCTTTCATCTCCAGTTGAGGGGTGGAAGGTGGAGGAGGGTGCAGAGCGAAGGTGTGTGTGTGTTTGTGTGCGTGTGTGTGTGTGTGTGTGTGTGTGTGCGTGTGTGTGTGTGTGTGTGTGTGTGTGTGTGTGTGTGTGTGTGTGCATGGTGTGGAGGGAGGACTCTCTCTGCTCTTTATTTAATAGTCCCCCCTCCTCTTGTACTCCCCTCTCCCCTTCCTAAACGACACCTGGCAAAAAATGATTCATTAATTCAAAAAGCTGTATTTTTTTTGAAAGCCATATTTCAAAGGCGTAGACAGGAAGGGATGAAGAGGAGCGGCGAGGAGGAGTGATGGTGGGAGAAGAGGGCGGCTCGCCGGAGAGTACTCTTCAAGTTTTAGGTAGCTCCAAAGGAAGATAGGGTGAGAAGGACCCTGGGAACCACAACACAACTTTTTACAGTGGAACCTCAATTCACGAACGCCTCTATTTGCATTCTTTTTGGTTTACAAACATGTAGATCGCGCCAAATATGCCTTTCTGTGTGAACCATGTCTCAGCGTACGAACCCTTCATTCATTAATTTTGCATGCGGCCTTAAGCCATAGGGGGCTGCCATATTGATGACATCGCTTTCCTGTACGGTCACGGCCATTTTGAAGAGGCGAGGCTCCCTACGTCACATCCTGTTTATGGTGTGGTATGCTCTTTATTGTCATTGCACAAGTACAACAAAAGTTCATTTTCACCACAAACCTGTTCAAGATTAGACAAACATTTTACAGGTAGACAGAACAGGAATGGTGATGGGTCGCCACTCATACTTGCCAACCCTCCCGATTTTCCCAGGAGACTCCCGAATTTCAGTGCCCCTCCCTAAAATCTCCCGGAGCAACCATTCTCCAGAATTTCTCCCGATTTCCACCCGGACAACAATATTAGGGGCGTGCCTTAAAGGCACTGCCTTTAGCGTCCTCTCTCACCTGAAAAGGAGACTATTATATATGTCTCCGTTATCCATAGGTTTATCTATAACCCATAAAGAAGGCAGGCACGTAGCTATTTCTCAGCGTGTGTTTATTCCAGCCGGCACGTTAATACACTGACACACAACATCCGGATTCCCGTGATGCATTGCCCCAAAACTACGGCAAGTAGTAATGTCTAAAAACATAACAGAGACGAAGCAGACGAACGAAGAAGAGACATGGCGACGACGAGTAAGAAGAAGAAGTACGCTTGCAAGTTTCAAAATGATTGGAAAAAATAATTTCTGTTCATCCAGGACAGCTCGAAGGGGGAGGGGTATGCTGCCTGCACATTTTGTAGATCAGATTTCTCCATAAATACGGTGGCCGAACGGATATACTCATTCATGAACGGATTTTATATATATATATATATATATACATATATATATACAGATAGATAGATATATATAAGAAATACTTGAAAATATAATTGCTTATTTCGATCAATCAATCAGAGTTACTCAAACTACGGCAAGCTGCGAAAACCAACGTTTATTATTAGTAAAATAATTGGAGTAGGAAATAAGGAATATAAGCGTGAGAAATGTCAAGTGTGGCGTGTTGCGTGTGAAAGGGTTAAATTTGCGGGTCTGTCACACTCAAAGCTGAAACTTGGCAGCTCTAAGCAAGTGTTCGAGAGAGTGGTCCATTGCAGAATAACATTATCAGTGGATAAAGGCCCCAACTAGTGGTGAGTACAAGGAAAGGCAGGGGGGAGTTACAGACAGACAACTCTTTTTACACATTTAAATCGCTGTACAGACAGATTGAAATAAGCAATCCCAGACCAAGCCATCAGTCCACTGCGCCTACATTTAACCAACCACGGAAGACACTACACAATTTAAACCAATCAGAAACAACCTATGGTGCGTCTTGGCATCTCTCCTTCACACACCTTAGCTGTACGTTCTTTCGGATTGGTTGAAATTGCGTGGTAACTTCTGTGATTGGTTAACTGTATGCACATGCAGATTATGTTACATGCACGCATTTCTGAATGCGCGCGCAAGTTGTATTACATGCTCACAAATTTGGATGTGCCACTCAAATTGTACACGGCAGAAATGTCGCAAAAGTAGATTTTTATTTATTTTTTCGGATTAGGGACAGACAGACAACTTTAAACACAAGCACGCGGATCTAAAACCCACGTACGTGGATCTTAATACATCCATCCATCCAGCCATCCATTTGCCAAGGCTTGTCCCGACACACAAATTAGTACACGCGCACACAAATTGGATTACACGCGCACAGATTGAGTTACACGTATACAAATAATTTTGCTACAATATCATTTCCATACAGGGTCCCTTACGCCACATCCTGTTTACATCCTGTACATACCGGCGCAGCCATTTCAAAGAGCTTGGAGGCTACTGGTACTTCTGAAGTGTTTATTTCCACAATTGTCATACCTTGCACCAGTCAGAGCGATGTCAGCCTGTCTTAGAGATCACTTTCTGTAACCCGAAACGCTTTAAAGGAGAACTGCACTTTTTTGGGAATGTTGCCTATTGTTCACAATCATTATGAAAGATATGACAACGGATGTGTTTTGTTTAGTGCATTCTAAATGATAAATAAACACGATCAAAAGTCTGCTTACTTTGGAGTCAATGGGAGCCGCTCTATTCTGCAAATAAACCCCTTTAAAAAACATCCAAACACTTCTATTGAGGTTTTATATAGATGCTATAAGTACATATGTAATGTAGTAACAGGCACATTAATAATAACATTTAATATTTATGCATTTTGATCATTTAAAGCAGGGGTGTCAAACTCAAATACAGAGTGGGCCAAAATTTAAAACGGAACAAAGCCGCGGGCCAAGGTTGAACAAAACCTTTTTAATAGGGACCCAAACAAGTTTTGCATTGAATATTGAACAAGCAAGGCTTATATAACTTTATAGTGACATGCAAAATCGAGTTTCAAATAATAATAATAATAATTAAAAAATATCAATGGCATATCAAATACAATATAAATACAAATTGAATGCCTCTTTTCTATTTGCAGCCTTCTGAGGTAAATATCAACATTAACTTTTTCCACAGGCTATTAAATTTGAAAATAAAATAATGAATAAACCAACCATTCTGGACTTTAAACTGCTCAGTTTGCAACACACTGATCTTATCTGATGTGCCCAAGCCAGATACCTGCCATCTTTTCTTGGATGCTAGTTCATTAATGTCGGGGCTCAGGCTTTGAGCTGAGGCAACTTTCTTTATCGAACCAAGGTGTTCATCAGTCATTATATCTCGTATTACACAGTCTTGGGGGCGTGCCTTACAGGCACTGCTTTTAACGTCCTCTACGAGCTGTCGTCACGGCCGCTTTTCATCCTTTCTTATCACGTGCCCGCCCAGTCCCAAAATATGAGCGGCTTTTGGACGTATGCATATGCGAATGCAACGCATACATCATCAACAGCGATACAGTTTAAACTGAGAGTGGACGTATAAGCAACTTTAACATTGTTAGAAATATGCTCCACAAAGTTTGACAAGCAAGGAAGCGATACTTACTGTGTTAGTTATTATTACATCCAAGTCACTTGCCACTAGGAAGCATACAGTATTTGCCTGGTATCAGGGCATTGCTATGTAATACAGGGTCTGTACTTGTACTACTGCTCGCTCATTGGTCGAGCAGAATCACTGTGTTATTTTAGCATTTGAAAATGATCACCTTGACATTACCTTAACATAACACACTAGATAACCTCAGTCTCCACTTGGCTGCCACTACCCGTTTTCTAGCTGCCTTCAGTCGCCTTTCGACTAGAAATTAAGTATGCAACCACCACATATCTGGAAGTGCTACATTTCACAGTCTCCCCTTGGCTGCCGTGGTCCATTACCTTTCTGCCCGCAATCTCCTCTTGGAAAAAAATAGGTCAATAACAACCAAACAACTAGAAGTAATTACAGAGGTAGACACCGTGTTTTCCTGCTGCAGCGCTCTGTTTTCCTGCTGTCCCATAAATAAAAGTAACCACCAACCTTATAGGGTTGGTGGTTATTTGGTGTCGCCACCTGTTTTCTTTCTACCTTTAGTTGCCTCCTTATAAAATAATGTTTACAACAATCAAAAACTTAAAGGGAATTGTATACTCATTTTGCACTTTGCTGCAACATTTCCTTCATGCCCTCATTCTCCACTTGGATAAAATGGGTATTGGAGTGAATAAAGAACAGCCTCATCATCTGTTTGTTTTTTTCGTGTTCGACTGATGCTTTCAAGGAGATTTGAAGAGGAAACGGAGTGGGGAAAAAATTGGCCTAATCAAGCATCCTTTCATAAGTTTAGAAGTTTTCGTGGGATATCATCAATTTACAGTATCCCCACACAATATAAGATTTTTTACTTTCTGCTATCATCCCACCTGTTGTACAGTAATCCTTGTCTCTGTGGCGCTTAACAGTTTATCCACATGAGCAGCAAAAGGCTGCGGTGGCACGATCGTGTGTCGGCCGCTCCTCGTCGAGCTGAATCTTTCATACGGCCGCAGATGATGTGCTTAATTATAGATGGCAGGACAAGGCGGGATCCTTAGCCTCAATTAGACAGGGCCATAGGGTTAGTGACCTGCACCACGACTGTCAGTGCCTATTACACACTACACATGGCCAGTGACAGCGAGGCTGGGGGGGTTGGAGGGCAGGGCTGGGTTACAAGGCCTTCTACTGTATTCTTTTCACCCCTCCAGCTAATCGTTGCATTCACTTGTGTGTGCGAACACAATTACAAACTCGATTCAGGTCCCTTAAAACACTGTTTACATTGTTTGCATGATTGTGTCCGATTCTGTGAGCTGACCACAGACAATTGACGCTACACATCCATTCCTTACAGTTTCCATTTTTTTATATACCGTATTTTTTGGACTATAAGTCGCTCCGGAGCATACGTTGCACCGGTCGAAAATGCACAATAAAGAAGGAAAAAAACATATATACGTCGCACTGGAGTATAAGTCGCATTTTTGGGGGAAATTTATTTGATAAAATCCAACACCAAGAATAGACATTTGAAAGGTAATTTAAAATAACTGAAGAATAGTGAACAACAGGCTGAATAAGTGTACGTTATATGAGGCATAAAAAACCAACTGAGAACGTGCCTGGTATGTTAACGTAACATATTATGGTAAGAGTCATTCAAATAACTATAACATATAGAACATGCTATACGTTTACCGAACAATCTGTCGCTGCTGATCGCTAAATCCGATGAAATCTTCCTCCCCGGTGTCACCTCTGGTATGTCCTTTCTTTCTGCTGCTTGATCGCCGTTCTCTGCTGCATATTTCACTACGTCCAGCTTGTAATCTGCAGTATATGATTTTCTTTTCGGTGCCATTTTAGTTCAGCCCTTCTCAGTTTTTATAAGTTACCGCCAATGTTGATGTGATCCATTTTAATAGCTACGGCAGTAGCGTATAGCATATAGCAGTTAGCATACCTTGACCCACAATGCACTTCTGCCATGACCCGCCCGCGCCGAATTCTTATTGGTTGACGTGTGAGTGACGATTGCTGCCATTTGCTTTGTCTCTTACACGAATGAGATAAATAATATGACCCACAATGCACTTCTGCCATGACCCTCCCCCGCCAAATTCTTATTGGTTGACGTGT
Source organism: Nerophis lumbriciformis (assembly GCF_033978685.3). Taxonomy (NCBI): domain Eukaryota; kingdom Metazoa; phylum Chordata; class Actinopteri; order Syngnathiformes; family Syngnathidae; genus Nerophis; species Nerophis lumbriciformis. The sequence goes on from NC_084560.2 coordinate 31,728,205, forward strand.
GAGTGAAGATTGCTGACGTGTGTGTGACGATTGCTGCCATTTGTTTCGTCTCTTACGCGAATGAGCTAAATAATATTATTTGATATTTTACGGTAATGTGTTAATAATTTCACACATAAGTCCCTCCGCAGTATATGTCGCACCCACGGCCAAACTATGAAAAAAAACTGCGATTTATAATCCAAAAAATACGGTATATAAAATGCAAGACTGAAGACAAACCCTGCAAAGATTACCGTATTTTCCGCACTATAAGGCGCACCTAAAAACCTCCAATTTTCTCAAAAGCTGACAGTGCGCCTTATAATCCGGTGCGCCTTATATATGGACCAATATTGAGCCACAGCAGGTCTCGCAACTACGGGATGTATAACGTAACCCCAGCCTCTACTGTAGCGTCTATTCTATGCGCCTTATATATGAACAACGTTTTAAAATAGGCCATTCATTGAAGGTGCGCCTTATAGTGCGGAAAATACGATACCTTTCTAGTAATACAACAACAAAGGTTAACAATTAGAAAAATGCAGACTGTCCTGTATTTATTTTGAGTTTAAATTTATCCAAGAAGAGACCGTGTCAGGCTTGTCCCTGACAGTTTGGTTAAGTTTTAGTTTTTCCTGTGTTTGTTTTATTTCCTGTCAGCACTCTTATTTTGGTTCAGTTTCCTGTTTGTCTCTTTGAGTGCTGTCCCCTCAGCTGTGGCTGATTGGCACCTGGCCACACCTGGTGTCAATCAGCCAGCTGCTATTTATACCTGCCCTGCCCTCCAGTCACTGCTGGATTATTGTCATTTCTACTTGTCGATGTCAGTGTAGCTGGATGCGGTAGCGGTAAGCTATATTCTGTAGCTGTTTGTAGCTTGCTGTCTTTTTGTTCCTCGTCTTCCAGTTCCTGTTTCCCTGGCATCCTGTTTCCTGTTCCTAGTTCCTGGTTTGTGTTTTTTCTTTATATTTTTGGACATTAAATCATGTTTTCCTGGACAAAGCCTGCCATATCTGGATCATATCAAAGCGCTGCAGCAAAGTGGAGATTATAGAATATAATACCATAATTCCTTCTACGTTTGTGGTTGTTAAACTTAATTTAAAACTATGATAAAACAATGTGTAATTGAATAATATTCAATCATTTATAATACATGAATGAATATACAGTGTAACCTAAATGTGTGAACAGGAATAAAAAAGTTCCTATATTGAAGCAAATTTCCCCACAAGAAACAATGTGAATATGAATAATGGGTACCAGTTTTGACAAAAGCACACTTTGAACATGATATAAAGCACTATACAGTACTGTACATAAACATAACATAACAATCATGAAGAGTTTGTACACGGAGAAAAAGTTTGTGCACAAAAGCATATTTTTACTAGGTCTGTGGTTCATACATTGAAAAGTTGATCAAATAATGGGTTCGTAAAACGAGGTTCCACTGTATATGAATTAATTGTATTATTTCAAAAAGTGTTTTAAATTAGGTTAATATTGCTGTGTTTAGCTAACAAAAACAGTTGATAAGTCAATTATCTCCTGCATTTGAAGCCTGTTGCCCTCATTTGATGTTGGTGGCCCAGTGTTCATCATCACATCCTGGGGCGGGCGGTGGTCAGCACAGAGCTCCCAGTGTGTGAACCACAGCCGCCCAGCGTCCCTGTAAGATGACCTCATGGAAAATAGGCCTAATTATTGCCGTGACAGGCCCGGCCGGTGCTATCATATTCTGCCAGATCAGTCGCTACATAGGAGAGGGAGAGCTTGATACTGGTTGTTGTCAGTGGTGGTGGTGAAGCGAGGTAGATGGCTGAGAAAAATTAACAGAAATATGAGAAATATATACCGCTGTGCCACCAACCCCCCCAAACTGAGAGCTGTTTAATTTCAATGCCCTATTCAACAGATCCCAAGGGAGGGGAGAAATGGTGGGCCCAGGTGTGTTAACCGGTGGCATGCTGAGCACTGAACAAGAACCTAAGTGATATTTATCAAGAAATGCTTAATCTCTTCTGGTGATTTCATGTACATGATAAAGGGTCGTCATTCCATCACACAGTGTTTCTATCAAGGCTCGTCTTTTTCTCCCCTGTAGCCACAGTCATTAAGTCTGGATCATTATATGATACATTTCAGGGCTATTTGCCTTGGTTTTGTTCCAAGGAGACAGTAGGCCTGCATGGGACGCTCCTGGGAAAGAGACACACAACACCAACTAGATCCTCCGTGAGAAAATCAGCTCGATGACACAGATTAGTTTTGGGTTTTTTCTTACCGAAGGGCTCTTCAATGCACTTTGGTTTGTTGTTGAAAATTCATGTCGGTTGTCCTCTTATATCATTCATTTATGTATTGTCAATATGAAGAATGTATTTCACTAACATTTCTTCTCATAAAATGAAAAACCTTGCTCGTTACCAGAAGTGGTTATGCTAGCCTGATTTAAAAGGACTACAAAGCACTGAGCTTTTAATTACAGTGGCATACTCCGGAGTCTCCACTTTCTTGCAGAGCTCCATTTTCTTGCTGCCTTTATTTAACCTGACTCTCGCCAGACCCTTGTAGTTTGCTGAGCTCCACACAAGGGTCTGGGCTCGAAGGCATTGCAAACTCCTTCCAGATAGCAAAAAATAATGAACCAATCAGGATCGCCGGGCAGGATTTCATAGATGTGACGCAGCGCCGAAGCGACTGTTTGATTCAAACAACAATGGCGGCAAGCTGCGTCGTGTGCTGACATTGATTCTGCTATTGCAACTGTTTTGTCCAATATATCGAATATTAAATCTTTAAAGATGAACAGAGAACGGTTTTGAAGGCATTTATTGGTGGTAAGGATGTTTAGGCTCTTCTTCCGACCGGGTTTGGATTTCCCAGCGTCGCTCTCATCAACGTCACGGGTTGATTTCGATGTGAGTGGTTGAAGTAGCAAGTCATTCGAGATAACGGACAAGTGTTTTTTTCAATCACATACAATGATTTTCTTTTACAAGGCCCCGCCTTCTGAAATACATTTCCTATTGAGAACTCCCAGATCAATGTGTGGAGGTCAGCGAACTACAAGGATCTGGCAAGAGTCAGGTTAGCCTTTAGTGTCCTCTTCGATAAAATTAAGTCCACAACTACCACAAACCTCAAAGGAATTATTGTGGTATACCCCCCAGGCTCAATATGGCTGCAGAATTCTGGTTTCTTATTGACCCTTTTTTTTTGCTCTTTAATAAAATCCAGCCTACAACATTGCAGTGGTATACTCCTGAATCTCCACTTTGCAGCAGAACTTTATTCACCTGTTGCTCTCCGCCTTCTTTCAGATGTAATTAAACCCACAGCAACAAAGGGAATTATAGTGGCATATTCCCCACTCTCCATTTTTCTGCAGAGCTCAATTTTCATGCTGCCCTTATTCTCTTCATTGATAAAATGAAGCCCGCAACAACCACCTCCCCAGTCTCCATTTGGCTGCAGAACTCTTGTTTCCTATTGCCCAGTTTGTCCTCTTTGATAGAGTTAAGCCAACAACAAAGTAATCCCCACTCTCAAATTTGCCGCAGATATGCAGTTTCTTGCTGCCCTTATTCTCCATTTGGATAAAAACATTAAGTACAGGAGAGCCTGTCCTATTATGACTGATGTGTTCAGTGCAGTTTGTTTTGTCACGTTTTTCTCCTCCTCTTCTCACATTTGTTATTCACCTACCATTGTGGTCCTTTTGGAAAGTTTTGCAAAAAGCCAAAGAAAGAGCAAAACACACACCGACTTAATCGTTTGAAGTTTCCCAAGTTGCACTTGTTTGAACATCAAGGCCTTTTCCCTCCAAAAACCTTGGTTAAACTCCAAATTGTGCCTTTTTACAGCGTTGGAACATCAAGGTACCAGTTTGTGTCTGTAACTGATTAATTCAATTTAAAAAAATGTTTATGGTGGAGACCATTATCTTGGATCGGGTTGTGTGCGACCTTTTAAGGTTCTACTACTAATGTTAAATTAATCATCCGAAGGAAGATGAAGCAATAAAAAGCATCGTACATGATGAATTTGTGTGCCTGTTTTAAGATCAAGGCTTTAACTGTCAAAACTTTGCATCCGGCGTCAAAATAAAACCCTTTAAAGTGTGACGTAGGCGTGACAGGGTTTGGTTAGCGGCGCCGCAGAGCCGACAGTGCCAAGTTGGAGCGCAACGACAAATTTTCAGCGCCATTCATTGGGGGGAAAGGGAAAAAAACACTCACTGGTTGGGTCAACAGCTGCAGGCTAGAATTAGAAATCAATTATTCAGCTTTCGACAAGCTCATTAAGTCTGTGAATAGGATTTTCTGTTCGGAGTCTGCCTGCTCATTTCTCCTAGCTTGCAGTTTCTAATTAGTATTTCTTTTCATTTTAAAGTTTGATGGGAGTTTCGTCTTTTTTTAAGGTAGCAATCGACTTAACACTGGTGCGAACCTCCTCTGTGAACTCTGTCATTATCTAACTGTGTGTGTGCACTGTGCAGACCACTCGCCTTGTTTGGGCACTGTCTAATGACTAGGAGTCATCATGGCTAAATTAGGCATTAATAATCTAAGAGGTGTAATCTGGGGATATTAGGCATTAATAATCAAAGGATGAAATTATCCCACAAGGCTGTAAATGAAGCGGCACTAATCAGCGGGTGGTATTTTTTTGCTGGAAATGTGAGAATGTGGTCAGTCAGGAGGATAGAATGGGGAGTATAGGCGTCCACGTTGCTATGGAAACCTCCATCAATCAGCAGCATCAAAGTAGGCTTGCATTTCCTAAAACTGTTACAGTGCGGGACGGCTTATTAGCAAACGCTGCTCGTACACACACACGCACACTCACACACACACACACACACACACACACACACACACACACACACACACACACACACACACACATATAGTCTCCTCCCTCTCGCTCCCTTTCTCCCCTTTTCCTCTCCTCCTCCTCTCCACATTGTGTGTGTCTATCTGATCCCGTGGCCTTTTGTTGCGCTATGAAAGGCCCGATGCCACACTCATTATTTTCTCCTTTATCTCTCTCCCCACTGCTCTGATTAGAACAGTCGCCCCTGACAGACGCCCTCAGCCGGCTCCTATCCATTACATTGTGTGTGTGTGTGCGCGTGCCTGTGTGCGTGTGTGTGCGCAACACATGTGAAGCTTGCCTACCTATATAAATCATAAGTGTTCTTCCCACAGAGCGAAAAACATGACTATTAATGGCTGAGATTAGATGTGTCCCGTTCCAATTTACACACACACAAGGGCCACAACATTAGGTAGGCCTACCCCACCCAGACACAAAGTATCCAAGATTCTGCCTTTGCAATTCCACTCACTTTTGGTTGACACTGACACGGACATATTCATTAATTCAGCAATTGGATTAAGATTGTGGTTGTTCCTAATATTTCGGGACCCCCAAGTTGTCGAAATAGAAATAATCTGTCCCAGGGTCAGATGGTGCAGGCAGTTTTGGAGTACATTTTTACATTATTAAGTGTAAAAAGAAGTTAACCACTGTGTCATAAAATCAGAATAAAACTGCACACACAAAGGGAGGTAATGTGCGTGTGTGTGTTAGCAAGCTTCTCTGGTCCTCCATGTTGTTGCTGTGCTGACATTTTCCGATGTATGTTGCTTTTTCTGGTTCTACAGTGCATCCGGAAAGTATTTACAGCGCTTCACTTTTTCTACATTTTGTTATGTAACAGCCTAATCCGAAAATGGAATACATTCATTTTTGTTCTCAATACCTCATAATAAAAAAAAATAATAAAAAAAATAATAATTTAAATGTTGCAAATTTATTACAGCTAAAAAAACAAAAAATAAACACATGTACATAAGTATTTGTTAATGCTTGCTCAATACTTTCTTGATGCACCTTTGGCAAAAATTAGAACCTCAAGTCTCGATGCACAAGCCCCCAGGTAGGTGGCAACACTGCTCAAAGTCAAACCAGGAAATTTGTATACATACATAACTATTGAATTTACAGGTAATGAGGACGTAAATATTTTCAGGTTTTCATTAGGATTTCAATTCAGGGAGTGTGTAAACGTGTCTGAATACGATGCCACAACCTTGGCACACCTATCTTTGGGCAGTTTCGCCCATTACTCTTTGCCCACTCTTCTTTGCAGCACCTCTCAAGCTCCATCAGGTTGGATGGGAAGAGTTGGTTTTCACTTAGGATGTCTCTGTACATTGCGGCACTCATTTTTCCCTCTATCCTGACTGGTCTCTCGGTTCCTGCCGCTGAAAAACATCCCCACAGCATGATGCTGCCACCACCCTGCTTTACTGTAGGGATGGTATTGGCCTGGTGATTAGCGGTGCTTGGTTTCCTCCAAACATGACACGTGGCATTCACGCCAAAGTGTTCAATCTTTGTGCCATCAGATCAGAGAATTTGTTTTTTATGGTCTGAGAGTCTTTCAGGTGCATTTTGGCAAACCTTTTACAAAGAATAGCTTCCATCTGGCACCTCTACCATACAGGCCTGATTGGTAAATTGCTGCAGAGAGGTTTGTTTTTCTGGAAGGTTCTCCTCTCTCCACAGAGTAATGCTGTAGTGACCATTGGGTTCTTGGTCACCTCCCTGACTAGACTAAGATGAATGCAGCAATGTACAGAGACATCCTTGATGAAAACCAACGCTTCTCATGCAACCTGATGGAGCTAGAGAGATGTTGCAAAGAGGAATGGTCAAAACTGCCCGAAGATAGGTGTGCCAGCTTGTGACATCGTATTCAAAACTACTTGAGGCTGTAATTGCTGCCAAAGGTCTATCAACAAAGTATTGAGCAACGGCTGTGAATATTTCTTTATAAACATGTGATTTTTTTTGTTTTTTTATTTTTTTATTTTTAATACATTTGCAAAAATAAAAATACTTTCACATTGTCATTACGGTGTGTATTACATTTTGGAAAAAGGTTGTAACATAACAAAATGTGGAAAAAGTAAAGCACTGTGAATATGCAGTTTATGGTTGTCACTGCCCTTGTACACTTTGATGGCATCATAAAAAAGATGCTGCTCACTGAGCTGAAATCTCACACGATTTGTTTGGTATTTCAGGGGTGTCAGACTAATTTTTATTGATGGCCAAATTGCAATTATGGCCACCCACAGAGGGACACTTGTAACAGTGTGTCATGTCTGTGATCATGTTTTTGTTTGGCCATGTGCTGTTTGGTTTTTTGGTCACTTAGTTCCTGCTTTTTCACTCCCTTGTTTTGTTTCCATGGTTACCCATTAGTTTCACCTGTTGCTCATTTGGACACATGCACCTGTGCTAATCATGTCTGTAGTATTTTAGCTTGTAGTTGCCAGGCAGTCGGTCTGGCGACATTACCTCCGCGACCCATGCTACTCTTTGATATCATAGTCCATGCCACAGTTCTTGTCACAGTGAGTGCTTATATGTTTCATGTCCATAGTTTTTGCCCAACTGCTAGTTTTTTTGTTTCATTAGCCAAGTTTGTATTTCCGCCTTTTGTTTGTACCTTTTATAGTCATTATTAAATCATGTATCTACCTTCATCCGATGTCCAGTCCAGTTCGTTTGCATCTTGGGAAAGCAATCCTCGCAGGAAATTGCGCCACAGTCCATGTCATGACATAGTGAATGTATACAGTATATGAATATATACTAGACTAAATTATAATTCTATTTGTATAGGGACAATACAATTCAACCAAGTTCCAAAACAATGAATATGCTGTATTCTGAGTTTTATTATAATCATATACTGTAATAGCCTTGTTACACTATTTGCAGTAGCAATTCAGTTTAATTGTTATACCTCTGTAGATAGGCTGATTGGCAACACTAAATTGGCCCTAGTTTGTGAATGTGCTAGTGAATGTTGTCTTCCTGTGTTGGCCAAGCCAAGAGGTGGCGACTTGGTCAGGGTATACCCTGCCTTCCGCTCAAAGTGCAGCTGGAATAAGCTCTGAGAAGAACAATAGGTAGAAAATGGATGGATGTTTTTACCACCAGATTAATTGATCACTTGCTTTGAAATTGTAAGTCAAGGTGACAAGCAGATTTCTAAGTATTCATGTTTGATGATAGCAAAACCTTGTTGTAGAATCAGATAGTATCCAAGTTTAAAATATATGCAAATGATGCAGTATCGTACATTTTTTCTGTCAAAATTTTAAAATAATTTACTTAGCCAGACAGTGCTTTATTGATGCACATTATTTCCAGCCTTTGGCAGGCCACATTAAATGACGTGGCGGAACGATTTAAATTATGCTAAGGCCACATTAAATGAAGTGGAGGGACGATTTAAATTATGTTAAAGCCACCTTAAATGAAGTGGCGGGCCTTTTTAAATGACGTGGCCTGTCAAATTAGATGACATAGTCGGTCAGTATAAATTAACTGGCAGGCCATTTTAAATGACGTAGGGGGTCACTATAAATGATGTGGCGGACCACATTAAAAGGTGTGACGGGCCAAGTTAAAAAAAGTGGCGGGCCAAGTTAAAAAAAGTGGCGGGCCACGTATGGCCTCGGGTCTTTTGAGTTGGAAATTTGTGGCTTGTCTGGCATGGTAGATGATTGTGTTGAACAAACATGCTTCTAATTTCATAATATTTAGATTCCTAACCAAGTAGGAAAACACGTAATATTTAACACAGCTAATAATGATATAACAATGTTAAATGAAGACCTCTCTAAAGATAGAATTAGATGTCTTTAGGTGTACCTAATGAAGTGGACGGTTTGTCTCAGGTGTCATCACACAGCCTGCAAAGGATTTCAAACTGGCTAATCTCCAATAAGCCCGTAAATAAGTCACACACACAGAATAATGGACAACACTTTTAAGTTTAAATATCCATCAAAAAAAAGAACCCAAAAACATTTTTTTTCCCCATAGGTGCTTTGCCTCTGTGAGCCCTTTGAATATGTCATTTGCTTTTAAATTGCATTATCATGCAAAACGAGAAAGGAAATTTGATGAAACTGGGATGGATTCACCTGTGAGTTAATGGAATATGGCTTTAAGAGGGAACTAATTATGCCCGTTTAGCAGGAATTGAATGGTAGTCCTTTGGAAGGCCTGATTTTGCCAATGTAAACATTAATGGCCTCCTTGATTAACATAAGAATAGTGTGTTATTGTGCTGCAGCCAATTGGATATGCATCTGTGCTGCACACACACACACACACACGCACACACACACACACGCACACACACACACTCAGTCTGAGTGGAAGCTGTGATATACTTATTACCTGCCTTATCTGCTAATGAAGCCATCTTTGTTTTATTGTTTAACTAATTCATACAAAATTCATCTTCCAATTAAAGTTTTAAAGTGTTGCTGTTTTGCAGAGGCTAAAAGACGAGCATTATCTTTTTCTCTTTCTCATGCAGAAAGTTCCTGTGAGTGAAATGCACCGGGGGGTAAAAGATGGCGGAGGCACACGTGTGTGTCCAGTCGTGATGGGCGAGTGAAAGGGCAGGTGAAATGAAGGTGGGCTTTGACTTTGGTGGGGCCTCCTGGGGATGATGACCTTCTTTCACATTCTAGTAAGTTTGACAACTGAGGAGAATCCCAACCTGCCTTTTAAGACACTCTTTACTCCTTCTCGGAGGTCCTGCAGCTTCCTTAAAGGTCAAGCTGATGCTAATGTTGTTAGCAAAGGTACACAATATAGTTTATTCCCACAAGGTTAAAAATGGATCTCGTGAAGGAGTTGTTTTCCTTATGTGGAGGCGATATTTTAAAAACGCATATGCAAACACGCATATACACTAAGGCAACATTCACACTGCAGGGTCAGATGTCAAATTCAGATTTTTTGGTAAAATCTGATCTTTTTAGTGGCCGTTCACATCACAAAAGAAGTGATTCTAACGTGAATGCAATCTGACCCGCATGCAGACATGACGTCACACGCACTGCAGTGTTTACGAAAGTAAAAATGGCTTCAACTCTCGTCAGTCTCAGTACTTGTGCATTTGTGGCAATTTCAAGGATTTTGTGGAATCAAAGTCAACATTTTCTAAACCAAACTGTTGCACATAGGAGATTAAGAAGGAAGAGGACAAGTATTTTGCTTCTTGCAGTTTTACAAGATAATTTGCTTCGATGTCTGTCTGTGCGAGCAGTTGGACACATGATTTGTGGAACGTTCCTAAAACATATTACTTTTACCTGTTTTCTGCTCTGTTGTCAACTATTTATTTTGTAACCATTTATTTTAGCAAATAATTATGACGCTTATTGCTTTTTGATGACGTTCTTGTCGGATGAATGCCACCTGAGCGCAGGAGCGTTCACATTAAGGAGGCAACGCATATATATCCGATTTATTTCCACATTGTATGCAAACTACAATAATGTCAAGCATTTTTTGGAACAATTCAACAAACCTTTCAAAGTTGTCTCTGTCTTAGAAACATGGATAGATGCTAAAAAAGGAATGGATTTTGACTTGGAAGGATATGAACTAAATTATTTCAACATAACCAACAAAAACAGAGGGGGAGTAGCTGTGTACGTGATGAAGAACTTAAACTACAAAGTGGTAAAAAATATCTCACTAGCTAATGATAATATCTTATATATAAATAACCATTGAAATATGAAATATATCATGTAAAAAACAAACATACTAATCAGTTGTATATATAGATCACCTAAGTCAAACGTTTGAGAACTATATTAAGGCAACTTTAACTGAAATCAGTCAAAAAAATGGAGACTTCAACATTGACCTCTTAAACCCTAACAAACAAAAGTCCATATATGACTTCATAGACACAATGTATAGCCTGAGTTTATATCCTAATATCACAAGGCCAAGAAGATTCCCAGGACACAGCGCCACACTTATTGATAATATTTTTACTAATGATTTTAATAATAATACCACAAGTAGTCTGCTAATATCTGACATCTGTGATCATCTGCCAGTTTTCATAATCTATGATGGAAACTACAAGAAGAGGATCATTAATAACAAAAATACACTTCGAAGAATATGTATAGAACAAAGTATGACAGCTTTCAGGAATGATATGAGAGATCAAAGATGGGACAAGGTATACAGTGAAAATGACGTAGATGATGCACATGGTATTTTTTTTTTTAATACTTCCAAGATGCTTTATGACAAACACTATCATTGAAACAACTTAGTAAGAAGCAAAAAACAATCAACCATGGATGACAAAAGGACTGTAAAATGCTTTCAACCTGAAGAATACATTATATAGAACATTTATAACACAAAGATCTACATAGGCAGAAAACAAATACAAAATGTATAAGAACAAGCTAACTGACATACTACGAACACATATGAAAGAATATAACAATCAATTATTGGACCGGAACAAAAACAATATGAGAGCAACATGAGGCATCCTAAATAGCATTATTAAAAATGGTGCTTAAAAGGATTATTCTAAATACTTCTTAGATGGAAATGTAAAAAATGACAATATGAATGAAGTAGCTTTAATAAGTACTTTGTGAACATTAGACCAAATCTGGCAGAAAAGATTCCAGATCCCAAGTCATTTGAGGACTCGAATGAAAACATAGACAAACATCCCAACTCGATGTTCCTCAAAAATGTGACAAAAGAAGAAATAATCAAAATTGTAAAGAAGTGTAAATCCAAGACCTCAACTGAATGTAACGGAATTGAAATGGAAATGATAAAAAAAAGTTTATGGAGAGATTTCAGAACCTTTAACATATATCAGCAACCTATCATTTCAAACAGGCAAATTCCCTAATAAAATAAAAATAGCAAAAGTTGTACCAATTTAAAAGACCGGAGACACACACCACTTTACAAACTAAAGACCTGTTTCTCTACTTCCACGATTTTCTAAAATTATTGAAAGATTGTTTAACAACAGATTGTACAAATCGTTGAACTAAACATTGAAAAGAGGCCTGGGTCGGATAGGATCATTCAGAATTGCACTGTTCACACTGACATGAAACAATCCGATACAAGTCGCATATCGGCAAAAAAATATAAATTGACCTGCAGTGTCAACAAAGTTATAAACATACAAACATGTACAGTAGTACCTCAACTTTCGAGCGTAATTGACTCTACAACACATCACTAGTAACTCAAAATACTCAACGTCTCCCATTGAAATCAATTGAAGCTAGCTGCTTCTCCATCAAACACACCATTAGCAGCTTCTCCATATTTTCATGGAAACATGTCCACCGTATTATTATTCTTAATAATCTTGGCTAGCACAAAAGCTAGCTCCTGCTTCTCATGGTACAGACTAGCAGTGCTACAATCGAACCGCTTCGTTGGGAACACACTTTTGATGATTTCTTTCTTTCATTCAATTAATTCACTTCTTTTTTTCAGCGCTGTCTTTCACACTCACTTTCTTTGTTCAAATGATTTTAAAAACAAAATTATGTCCATCTCTGGCTATTAGGTAATGCTAGCGAGTGAGACCAGATGTTAGGGGCGGCTCTTACAAGGGTAATTCTGACAATTGCTACATCAGGAATGTAACTATGAAAATTTCATATATATACCAAAATGATCACAGTTATCATTATTATCACAGTATTCTTAAATGTGCTCAAAAAGCACTTAACACACACTGAAATATTTGAACCACGTTTTATTAAAAAAAAAAAAATAGATTGAAACACAATATACTTTCATTGGCAGAATAAATGTTAAGTAATGTTTTGGCTTCTTAAGAGCCATATTATTTTTATTTGAGGGTTAAAATATGCTTATCTTTTGTTTTAATTTGTAAAGGTTTTAGAGTGTTTTTAACGATAAATAAACAACGAGTTTTGCGCGCATCACTTCCGGTGATGACAAACTTCAGTAAGATTCACAGTGGTTAGTATTAGCATTTTCAATTTAATAACAGTGATTAATAAGCACACTTTAAAAAACTAAGTGTAATAAGATGTATTTCTTAGAGAAACAGCTAGTGTGCTAATTGCTAGCTAGCTTAAATGCTAACATGAATACAAGACATAATAAATGATAAATGGGTTATACTTGTATAGCGCTTTTCTACCTTCAAGGTACTCAAAGCGCTTTGACAGTATTACCACATTCACCCATTCACACACACATTCACACACTGATGGCGGGAGCTGCCATGCAAGGCGCTAACCAGCAGCCATCAGGAGCAAGGAGTGAAGTGTCTTGCCCAAGGACACAACGGATGTGACTAGGATGGTAGAAGGTGGGGATTGAACCCCAGTAACCATGTTAACCTTTTAAAAATAAAACTTGGTTAAAAGATTTTTGTGTGTGTATAAGTACCTTTTGAGCACATTCCACAAAACCATGATAATAATGAGAACTGTGATGATTTTGGTCAAAATAACAGTGATATGAAATTGTCACATTATTACATCTATATTAGCAATAAAGAATTTGATTTTTTTACTTGGTTTTAGCTAGTTTCGTTTCCGCAAGCGTGCGTGTGCCTTATAATCAATCAATCAATCAATGTTTATTTATATAGCCCTAAATCACAAGTGTCTCAGAGGGCTGCACAAGCCACAACGACATCCTCGGTACAAAGCCCACATAAGGGCAAGGAAAAACTCACCCCAGTGGGACGTCGATGTGAATGACTATGAGAAACTTTGGAGAGGACCGAATATGTGGGTAACCTCCCCCTCTAGGGGAGATCAAATGCAATGGATGTCGAGTGGGTCTGACATAATATTGTGAGAGTCCAGTCCATAGTAGATCCAACATAATAGCAAGAGTCCAGTCCATAGTGGGGCCAGCAGGAAACCATCCCGAGCGGAGAACACCCAAAGGCGATTTAAAAAAACAAAACAAAACAAAAAACCACCTTCTTGGTGTTTAATGGGCTCCATGTATATTTAAAATATAATATCCATGGTGACGGCATTGTACATTTAATATCTCACCATATTGATTAACAGTGCTTTTTCTGGCTTCTGCTTCAACAAAATGCTTGTGGCAGCCCATGTATATATTTTTATGGGGTCAAATACTGTTTTGATCTTTCTTTTTTGTAAAATGCTAAGTGAATGAGTGTACTTTTGTAGTTATTTCCCCATATTTCTGCACAATAACTCAGATATGGTAAGAGTAACGAGCAGTAGATAATATGGAGTGATTTTGGTCCAGAACATATTTTGCTTGATTTATTATTGAAGTATTTCTCGCCACCTTATGTTGTATATATTTCTATGAGATTTCCAGTTCATTTTTTCAACGATTGTAACACCAAAAATTGTATTTATTTTACTCTGTCAATGTCTACTCCGTCTATTTGTATTTGTGTCTGATGCCACCGAATTGCATTGTTTTATTTTTTATGATATTCAAAAAGAGTCTGTTTTAGATGGAAGATTTTAGGCCGTAACATTTGTGACTGTGGGCAGCCTCCTCAGCTTTTATTACTTCCACAAGATGGCAGTGGTTGCACCGTGAGTGGTCATCCAGCAACTTCATCTAGCTCTGGATGCGCTTTCAAATGTCTTAGCTGCCGGTGTGAAACTCATGAACTCATCAACAGTATTATTGGTAGTGCCTCCATGTGTCTACACTGTGCACATTCATTGTGCTGTAGCTTTACAGCTTACTACAAAAAGTGCAAAAATCAGTCGTGTATGAAATCAATGAATGCTTCAGGGTGGAGTATTTTGCTAAGTGCCAAAGTGGTTTGTTGCGCCTGTGAGACGTACTCTTTTCTTGTGCATCCTTATATTGGACTAACACGAGAGGTTTTTGCCACCGTCAAAAAAGAAAAGACTTCCCGCTAATGGGCTGTGACCTTGCCACCTCCTCCTCCTGTGTTGTTTGTAGGGTCTTGGCCTGATAGCCATTAGTGTTACACCTTATTACATCAGTAATGACTGACTGCGAGCTCTAATTAGAGATGTGTTAGCCACAGATGACTTGCACCCTCCTCTTTCCCTTACTTTTTCACTCCATCGCCGTGGCGACACTATTTGCACCTACCACTTTCTGCTCCTACTGGTTTGTGTGTGTGTGTGTGTGTGTGTGTGTGGGGGGGGGGGTGTTTACCAAAGCGGTAAACTGTTTTTCTCGAATTGTCTAATTCAAAATGTATCTGGTATGCTCTAGTGTACATTTGACACATTTTAATAAGGCACATTTTTACTTGAATTCATAACTTAAAGGGGAACATTATCACCAGACCTATGTAAGCGTCAATATATACCATGATGTTGCAGAAAAAAGACCTTTTTTTTTTTTTCTTTTTTTTTTTAATTAAATTTGACAGGTATTACAATTTACAATAGAACAGTAGTCACATTTTCCCCTTTTTTTCCCACCCACTTCCAAGAACAACAACCCGACACATACCCCATACACACATACCCCCCCCCCCCCCCCCCCCCCCCAGGTCCTACATACAGTAAGTTAAAGGTACAGTCACAAATGGGAAATAATTAGTACATCACTTTCTTCTCAACATAGGCAGATAGTAAATATACACCCAGAATAAATATAAAAAAACAAACAAACAAACAGAAAAACAAAAAAAAACAAAAAACAAAAAGGAAGCTGGTTTATGAAAGGTGAACTTTTCATGTGTCCTGTAGCGTCTTTAATTTAGCTATGTAGTCAACCACACAGCCCCAAACAGAATAAAACTTCCCAGGTGCCCCCCTAAGATTGAACTTTATTTTCTCCAGATCTAAATACATCATAAGGTCTTTAAGCCATAAGGAGGCTTTGGGGCAGACTGGTGACTTCCACTCCAGCAAAATTCTCCTACGTGCTAATAAGGATGCAAAGGCGATACTATCCTTACATTTTCTCCTTATTTGGGGATCTGATACCGTCCCAAAAATAGCCATTTCTGCACATGGTGTCAGATTTAAATCCAATGCCTTAGCAAGGTGTTTGAAAATAGTTGTCCAATAATCCAGCAAATGGGGACAAGACCAAAACATGTGCGTCATATTTGCAGGTGACATGTAACATCTGTTACAAGTATCCGAGATATTGGGGTATATTTTGGAGAGTTTGGAATTAGTAAAATAAATACGATGGACAACCTTAAATTGTATTAAATTAAGCCTTGAACAGGATGTACTGTTATTAATTTGGGTTAAGGCAGAATCCCAATCTCCATCATCTATAGATCTGCCAAGCTCTTCTTCCCAACTCCCTCTGATTTTATCAAGAGACGTTTTACCAAACTGGGATATTAAGATGTAGATTTTGGAGATTAGGCCTTTCTGATTTGTGGTAATATCTAAAATTGAGTCAATTAGCGAATTAGGTGGAGTATTAGGGAAAGAGAAACTATTTAATTTAACAAAATTACGAACCTGAAAGTATCGAAATAGGTGAGATTTTGGTAGGTCAAATTTTTCACACAGTTCACTGAAACTAGCGAAGACATCACCAATATATAAGTCCTTTAGCCTGCTAAGGCTTGACTGCTTCCATAGCGAAAACGCTACATCTGTGTTGGGAGGGAGGAAGAGGTGGTTATTATGAATGGGGCTGTGGTTGGATAAGCCCTGCAGGCCGAAAGTATTTCTAAATTGAGACCAGATTCTAAGGGTAGAAATGACAATTGGACTACAAGTAAATTGGGATGGTCGATAAGGTAATTTTGATGTAAGCAGATCCAAGAGAGAGGTAGAACAGGAACTAGCTTCAGACTTGCACCAGATTAATTCAGGTTCTTGGATCCAGAGAGTCACTTTGTGTATGTTAGCTGCCCAATAGTAGTATTTTAGATTAGGGAGTGATAAACCACCTAAGGACCTATGCCTTTGCAGGAACTCTCTCCTAATCCTGGGATTCTTGCCTTTCCATATAAAAGATGAAATTAGTTTGTTTATTATGCAAAAAAAGGAATTGGGTAAAAAGATAGGCAAACATTGAAACAGGTACAAAAATCGAGGAAGCACATTCATTTTGATGCAGTTTACCCTGCCAGCTATAGTTATGTGTAAATCATTCCACCTTTCCAAATCTAATTTAAGTTTGTCGATTAGAGGTGGAAAATTGTCCTTGTAGAGAGCTGGTAGCTTACGACAAATATGTACACCTAAGTATTTGAAGCTGTTCCTGGACATCTTAAATGAGAAATATCCATCAGGGATGTCAAGGGCCAAATTATTCACAGGGAAGCATTCACTCTTAGCGAAATTCACCATATATTTTTTTAACCAATTTCCGAACTCTAAATGGGTGAATTTTGGCGAATTAAACGCCTTTCTAATATTTGCTCTCGTTGTGACGTCACATCGGGAAGCAATCCGCCATTTTCTCAAACACAGAGTCAAATCAGCTCTGTTATTTTCCGTTTTTTCGACTGTTTTCCGTACCTTGGAGACATCATGCCTCGTCGGTGTGTTGTCGGAGGGTGTAACAACACGAACAGGGACGGATTCAAGTTGCACCAGTGGCCCAAAGATGCGAAAGTGGCAAGAAATTGGACGTTTGTTCCGCACACTTTACCGACGAAAGCTATGCTACGACAGAGATGGCAAGAATGTGTGGATATCCTGCGACACTCAAAGCAGATGCATTTCCAACGATAAAGTCAAAGAAATCTGCCGCCAGACCCCCATTGAATCTGCCGGAGTGTGTGAGCAATTCAGGGACAAAGGACCTCGGTAGCACGGCAAGCAATGGCGGCAGTTTGTTCCAGCAGACGAGCGAGCTAAACCCCCCTGGATGTCTTGGCTCACACCGTCCCGAAGATGATCAAGAGAAGAATATCGACCCTAGCTTCCCTGGCCTGCTGACATGAGGGTATGTCTACAGAATATATTAATTGATGAAAATTGGGCTGTCTGCACTCTCAAAGTGCATGTTGTTGCCAAATGTATTTCATATGCTGTAAACCTAGTTCATAGTTGTTAGTTTCCTTTAATGCCAAACAAACACATACCAATCGTTGGTTAGAAGGCGATCGCCGAATTCGTCCTCGCTTTCCCCCGTGTCGCTGGCTGTCGTGTCGTATTCGTCGGTTTCGCTTGCATACGGTTCAAACCGATATGACTCAATAGCTTCAGTTTCTTCTTCAATTTCGTTTTCGCTACCTGTCTCCACACTACAACCATCCATTTCAATACATTCGTAATCTGTTGAATCGCTTAAGCCGCTGAAATCCGAGTCTGAATCCGAGCTAATGTCGATATAGCTTGCTGTTCTTTCCGCCACGTTTGTTTGTGTTGGCATCACTATGTGACGTCACAGGAAAATGGACGGGTGTTTATAACGATGGTTTTTTTAGGGATATTGCGTGATGGGTAAAATTTTGAAAAAAACTTCGAAAAATATAATAAGCCACTGGGAACTGATTTTTAATGGTTGTAAGCATTCTGAAATTGTGATAATGTTCCCCTTTAACCACCTTAGGGACGTTCGTCTTTAGAAGCAATATACTGTGCAACGGGTAGCGTAAATAACGATTGGTGCAAACCTCTGACTTAATGTGGGTATTTGTATTCTCTTCTCACTCTTTTCATTAAAGTAACACTTCTTGTTGTGGTAGAATAGGTGTTGCCAAAAAGCCCAAGAAAAAGTACAACTTTTTCTCACTAAACGGGGGTCTCATGAATTGCACTGAGATTTTGGCTATATCTTTTTTTTTTTTTTTTTTTTTTTTTTTTTTTTTTTTTTTTTTTTTTTTTTTTTTTATGTCCTGTCCAGCTTCTCAGGCAAATCATATAGTTGATGTAGATGCCCATGTCGGCTGTTCAGATTTACTTTACAAAAGAGAAGTGTAGGATACTTCTCTTGTTGCCTTATTTGTATTTGACTTTATTAAATGTATTTATATTATCATTTAGTGCAGCCGGGCCGGAGCAGGAGGGGATAGAAAGAGAAAAAAAAGAAGACAGAGGGGGAAATTGTGGGGACAAGAGGGGGATTAGACAGAGAGACAAAAACAACAACAGCAAACAACAACAACAACAACAATAGAGCAACATCAGCAAATATGACATGTACAAATATGATGGTAAAAGTAATAGCAAATAAGCAGTTAGCGAAAAATAAAAAATAATACAGAAATGACAATGAGCATTATTACACTACAAATGGATCAATACAAATACCAATAGAAATAGCGCTATTGATAATGAACAATACCAATAATTTACCTTTATTATCAACAATACAGTTGTTTAAATGCAACAATACATATACGTAATGATAACTTGAGATACGAAAGAATGCAGAAAAATGGAGGGGGAGAAAGAGAAGCAACCTACATTAACCTTGTAGATTGTTATAGTCACAATAGGTTAAGCTTTGTCAGTGTGCCATGTGTTACACCCAGTTTACCCTAGGGCAACAACGTTAATATATGTTTGATGAAACGTGATTATGTGCATGAGTGTAAATATGCATATGTACTTGTATATGTACAGAATGTGTATATGTGTTTGTACAATGAATGTATATGTACAGAATGTGTATATGTGTTTGTACAGTGAATGTATATGTACAGTATGTGTATGTGTATGTTTGTATATTGAATGTGCGTGTGGATGTACGAACATTAGGTAGGTAAATATGTACTGTATTTGTGTATGTATGTGGGAGCGTAGGTACCTATGTACGTATGTGAGCATACGTGAATTTGCATGTACAATACATTCGACTCCCAGAGTGCGTGGGAGCCAGAGCACGGCCCCATCACCCCCGAGAGCCCAACCCACAAACAGGAGGCGTGGTGCCCAGGGAACCAGGGACCACCGCCCCCACGCAGCCAAGCCGGCCAGCGACAGGAACCCCAGAGCCCGACCCACCGTACCGCCCACAAGGGCCAGCAGCAGGCCGCAGACAGACGCACCCGGCGGAGGACAGGGCACGAGAAAAGCAGGGGACAGCCAGACCCCAAGCCAGCGAGAGACCACACCCCACACGGGCAGAAAGGCGAGACGCCCCGCCCGAAGGACCCAGAGACTCCCCGCAACCGGACGGGAAGACCGCCCCCGCCCCACCGGCAACCGGGCCCCCACGAGCCCACCCCCCACCCCCGGAGAGCGCGGCGAGGCCAGCCCCCGGCCACCCCACCCAAACCGGCCGCCGCAGGACCACCCAGGCACAGGGCCACGGGAACCACCCACCCCACCCGCAGGGACCCCAACGATGGAGATGGAACAACCAGCAACCGCCCCGCCGAGCCCCCCCCCTGAGGGAGGGGAAAAATTAAAAAATAATATTAATAAAATATATTTTAAAAATAAATAAATAAATAAATTAATTAATTAATTAATTTAAAAAAAAAAGAATTAAAAGAAGATCACAGACATGCTGACAAACAAGGTCACTACCCCAGCAACTGGCCGACTCGCAGCACCTCGGAATACCTTGCAGCACCAAGCTACCACAATAGACGCAGGGACTAGGCCCAACAGGCCCCAACCAAGACGGGCACCCGGAAGGGATGGACAGCGGGACCCAGGAGCTCCAGACACGCAGTTCGGATGCAGTAGCCTGAGGCGTCGACCCCCGTCTGACAGGCAGGCCCAGAGCGTACCCCCAGAAATATACATACATACATACATACATACACACATACACATACACATACACACATACACGTATACATACCCACACATACACATATATACATATACATACACATATGTACACATACACATATATAAACATACATACATACACACACATATACATACATATACACAGTTCGTCAGCCCCGACAGCCATCACGCGCGCGCGCTGCCACCAGTCACAACATCAGCCACACCCCTGCACCAGACCCAGCAGCCACGGGCGCCCACACCACAAACAAACGGCAGCAGAAACAGCAGCCGCAATAACCCCAGACAGCCAGCACCAGCCAATCAAATTAAAGCGATCAAAGAAAAACTGCGACCAGCAACCACACGCCACCAGGGCCACGGAGACCAGCCGGCGCCAGCCCGCCGGTCAGCCCGAACGCCAACACGCAAACAAGAGACACCAACAACCCCCCCAACCAAAAGGCCCCCCCACCCCAACCCAAACCCGCACAAACACACCACCGCCCAAACAACCGGGACACAGCATCCAGACCAGACACGGGGGCTGCGCCGCCACCACACCAAGTCACCAACAGAGACCCCACAGCGCAAGGTCGGGCCACACGGGATTTTGGCTATATCTAATGCATGACGCAAGTTCAAAGGCCTATGTTTCATTCCATGTAAGAGGCATATTTTCCTCAAAATTCGCCTCGAAATGCGCTCTGTAGTTTCCACCATACATTGCCAAATTCACAACATTACGACCTCTGGGACATTTTTTAAAAAGCGCGTAATTGGGTTGAGAAATCACAAATTGATACTTTGAGTAACTCTGTGGTGCATATTCTCGCCACACCTTTGGAGTTGCAAAAAGGCAACGAAAGACCAAAGAAAAAGCATAACATGCAGATACTGAGATCTTGTGAGCTATGATGGGGTCTTTATTAAAATTTCTGTTAAATTCAAATTATGCCAGAAATATCGCTTGAATCTATAACATGACGACATCATTGATGTCGGTTTTGGGTTCCATCCAATGGTGGACCAAATAAACAGGTAGCGTGAATCCAAGTAGGTGCAGTTACTTCATGTGACTTAGGTCAGTGTTTAAAAAAAACATTTTAATTTAATTAATTATAGTTACTAGTTACTTTGCCAAAAAAGGAATTGAATTAATTAATTAATGCAATTGATTACTAGGGTAAGCAATTATTGTCCATCCATCCATTTTCTACCGCTTGTCTCTGGGCCGCGGGGGGTGCTGGATCCTATCTCAGCTGCATTCGGGCGGAAGGCGGGGTACACCCTGGACAAGTCGCCATCTCATCGCAGGGCCAACACAGATAGACAGACAACATTCACACTCTAGGGCTAATATAGTGTTGCCAATCAACCTAAGTAATTATTTTGTTACTTTGAAAAAAAATTTCAAATATCTGGCATATGCTGTTGAGATGTTTCGTAAGACCAGAGTGGGTATTTTTGGTGTGTTCCTTTAAGAGGCAGTGCCTGTTGCCAAGTTTACGTGTGACGTCAGCGCCCAGCCAGAGTAGCATTAGCTCAGCTGTGTTTGTTAGCTCATACTCACAGTTTGCTGGCAGCTCTTTTGAACCTTTTCATTGTATTGTTTTAGTGCTGGTTAATGCAGCGATTGCATATGCTTCAATGGCTGTAATTCCCTTGTCCATAAACATGGTATTGTAGGATTGCAAGTTTGTCACTTCAGTCATTGATTTGTTGTTCAATATTATCTTGAAGGAGTAGTGTGTATGTGTGCGTAAACTTACATGCTGTTTGCTGTGTGATTTTGCCTCCTTCTGTTTGATATCAAGTTCATTTTAGTGTGGTGCTTGTCATTGCTTTCATTAGTAAAAAGTTACTTCATGCATTGAACTTGTGTGTTTATGACGCGGTCTTGTTTACATACAACCACATCAAAAGTAGCGTACACGTCACAACAAACGTCTCAGTAACAGTGTTGAAACGTAGATAAAAGTAATTATTTACATTACTTGTTATTAGTAAAAGTAACGCTGTTAGTAATGCCGTTATATATCGCTGTTATACGGAACACTGCTTAGGGTGTACATTCTTACTACACCTATTATTTTGCTCCTAACACAAGTTCTTGCTGCTTCAAAAGGAGTTGCCAAAAATAGAAAAAGGTAAAGTAAAGGCAGAATGTGTGTTACGCTGTGGTCGCATGGTAATGCACGGATCGTTTCCCCAAGATGCAGATGGAACTCCAGAGGCAGCCTGCTGGTAGATATATGATTTATTTTCCATAAATCAGTCAAGAATACAAGAATTAACAGAAAAGTGTGCCGATAGCATGGGAAAGTATGGCGAAGCTTAGCACAGGAACAAGAATCAAAAAGGTATTCAAACGTAACTTGTTGCATGAAGCAAACAAAACAGCCAGACGGAGTGTGGCGAAAGAGACAAGGAAGATGCGGAGACGTTGGGAGGAGCCGACGAAGACGTTGTCGTGGGAGGAGCAGGCGGCTGGGCTGGAAGCGTGTCTGGAGCTTGAGGAGAAGGCGGCTGGGTTGGAGATGTGTCCGGAGTTCGAGCAGTAGGCGGCTGGGCTGGAGATGTGTCTGGAGCTTGAACAGCAGGCAGAGGAGGTCGCCGAGGTGCAGGCAAAGGAGGTCGCACAGCAGGAAACGGTGAAGATGGCGGTGGCTGCACAGCAGGAGACGAAGAGGATGGCGGCGTCTACAGGCCCACTGCCGAGCGGGATTGTTCCTCCAACTCCAGTTCCCTCAGCTTGAGTCTTTGGGGGAGGAGCTTGAGTCCTGGACGGCAGGGACTGACCTGGTGATCTTGTCTGTAAAAATATGTTCTGGTAGTCCGCGATAGTTAAATGAATGTCCTTAGCGGGAGGCTGACTGAATGGTTGTGAAAAAAATGATTGCTGCCTGACGTCATTAGAATACCCCAGCAGGGTGACGTCTTTGGAAAGCGCCGGCGGAGTGACGTCATCAAAGCGTGTATCTAGCTGGCTAACAGCTTAAGCGGATAAATGTTTGCCGGAATGATTAATGGGATTACCCAACATGGAAGGAGAGGAAGACAAAACTGATTGTGGCGTGCTTCTATCCGGAGGAGGAGCTTGAGGGGTCAGCGTGTCCTGGCAGCAAGTCGAAGCCTTTTTGGATGGCCTCCGCTTTCGCTGACGTGTCTGAGACAGCGATGTGACGATGTCCCCAGGCCAAACGGAGTCGATGGGGACCAGCGAACCCTCGGGGCACCACATCAGACTGTTGATCTCCTCGGGAGAATAGTGGAGCATCTCCGCTTCCATCGCTTTAAGCACCATCCACGTACCCACGTCCAGCTCCACTATGTCCGCTGCGGAAACACTTCTTGCTGGCTGTTTTCTGTTACGCTGTCACATGGTAATGCGCGGATCATTTCCCCAAGATGCAAACGGAACTCCAGAGGCAGCATGCAGGCAGGAATATGATTTATTTTCCATAAATCAGTCAAGAATACAAGAATAAACAGAAAAGCGTGCCGATAACATAGGAAGCTATGGCGAAGCTTAGCACAGAAACAAGAAACAAAAAAGTATTCAAACGTAAACACAAACCCAGGGGTGCTGAAACAGAAGTAAGGGAGTCTATAAACCAAAACAAAACATGATCTAGGCAACGGATCATCACAGTGTGCAGCGTTATTCCTATGAATCTCACTTAACAGATGTCCCGTATGCTACACCGAGGTCAGGTGGTACATTATGTTGGCAGTTTGAATTTCCTTATGTTTCATTCAACTTTGGAGGCAAATTGTGCCCCCAAAAATTATTGATTTGTATGTATTCTGCAATGCTGCATACTATTTACCTCAGAGGTTGGAAGTTGGCGCTGGGAATGATATCACAGCTGAATTATGAATGTTCCAGTTATGTGGTTGGACATCAAGATGGCCACATCCACGAAAGACTATTCTTGTGTTCTCCTTGTTTGAATATAAACAAATTCCGGTCAAATATGCGGTCCTTCTGCAACCTTCAAACATGGTGGATGAAGAGGAAACACAAAGACGCCATTGTTAGCGATGTGGTATGCTACCGTAACATTATCGTATCCATCCAACAATACAACGTATACGGCTCATTGAGTGCGACAACGCCAAGTCAGAAGTGCAGACAAGAGCTTCTAAAATTGTTTACACTCAGAGCAGCTATTTTTGAAACTCAAAAACTAGGACTTTCTAGTACAAATAAAATGTAGCATAACATATAGTACGTATTGGGTTGCACTGTATAGCAAACTGCTTAAACAGGTATGGTAAATCCAAGTGGGTGCATTTCATCTTTTGTTGATTTACACGGTAGTCTCTAAACCGAAAAAAGAAGAAGCTCACAGGGCCTCAGCCACCTGCAACAAGTGCTTGGCAGTGATATTGTACAATTAACATTCTTGTAAGTATTGTAGCGTCCTGATAGAAGCACACAGAGTCTGACACTCTTTTCAAGTTTATCACTATCCTTAACATGCCAACAGCAGCCCTCATAGCATCACAGCTCTAGCCTAGCCAGACAACACAGCACTTCATCATTATGCACCAATGTCAATTATGAGAGAGAGGTTGCATTCAGGAACACCTGGAATTTTGAGCATCAAACTTTATCATTTAAGGAACGTCACTTTTTCTACGTTTTCTATGTTCTGTATTGCTGCATTTGTAATGACAATTGGGTGTAGATTGTATTTCTTGTTTTCGAATGTATTACCTATTTAATTATTTTATTTCACTGAAGGATATAAATTACTAGTGGGTTCAACTTCAATGTCACAAAATTCAATAAAAAGGCATTGGGTTTTTTGTTTTTTTGTTTTTTTTGCATGTTATCAAAATTTTAAGTAACGTGATTCTTGTTCACCCAGATTGTACATAAATTCATAATTTTCACACCAAAAAAAATATATATATATATTTTAATAATCAGCCATCTCAATGCAACTCGAAAGAGCTTTTAAGACCTGTAATCTGTTTTGAAAAAGTTTCATTGTAATTATTTTACAAAAATACATTGCGAGAATCAGTTCTAATCGAGAATTGTGTTAAATCAAGAATCAATACTGAATCGTCAACACATGAATCAGAAACGGATCAAATTGTTAGGGGCCCATAGATTCACACCCCTATTAATAATACATGGCTGTGGAGGGGGCGTGGCCTGCGGGCCTGCCGCGGAACGGGGTGTGCCAGGACCAGCCTCGAAGACAGCGACAGGTGCGTAGATGGCCCCGGTGGACCTTGTTATCTAATCACCTGTCGTCTTCATTAGCAGCAGCCGTGATGAGACGAGTAGTTGGAGTTGGAGGTGCTGCTGGGCAGACGCAGAAAAGACTTGTTGCTGGAAAGCAAAAGTCTCGCACCTTGTGAGAACAAAATAAAACAGTGTTATACCCTGAATTCCTGGCTCTCCTTGCAGTGTGTGGTGGTCTGAAGAACCCACTAGAGGGCAACCTCTACAATGGCATTGGTCCAAATGCTCAAGTTTCGCGCAACTTTAGATGCAAATCTTCCCCAAAAAATTGCTTGAATTTTTATATTTACGATTCCATGGACATTCTTTGTGAGTTCCACCATAAACCCACCTGCTTAAACAGGTAGCGGAAATCAAAGTGGGTCCAGTTATTTCACGAAACTTCCTGTGTCTTCTTCGTCTTCTCTCACTTGTTTGAAAAAGCTAAAGAAAAAGCAAAATGTGCAGAGTTATTCCTTGATGTTTGCAGAACTGAGCTCTTGTATGCTGACATCTCGCGTCAAACTCTGACGTTTTGCCCGACTTAAGAGGCATATTTTTCCCTCAAAGTATCTTCCGCTTTGGAGGTTCCACTTTAATTTGGGCTTCTTTATGTCTTCATTCAAATATGCTCCCCTCGTCATTTGTGGAATAATAATGGGATGTTTCTTTTGGGTTTGTCAACTGTGATAAGATGATTATCAGAAAGGTCTGTGGCATATTGTGGCGAGAGTCTCTCCTTGGCCGCTGGAGTAGGTAATCCTGGGTAATAGCATTACGGACACAGTGTTTTCCTAAAGACCATGATTATCCACTGCTGTTTGAGCCGGATTGACATTGGCCTCCCTGGTCCTCTCCCTCCCTCTTTGTGTACCCACTTCTTCTTCTTCTTCGTGGTGGAGGTGGTGGTGGTGTCATCCTGCATCTGACTCACCACTCCACTCCATCAAGCCCTTGTATGCGCTCTCAGGATCGGCAGCGAGGAGATGAAAATACCCAGCGACAAAAGAACAAATTGCTCGTAGACAAGAGTGGCCCAGATTTTGAATGGCGCTGTCGAAAGGAGCGTGCACACCTTCTCTCTTTGGCAGTTTGAGGTTAGCGCTCGGCTCGGGGAGGACGTGCCAAGTCGGGGCCATCTGGAACACATCACGTCCGCACATGCGAGTTTATCCCGGCACGGCAGTCTTGTAACTAACGCAGAACTGGATCTTTTGACATCTTGTCTATCCGCTCAGATTGGATTTGTACTACAGGACGTGCGTGCGTGCGTGCGTGCGTGCGTGCGTGCGTGCATGCGTGCGTGCGTGCGTGTGTGTGTGTGTGTTCCGCTCAGCCGGAAAATAACATTCTGTTCTTTCCCGTTCAATATGTGCTACTCAGCCTTTTATTAGGAACACCTGCACAGTCTAAAAAAAACTGCCTTGACAAAAATAAAAACTCTGAGTGTCGATTGGCTTTTGATACAACAATATTGTAAAAGGTCCTAATGACAACAAGTGTCCTCTGTAGTAAACATTTGTTTTTTTATCTATTTCTTTTGTCAGAGTTACACATTTCGACAAGAAAATAGCCCCATAATCCATCCATCCATTTTCTACCGCTTATTCCCTTTTTGGGGTCGCGGGGGGCGCTGGAGCCTATCTCAACCTATGTCAATCGGGCGGAAGGCGGGGTACACCCTGGACAAGTCGCCACCTCATCACAGGGCCAACACCGATAGACAAGACAACATTCACACTCACATTCACACATCCATCCATCCATCCATTTTCTACCGCTTAATCCCTTCGGGGTTGCGGGGGGCGCTGGAGCCTATCTCAGCTACAATCGGGGGGAAGGCGGGGTACACCCTGGACAAGTCGCCACCTCATCACAGGGCCAACACAGATAGACAGACAACATTCACACTCACATTCACACACTAGGGCCAATTTAGTGTTGCCAATCAACCTATCCCCAGGTGCATGTCTTTGGAGGTGGGAGGAAGCCGGAGTACCCGGAGGGAACCCACGCAGTCACGGGGAGAACATGCAAACTCCACACAGAAAGATCCCGAGCCCGGGATTGAACTCACGACTGCTCAGGACCTTCGTATTGTGAGGCAGACGCACTAACCCCTCTTCCACCGTGCTGCCCCACATTCACACACTAGGGCCAATTTAGTGTAACAATTGGTCGATATGTCGATAGATCAATGTATATTCCTAATTTTCAAGTATATCTGTGCTGTGCAAGTTTGCCTTCCGAAATATAAGTATCAATCCAAGATTGTTTTAAAAGGGAATCAATCGATTTTATACTAGAAAAAGAAAAACATTGGATTTAAGAACAAAATGCTTTATATGAAGATTAAAGCTTTTAAAAATATGGACGTTAAACGTTAAGTCAATTTTGCCCATCTGTGACAAAACAAAAATGGCGGATACCTACGGTGGCTGAGAAAGGTCACAACAAATGCAAATGCCACAACACCATAATTTAAAGCCACAACGCAAATTTAAGCCACATAAGATGAGACCGGCAAAACGGAAGTGACAGCAGAGCAAGTTATGGTGACGCATCGACTTCCGGAACACAACAACATGAAGTGTGACAAACAAGACACTTCTGGCAGCAAAGGAAAAGTTATTTGATCAGAAAGAAAGAGATGGATGAAAGAGGCTATGGAAATTAGGAACCTGGGGGGCCAACACCGTCATCAGGGATGAGGGGGCATACATGCTTCCGCACACGTGGGACACTGTCCGTCATTGGCGACGCCAGGACAGAGAGCAGATAGTGTATGGACGGGTCGGGGAACTTTATTTTGCAGGTAGACATATCGTTAAAATGTTGGTTTCTGCAGTTTTATTGAAAATGTCTTGAATGTTGCCACTCTGAGCAAAAAAGGTTTCCCTGTTGTTAATTCAACCTCAAGTGTTGGTTGCACTTTATTCAAATAAGATGTAAATGCATTCATTGGTCATTAATTTGCTCATTTGTATGCATAATTCATTTATACATAATTTGCTTCCAAGAAATTACAGGAATATAGGAAACTTCACCTGCAGTGTCCAGTATCCAGTATTTATGTTACAGTCACACTGCTTGATTTTTCTTTTTTTTTTGATAAAAAGTTACTGAATTGATTTCAACTCACTGAATTGTTTCGAATCGAATTGTCCTAAAAAAATGAGATTGTTTCCGTAACATAACGGCAACCACAAATATCGAATTGTTGTTGAAATGAATCGCTACACCAGGGGTGCCCATTAAGTCGATCGCGAAGGGTGTGTCAGTCAGGCATTAAAAAAAAAATCTCAAATTTATCGATCATCAATCTTCACTATGACGTCACTTTATTGACATTCACGGCACCCAAGGATTTTGTGAGATGCCTCTGGCTGCTGCGAACTCAATATTAATTAAAATATTTTAACAGACTTTCGCATCGAACCTGCTGTCAAAAGCCTAAAGACTGACCGCACATTTCCTGTCTTCACAATAAAGGCGCTGCTCCATCCTGCCTGCGCTAACAAAATAAGAGTCAGAAAGCTAGCGCACGCAAGCTAACAAGACATGGAGTTTGCCGTCAATGTATTTCTTGTAATGTGTATAAAAACAAATACGAAAGCTGGGCAAATAAGATGCCAAAAACCGACCACTTTCATGTGGTATTGGACAGAAAGGAGGACTTTTTTTTTCTCCTCCATTCGAAAATGTGGAAGTTACCAGTACTACTGTGAATCCTGTCTGATTCCAATCATTGCAAGTCATCAGAATCAGGTAATACATCAACTTATATTATTGTCTTCATGAAAGAAAGGAATCTATACGTGTTAAACATGCCTGTATTTTTATTAAACAATTTAACAAAAAACATCTGTTTCATAAATAAATAAATAAATACATATATAATATATATAAATTATATTTATATACATTTATACATCTAAATATACAGTACAGACCAAAAGTTTGGACACACCTCCTCATTCAATGTGTTTTCTTTATTTCCATGGCTATTTACATTGTAGATTGACACTGAAATCATCAAAACTATGAATGAACACATGTGGAGTTATGTACTTAACAAAAAAAGGTGAAATAACTGAAAACATGTTTTATATTCTAGTTTCTTCAAAATAGCCACCCTTTGCTCTGATTACTTTTTCGCACACTCTTGGCATTCTCTCTATGAGCTTCAAGTGGTAGTCACCTGAAATGGTTTTCACTTCACAGGTGTGCCTGAAGCTCATCGAGAGAATGCCAAGAGTGTGCAAAGCAGTAATCAGAGCAATTTTGAATTTTGAATCCCTTGAAGAGCAGGGAAACCTGCAAAACAGGCTTGTAGGGATGAAATAGCCTCTGTGTTTTTTCCTTCGCCTGCTGAAAAAGTGTGGGCACCTCTGCGCCACACCCTAATATGGGTTGGTTATTGTTATCAGGTAAAACTCCTTTCCAACACTTTTTACTGCTACTGTTATACGATGTGTAGTGAGTGTGTGTACTGTTGTTATACTTCTGTTTTTATTTATTTGTGTTCCTCTAAATAAGGTAGCTTTAATACTAGAAACTATAACTGTGTCTCAATTCGGAGGCTGCATCCTTCCAAGGACCCAGCCCATGTGGTCAACGAAGTGTAGGTCCTGGCGAGAGTCCGTCAGCAGCGGCTGGAGCGATATGAATTAGGACGGTCTAGCCTTCGGGACACTTCCTAGTTACGTCAGTTGTCCCTGCCCTGACATTTACATCATGTGTCTTCTGCTCAGTCGCGCGAGTTTGAATAATGGTGAACTTAAGAGAAGAATCTTGGATTGTTTTTTGTGTTCTCTTGGTCCTTTACCTTATTTTGGAGGAAGCGGCTAAGATCTACCGGCACCGGCAGCATGTGATTTTCCTGCGGTTAGAGTCGACCGATCAGGGAGATGGTTGACATATGTTGACAAACATTTTAAAGCTGTTATTCCTATTTATTAGTTAATGATGTATTTATTTTTAATGCTTGTGAATGGTACCTTTAAAAACACGCAGACAATCCAGAAGATGTCCCAGAAAGAGTCCTCATGGTCTATCCATTCAGCAACCCCACACAATCCTATTTAGCACAATTAATGTAGTTTTCTAATCCTGTCAATTTGGTTGAATTATAGTAAGTAATAGTAAATATTGGGTGGGATATCAATTGGGATAGCATATATATATTATTATCATATCATTATTTACAATGAAGGCAGAGGAAATTAATCACAACTGCAGTTTCAGCACATAGATTTATTTATTTATATAGGTTATACAAATACCGTATTTTTCGGAGTATAAGTCGCACCGGAGTATAAGTCACACCTGCCGAAAATGCATACTAAAGAAGGAAAAAAAACAAATATAAGTCGCACTGGAGCCCGGCCAAACTATGAAAAAAAACTGCGACTTATAGTCCGAAAAATACGGTACTTAGTTTTTAAATGATTATCCAAATTGGTATGTATGTGTTTTGTGTCGTTTATTTTTGGTCTGTTGTCCTTTCAATTGCTTTGTCCAAGACCAAGGTAATCATAAATAATAATTTATAGAAGTAAACATTTTCAAAAACTATGCAATTGTACACAAAAAACAGCAATAACTAATATCGGTATATTGATGCACACATTTACAATACTTCACTATTACAGCCACACATTTATAGGACATAATTAAGTCAAAAAAGTTCTGGGCACGAAGCAGTCGGCAATATTTGGCTTTCCCTCGGTGTAAAGAGAGGAGCAAAGAGCACGAAGGTTGCTTAACATTACGATAGTCGAGGTCTCGTATTTTAACACAAATGTATACCACTGCTGTCACCCCAGCTTGACATGACATGGTGTTTTAGGTGTTTTAAATAAATAAATAAAGCTATACTTACATTTTAAAGACACTCTTACCGCTCTGCATAGCGCCTCCAGGTTGAAAGTAATTTTCAGAGTTGAGTCCGCAAAGGATCTTGGAATAAAAAAGGGTGAGAAGTGTACAGGGCATACACACTTGTTGCTGATGGGAGAAAAGGACACATTTGTCGGACGGATTCGAAGGACGCTTGGGGATTTTTGAATTGGGACAGTAAACGCAGTCTCATAGATTTATAACCTGCGGAGGCACTTATCGACGAAACATCCACATTTCGATGTCCGGCCCCTGAGCCCTTGGGCTCTTGAAACTGCGGCCCTCTTCATTATGTAGTTGAATAGTCCTGCTCTAGATGCCCGACATGCCTCCATTTGAAATGCTCCTGTGTGACAGACGTATGAAAAGCAAAATCTTGCTTCTATGTGTTCAGGGGGAAATGTTCTCATCCTTAATTATGTTTTCACTTGCGGTTTTGTTGCCAGTGGCCACAGCCATTTTCTTCCTCCTGTCGCTGCTGATCACGCTTACTCGCGCATGTTCGTTTCCATCCGGGAAAAACACGAGCGATGATGTCACCGACTATTATTGACAAATGAATTTATCAGCAACAAATTGTATTGCCGATTTTGTCCACAATGGTGACAAATCGTTGCACCTATAATTGCTCAAAAAATTCTGTATTTGCCTGAAATACCTCGAAAGTTGTGCTTATTTTCGGCCAAAAAGACCAACACTTATTCCAAAAGGAGCGTCCATTTGAACGACTTTGTTTTACACTTTTTTGACAGTTATCGTTTTAAATAAATGTGTGACACTAATCATCTTTGCTTTACACCCTTGTCAAGGGTTAACTTGCATGTCTAGATTTTTATTGTTTGGCTTTTTTGTGACCTTTAACCAAAAAGGAGCTTCCTCAATAAAATGAAAAAGCAATATCTATAACAGCAGTAGTGAACTTCTTTTTACACTTACTATTACGGAATGCTAAAAAATGAAACGCCACCTTAATAATTTTTGCCTTTTGTTCTTGCTATTATTTTTGTTTGTGTAACAGTAGTGGTTAGCATATTTTTACACTTCAATAGGACACGCAAGGAACATCTGCAACTCATATTGATTGGCAGTACATCCTTGTCATGCTGGTTATTTCTTTTTTATTTTATATAGGGTTAAAAATGTTACTGAAAACATTAACTGTGCACACTGTTTCCATGTTTTCTTAAACAGCACATTCACAGTACAAACCCATTAATGCATCTGTATTTTTATTACTGTGATTGTTCCGTCACCTTGTTCCCACATTCAGGTAAAGCGACTGCTCCCCCCTCACCCACAGTCTGTGCACACGGCTGTCACAACCACATGTTGGCAAGCTGTGCATGCTCATGTAAACTGAATTATTATTGAATTTGGATATTACACTCTCTGCATGCATATGATTTACAAAGTCAACCCTACACTCTTCTAAAGAAACATTTGAGGTGCATGTTTGAGGCCCGGGGGCGGGGGATATTTGGGGGGTTGCATGCTCACCAAGTCATGCCCCCTCCTTCTCCTCAAATTCGTAACCAACCGCCTTTCATAACCCATGCAGCTCTCCATGCAGCCCAATCATGCTGGAGAGCCACAAACGTTCTATTTATTAGAATACTTGTTTGCTATTGTTCTGTGCCACACAAAAGACGCCCCCCTGCCCATTATGTTAGCAGCGAGACCCCTTTTTTCCCCAGAAAGCAACAATAACTTGGAAGTATCTTTTATGTGTGGGTGTGTGCGTGTGTGTAAAAAGTGTCATTGGTGTGTGTGTGCGTGTGTGTGCTGTTGGCTCTTAAACGGGTACCGTGTGCTCAGATGCTCTTGGCAGTATTCTAGCTTGTAGCGGCCATGCCTCTATTTATGGGTGCATTTCATTGAAGGGGTTTTTGTTTTTGTTTTTTTTAGATTTTTTTTTTTAGATGCCGGGTGAGAAATCTACCTGAAAGTGGACGTGGGATATATGCGTAAGTGAGGTGGAGGGAAAGCCTCATTGTGGATTTGTGTTGCATCGCGATCTGTTTGAAAATTACTTCTTATTAGAAACTGGGGTTTGATTTTTGGAGATATTTGATTGGACCAGTTGCTTCTTTTACAGGAAGACATCTTTTATGGTGATGAATGTGCATTGGATTGAGAGTATTAGTGCAAGAGACAAATTAGTGAGGGTTTATGTGTGTGTGTGTGTGTATGTGTGTGTTTTTAATCACAAATATTTGTGTTTTTATTCTTGCATTAGACCCTCATAGTTGTGCACTTTCATAGCAGGGTGCACGAAAGAGATGGAGAGTTTGTTTTAAAAAAATGTGGTGGTTTTTTTGTGCATGGAAAAGGGAGGGTGTTGGGTGAAAGTGGGGATTTAGCAGAGTGCTCGTGTCACTGTGGAGGTTAATCCCATGTGTTCAATGCTCACACACAGGAAGTAACTCAGCAACTTTTTTTTCCTGAATGATGACACACACTTCTAGGTTTTGTGTGGGTGTTTGTCGGATTGCATTTTAGTATTTATTTGATATTCATTGTGACTATGTGAAATAAGCCCAAAACTGTCCACATCTGTGTTTTTCTTTAAAAATAATACAGAACAAATAAATATAAGCAATTGTTGTACAATTAAATCCATAAATTATGTTACATATTCATACATTTACATGTATTTTCAAATATGACTGTTTGACTACAACTGTGTATTAATTATTAATTATGTTTTATAATATGTGTTTTAAGTGTTGCTTGATTTGTTTGTGTTCTTTTGGGATAGTATGTCAACGTGATCATAAAGATTAAGATACTCTCATTTAAAATTAGATACAACAGCCAAAACAATTTGTGACTTAGCAAAGGTGTTGTTGTTTTTTTTTAAATTATTTTGTCCAGTCCATTTGTGTTAGAGTTGTAGATACAAAGGTATAGAGATATGAATAATTAAATATTGGTTGTCATTACAAAATACAGTGTATATTTTACAAGCCATGCAAATAGTTTTGAAACTGGAATACAGCAAATGTATTGACTGCATGTTACACACTTTGTATTTAGTAAACTACAAGACCCACAATCCACTGCAGGGCATTGATGCTTGTCCCACTGCCAGGGCCATTGTCATGCAGCTTTAAATTAAAATCCAACATTTCGATGATTTGTACAGTGACATATTGTTTTATGTATACCTTCATATGTGTGTGTGTGTGTGTGTGTGTGTGTGTGTGTGTGTGTGTATATATATATATATATATATATATATATATATATATATATATATATATATATATATATATATATATATATATATATATATATATATATATATGCATGTATGTATGTATGTATATATATGTATCCATCCATCCATTTTATACCGCTATATCTGTACATTTATAAAACGTATGTTTGTATATGTATGTATATAGCCAGTTTCAAAACAGTATTTGCAAATAGTGTTAATTTTTACTATAACTTTATCCACTTTTTTTTTCCTCATCCAAATATATATGTTTAGAATTCTCTTATCTTACTTTGTCCATATAATGTTGAGCCCCTTCATTAAAACAGCTGTAATTCTCAAATGATTTCCATGGCCGCAGGTCGTTTTTATATTTTCAAATCCACGGATTTGAAAATATAATTGCATTAAAAAATGATGGGGAAAAAAGAGCAAAAAGGTGGCTTACAAAAGTGTCCAAAGTGCGGCCGCTGGGCTATAACACACAGTTCATTTTTTGGACTAGTTTGATTAACCCTTTAATTATTCTTTATGCAGCAGCACTTGTTGGAAAAACTTTCGACACCACAAAAAGTTAAAATGTTGATGAGATTAACACAAAATCGAAAAGCAGGTATTTGTTAAAAAAATATTTATAACTTTTTCAATCGGATGGGTTTCAGCCTTCTTCTCTTTTTTTTTTTTTTTTAAGAAAAAATGTTGACTGGCCCCAGCATCATGCATGCATGGATTTTGCAGTATGGAAAAGGTTTGTACACCCCTCTTCATGGAGGATTTTTGTTTGTAGTTTTCAATCACGTGATTTTTTTAAAGTTATTATCTATTTTAGAATACATAAATCCTTTAGAAAAACCTAGATAATTCAGGCCCTGACTGTACTTTAATTTAACAGCGCAACATACAAAATGTGAGAAATTTACATTAGTTGTATATTTCTAACTTACATGTAGCATGGATCCAAATTCCTTGTTGTTGTTTAGAAATGTTTAATTCCTCCTCCTCTTCCTCTTCTTCCAACGTGTTGTGCCTCTGCTGGAGTCAGCTGACCCTGCAGCATGCAAATGAGCCTGCAAGCTGGCTCCTCATTGGCCGCCCGCGCCTCATTTAAGTGCTGTCAGTGCTGGCGTCAGATGGCCGCCGCTGCAAGCAACTTGCCAACTCGGAGTGTCTCCAATGTGCATTCTGTCACAGTGGATGTGAAGCAGCAGGGCGAAGGCTGCAGTCCTCATCAGGATTGGAGAACATTTCTGGGGGGGAATATACCTTTCACTTAAAGACTTTTGCACCCAAACATCCCGCGTGAGTGCAGAGATCATCGCATCCAACTTTTTTGATTTCTTGCTGGTGAAGGTGTCCCAGAAAAGCTGCTTGAATGTATAGCATGATGATGGAGACCGACCTCCACTCCCCCGGGCCCCAAACCAACACGGCCGGGGGGCCAACGGGGCCCAACGTGGGCTCCAAAGCGAACCAGGAGCGGGTGAAGAGACCCATGAACGCCTTCATGGTGTGGTCCCGCGGCCAGCGCAGGAAGATGGCGCAGGAGAACCCCAAAATGCACAACTCTGAGATCAGCAAGCGGCTGGGGGCCGAGTGGAAGGTGATGTCGGAGGCGGAGAAGCGGCCCTTCATCGACGAGGCCAAGAGGCTGCGCGCCATGCACATGAAGGAGCACCCGGATTACAAGTACAGACCCCGGAGGAAGACCAAGACGCTCCTGAAGAAGGACAAGTACTCCCTCGCCGGCGGACTGCTCTCTGGAGCCGGCGGCGCCGGCGGTTTAGGCATGACGTCCTCCACGGTGGGCCAGCGGCTCGAGAGCCCGGGGGCGCCCCACGGAGGCTCCGCCGGCTACGCGCACATGAACGGCTGGGCGAACGGAGCCTACCCGGGCCAGGTGGCTGCAGCCGCGGCCGCCGCTGCCATGATGCAAGAGGCGCACCTCGCCTTCGGGCAGCACCCGGGCGGAAGCGCGCACCACGCACTCAACCACCACCACCACCACCACCCGCACCACCACGCGCACCACCACCACGCACACCCGCACCACCACCACCACCACACCCCGCAGCCGGTGCACCGCTACGACATGAGCGCGCTCCAGTACAGCCCCATCTCGAACTCGCAGAGCTACATGAGCGCGTCCCCGTCCGGTTACGGCGCCCTCGGTTACACGCAGCACCAAGCCTCCGCTGTCTCCTCTTCATCCTCCTCCTCGTCCTCCTCTTCCTCCGCCGCCGCCGCCTCCTCCATGGGGACGCTGGGCTCGCTGGTGAAGTCCGAACCGAGCGTGAGCCCCCCGGTGACCGCAGCCCACCAGCGGGGGCCCTGTCCCGGGGACTTGAGGGAAATGATAAGCATGTACTTGCCCACCGGCGAGCCGGGGGACCCCGCCATGCAGAGCCGGATCCACGCCTTACCGGCACACTACCAGAGCGCCGCGGCCGGAGTGAACGGGACGGTCCCGCTGACGCACATCTAAGGACCCCACAGCCCCTCCCAGCCCCCTGATTTCTCTTCAATCATTGGAAATTGCAAACGAACACATAACCAAATATTTACCTCTTTTCTAGCCCCGCTCCTGTCAACTACCTGCTTTTTGTACAGAATGTTTACCACACTGTAAATCAAGGCTAAATGCAACTTGCTTTATTATTATTTTTGAACGGATATAGGGGGCTTAGATTTGTATTTTTTATTTTTGGTTATTGTGCTATAATCATCTTTTTGAGTCTAAGCTAACGCCTGGTGCATCTTAGACTCCATTTTAACCCCCACCCTCTTTTGTTTCTTGTAAGTTATTTAAAAAAAATGTCTCCAATATTAACAGAAAGTGCTTTACTAAAAAAAAAAAAATTGGAAAGATTTTTTTATTTTTTATTTTAAAGCGTTTTGTGTTTCCACTCCCATCCTCCGTTTTATTGTAACAGTCCCTTATTGTACAATTGTGAATACTTTTAATATTTGAAAGGAAGAATGACTTGGCAACGTAATGTTTTAAATGTAATTTATGTGCTTTTCTCTTCTAAGGGGAAAAGCTCTTAAACTGAAATGACTGACACACGCGCACGCACACACACACACGCACTCAAAATGGAATAAATTTCACAAGATGTTGCTTTGAATTATTTAGTTTGGATACACTTTTTTTTCTATTTAATTCAAAATTGCTTCTCATTTTTTAAATTGCATTAATTGTTTGTGCGTAAAAACATCTGTTGTTAATTAACATATATATTTTTTACATATAATGTTGCGAATTAACCTTCAGTGTTCAGGCTCTAAATCATGTGTAATTTATTCTAATCATATTTGCACTGCGAGGCCGATATGATAACAGCCTGGTTGGTGATAAATGTCACATTTTAGGCCTCACGTGACAAACCACCTGTTCGTGTTATTACGGTAAACATGTCATCTTTAAATGTCAAATAAGTGGATTCAAATTCGTTAAATCACGTGGTGTTATTGAAAATGACCTGTAAAAATATTTGGATATGTTTTAGGTTTTTCATCTTAAATCTTAAAAAGTATGCGCTACACTTCTTACCTGGAAAATGTGAAACATGTGCAATATAGCACTTACTAAATTGGCCCAATTTTGAAGCAAAATAATATTTAATTTTAGAACGGGATATGGCTTTTTTTTCTTTTTTTTTAATGTTTGCAAAAGTTAAAAAGTCAATTACATTAAGTGAAATCACCAAACTTTGCCCATTTAAAAAAGTCAATACATTTGGAGGCACCTACATCAACAAGAAGGAATATTATCATTGCGTTTTAAGAAATACCATTTTGGATTCAGTGTAAATATCACATTTCGATAAGATGCAAGATATTTGTCATCTGAATGAATGAAAGATTTGGATCAAATGTCTCACATTTGGAAAGGTTGCCAAGTCTTTATTTAATTTGATCATTGCATGCTCCATAACATTATTCATTAATAATATTATCTCCTAAAATGTGTGACCGATGGAATCCTTATTTGAAATCCCCTTTCTTTTCCACCCAATCAAGGTGACAAGCTGCATTCTGGGTAAATTGACTTATAAAAACCCACTCTTTTGAATTTCATTTTGTGCCAATTAGGATTAATAATCACTTAGATTTTCTTTCTCTTTTGAATAATGAACACCGGTGAGAGTGCATGACGTCACGTTTAAAATTTCTGACAAGGCCCCGCAGCTGGTTTTGACGTTTACATGCTTTTTCCCCCATTTGAATTGCCTAACTACTAATGTCCATACACATGCAAATGAGGGAAACTTTATGGGGGCGGGGGGATCAATTAATCTAAAATACATAGTTAAAAGGGAGGGTTTGCTTGTTTCACATTGATGAAGAGTGACGGTTAAAGCTCTGAGGCCTCACTTCTGGCTAATAATAATAATAATAATAGAGGAGGGGAAAAAAAAGGAAAATGCGTTGAAATTTGGGGTGAATTCAAAAAATAGAAATGTTACCTCAAGGCAGAAAGAGAGGAGTGTTTTTATTTTTATTTTTGCACTGACCGTTCCCCCAATAAATCTCTGCAAATGTGCACAGCTCTTATCTTGTATGCAGGGGCACTGATATATTCCTGCAGCTTGCTTAAAGCCCCGATCCCTTGCACTGCCATGTCCTAAATGGGGATAATTAGCGTCACTTTATCACGCCTCTGCATATTTTCTACACCCCTTCCACCCTTTTTTTTCCCCTAAAAAAAAAAAAAATCAGCCAGCAGCCTGCACCCCTCTGTCACAGAAGATTATGGAGACAGATTGCACAGAGCGAATGTGGCGGGCGAGATTAGCGACGGAATAGAGAAAGCAACTGGGCCAGTGAATGCCTCCGAAGGGGCCTTATCGTGCAATTACACGTTGACATGTTTAACAATCTTGCTGCCTCTTAATCCTGCAGTGCTGCGCTATCTAGCACCCAAACGTGGAGGGGACTAACAATACTAATATTAATAATACAAAAAATAAAGTTAGGGGGAAATTGCTTTATTTTGCAACTTTTTATTGTTGCTTCCCTTTTTTTTTATCTTGCTATCAAAAAAGAGTGGCAAGTCAAAAAAAGATAAATTGCCAGCCTGCAGGCTTGGAAGGGAGAATGCAGACCTGCCATTACTCACAATATCCCCGTCTTTCCTGCTTGGGAGTGATTGTGCAGCGCCACTGTTGGAATTTTTTGGCAGCGGCTATGCTTTGGAGACCTTAGACACCCCCCAACCCCTATTTTTTTTCTTTTTTTTTCTAAAGCAAGGCCAGCCGGAGCGCTGTAAGGTTGGGAAGTTTTTCCCCGACAATTGCTCCCACAAAAGCAATTACAAGCTCCAGTAGATTCCCAAGAAGGGGAACACTTTGGGTGCAGGTGTGAAAGGGACATAAGGTTGACCCCCCGTAGGATGGCGCTCGGACCACACAAGACCACCCCGGCATTAGGGAAGAGAAAGGAAAGTTTTTTTGGGGTGGGAAGTTGGGAAACATTATATACAGTAAGACCTTTCAAATGTACTTGTTTGCTTTCAAAAAAATAACATTTTGAAGAATACCTTAACCACTATATCGCTGGTTCTCAAACTTTATCACCAAATACCACCACAGAAAACACCTGGCTCTCCCAAGTACCACCATAATGACCAACATTAAAAGACAGTACCGTAGTAGGCATAACAAGTAATTAAAAACAAGGCAAAGGTTTTATCTAACACAGGCCTGGGCAATTATTTTGACTCGGGGGCCACATTTAGAGAAAATAATGTGTCTGGGGGCCGGTATATCAATTTTTAAGAACACTAATATAAAACCTCATAATAATGTCTGATTGAATGCTAAAAACCTTATGACAGACCGCCTTAATGGAATTGTTCGTTTTTCTATGAATGATAAAACCCTGAATATTGACAAAATATGAATGCCACACCCCCTTTCGATTGACATATTTTACAATCAAGTGAAACGCAACAAAAATGCAACAAACAGTGAAATATGAACGTGAAGGGTACCCACCTACAATCTGATATTGCTGAATTTCCTCCAGGGATCAATAAAGTACTTTCTATTCTATATATCACTAAACTTTAGAACTTTGTTGTGAAAGTCTCCTTCCGTGTCTGTGGAAACGCTTCCCGCCCACACTGCTTGGTGCCTCGTCTGAGCTGCTGTGACGTAGATTACCATAGTAACTAATTACATGACCATAGTAACTAATTAGATGACCACAGTAACTAATTAGATTACCATAGTAACTAATTAGATTACCATCGTAACTAATTAGATTATCATAGTAACTGGTATATCATCCATAAGCGCAGATTCCAACCATTGAAATACTTTGTATAGTTGAAGACTTACGGTAATTAGAAAACATGACTGCACATCATAATGGCAGCTACACTTTCCATCATAAAGATAAAAAAAATTTTTTTGGGAATGTCCGGCGGGCCAGATTGAAAAGCTCAACGGGCCACATGTGGCACCCGAGCCTTAATTTGCCAAGGTCTTAAACATTTGTGGTCACTGTAACACTACACACAGTTTGAACAGTGCCACTGTTTGAATATAGGAAAATAAAACACTGTACTTTAATCAGGTGATTCTTGGGCGTATACAATTACCATG
The DNA here is from genome assembly GCF_033978685.3 of Nerophis lumbriciformis. NCBI lineage: Eukaryota > Metazoa > Chordata > Actinopteri > Syngnathiformes > Syngnathidae > Nerophis > Nerophis lumbriciformis. The sequence goes on from NC_084560.2 coordinate 31,769,707, forward strand.
AATTGATTAACATGGACCCCGACTTAAACAAGTTGAAAAACTTATTGGGGTGTTACCATTTAGTGGTCAATTGTACGGAATATGTACTGTACTGTGCAATCTACTAATAAAAGTCTCAATCAATCAACCAAAACCACTAGCAGTAGGAGTACCACAGTTTGAGAAGCACTGCACTATGTGATACAAGTTCAATAACCTTTTTCGTGGTGTCAACTCATCAAAGAAACTTTAACAAGCACAGGTAGTCGGCCATTTTAGTATGGGGTGCCATTTGTTATACGACACATCGAGCTGTCATATCTCAGAGACAAGGTATGTAATTAATTCAATCGACAAATTGCGAAATGTGTTTATAAGTGTGGGAGGAGCTGAGTCTCAAAATTTGTGGACAACACCCAAGGGGTTACAAAATATTAACACCTGTGTCTGATTGACACAAAAGCTGGTATTTATGTTATCATAACAGTAGTGATGGGTAAATGACACCCTGTATGTATTGACACTGCACTAGGGTTGTCCTGATACCAATATTTATTTCTAGCAATTTGTTACAAGATTCAGTCATTTCACTTGCGTTAGTTTGCGCTACGTGGGCGGTTTTTACTGGGCTAATAATTGGCAACAAGCCAATCAGCTGTGTGCGTGTCTACGTATCTGTATGTGCACAACAGGGGAGCGAGTTAACTACATGACTTTTAAACGCCTTGTGTAGGGCTAGATGTTTATTTAAATGTTTAAGGTTGAAGCAAAGATCGCATTACTTTACACCTTTAAAGCTGCGCTTGCAACGCGGCACTTCTGTGTTTAATGCGTCACCTTTATCGTGAGTCTTAAAGACAAAATACCTCCATATCGGGCTTCACGCACCCTCCTTATTAACCAGTAAAAAATTCAGGGGTTTCTTGGCCATTTTTCCTCTCCACGGTGTTTCTCGTTGTATGCACTCTGTGTGTGCGTGCTGATACAGTCAACATGCGCCCCGGCTCAGCAACATCACCGCCGCACGGCAGCTCGCGGATGAAAAACAAAGTACCGGTATTTTTCAATGGCAGTATAGTACAGTTTTTAATCCATTAGTCCTTTGGTACTTTGTTAGTACCGGTATACCGTACAGCTCTACACTGCATCGATACTGTGATGGTGTTTCATAATGGCACCATCTGTTGGATTGAAAAACACACTACATAATTGTTTTTCCTTTAAACAAATGGATGTGTAGAAAGGAATATGAAGCGCACAACTCTGGGCAGTGAGCCAAATACTAAACAGGAACATTTAGCTTATTTGGCTCTAGCACATCAAAATGGTCCCACATTTCGAACTTTTTATTAATATATCTGAAATAGATGACGGCGACAAACTAAAAACAAACGCCGCATTCTACTCCGACTTCTTTCAGTGCGAGTTGTCACAAAAGAAGTGCTTCACAGTCAAACAACACAGCAGTTGTATCGATAGCATGTTTTTTTTTCTTAAAGTGACGCACACATCAAGGGACACAGTATACTGTATGATTTGACCCATCACCACATGACAGTATGCATCAATAACTAGAGATGTCCGGTAATGGCTTTTTTTCCGATATTGTCCAACTCTTAATTACCGATTCCGATATCAACCGATACCGATATATACAGTCATGGAATTAACACATTACTATGCCTAATTTTGTTGTGATGCCCCGCTGGATGCATTAAACAATGTAACAAGGTTTTCCAAAATAAATCAACTCAAGTTATGGAAAAAAATGCCAACATGGCACTGCCATATTTATTATTGAAGTCACAAAGTGCATTATTTTTTTTAACATGCCTCAAAACAGCAGCTTGGAATTTGGGACATGCTCTCCCTGAGATAATCCTGATACCCACTACAACTATGGGAAGTACTATACTTTGACTTTCACAAGTGCATTATTATTATTTTTTTTTTAAACATGCCTCAAAACAACAGCTACAAAAACAATGAAGGCACACAGCTTCAGTGCAGAGTATACTAGAGTAATAAAGTAAACAATAACATAGTCCTCCTTTAGTGCAAGACTGCCTGGCATACTGTATAACAGGAAAATATAAACTGGGCTCAATCTGAACAGCCGATATGGGCATCTACATCAACTATATGATTTGCCTGAGAAGCTGGACAGGACAAAAAAAAAAAAAATAAAAAAATTACTTTTTGTAACCGATACCGATAATTTCCGATATTACATTTTAAAGCATTTATCGTCCGATAATATCGGCAGTCCGATATTATCGGACATCTCTATCAATAACCTATAGTCTTCTGCTCTCGACGCGCAGGTAGTTGGCCATTTTGATTTGGAGTCATTCGCCTCGACACATGGAACTTCCCTCATTCAGCCACACAAGCTGGCTAATTCATCCGATCGCCACACAAACGCTAACATTCTACACAGACGGATAGCGATTCATTTTGGAACATTTCCCTGTGAGAGATAGATGGAGGCTGGTAGAAAGGTTTTCTGATTTGCTGTGAAAGGGCCCCATGGAGGGTTGTAAAATATGACCAGTGTGCCTGATTAACACAATATCTTGTACGTAGGGCCGTCGCAGCAAGACGCATGAAAATCATTCAAGAGAAGATCATTCCTCATGACACACAGAACTCTCATAACTCGGCTCTGCAAGCTAGCTAATTTTTCAAATATCCGTCAAAAATCAGACGAGAAATTGCGAACATTTTGTGTGGGTGGAGCTTGGCGGCAAAGTTTGCTGATTTATTTATAAAGTATTAGCGCCCGTCACCAGTGCGTGTGATTTGACACAAAATCTGGTATGCATGTTCTAGTTATGAAATAACCAATCTTCTAGGACACACAGGTTTGTTGGCCATTTTGGATTGCATGTGCCAGCATTTTTCTCAACTCTTTTTTTATTACTCTCTAAAATTATTATTATTATTTTTATAATTGGCTTAAACATTTTTGCTAATTTTGCGAGGATTCTTGCAAAAATGTTTGTGTTTTTAGTAGATATGTCCGATAATGGCTTTTTTGCCGATATCCGATATTCCGATATTGTCCAACTCTTAATTACCGATTCCAATATCAACCGATAACGATATATACAGTCATGAAATTAACACATTACTATGCCTAATTTTGTTGTGATGCCCCGCTGGATGCATTAAACAATGCAACAAGGTTTTCCAAAATAAATCAACTCAAGTTATGGAAAAAAATGCCAACATGGCACTGCCATATTTATTATTGAAGTCACAAAGTGCATTATTTTTTTTAACATGCCTCAAAACAGCAACTTGGAATTTGGGACATGCTCTCCCTGAGAGAGCATGAGGAGGTTGAGGTGGGCGGGGTTGGGGGGCGGGGTTGAGGGGTGCGGGGGGGTGGGGGGTAGAGGGGGGTGTATATTGTAGCGTCTTGGAAGAGTTAGTGCTGCAAGGGGTTCTGGGTATTTGTTCTGTTGTGTTACGGTGCGGATGTTCTCCCGAAATGTGTTTGTCATTCTTGTTTGGTGTGGGTTCACAGTGTGGCGCATATTTGTAACAGTTTTAAAGTTGTTTATACGGCCACCCTCAGTGTGAGCTGTATGGCTGTTGACCAAGTATGAATTGCATTCACTTGTGTGTGAAAAGCCGTAGATATTATGTGATTGGGCCGGCACGCAAAAGCAGTGCCTTTAAAGTTTATTGGCGCTCTGTACTTCTCCCTACATCCGTGTACACAGCGGAGTTTTAAATAGTCATACATTTTACTTTTTGAAACCGATACCGATAATTTCCGATATTATATTTTAAAGCATTTATCGGCCGATAATAATAAAATACAGTATGCATGTTAATTAAGACAGGATGAGAGAAAAGTCCTCAAGCAACCCATGATTTAATACATACTGGTGGTCGGCCATTTCTGATTTTGCATGCTTGTTGACCAAAATTGAACCATGAAGTGAACCGGTTATCGTTGTTTTCATTACCATATTGTACCGAGCAGCCTGGATGGAGACATGCAGTCATTAAAATGGGCCTCTTATGACCCTTTCCATACAGTTGGACGCATACAATTGTCCAACATGTCTTTGTACGATATAAAATTGAAGATATAGTAAGATATAATGTAATGGGAGTATACCTGCACTGACATTGAGACAAAATTGCATGCGCAAGTGTGTGTTATGGCGTCTAAAATTCCAAAAAAAAGGTGTTGCTTTTGTGATGTAACCGTATGAATCACTGAAAAATAAACGCAACGTTTAGAATCCCATTATCCAATTTTATTAAAAAGGTTAACACAAAATTTATAAAAGAATAAAATAGCAGCTCCAACAAAAAATAAACCTTGAGTGTTTAAAGAATTTCTCCGAAATGCTGAAGAATTTTTACAAAATGCTTACTGTATGAGAATGTGTGCGCTTCATTCGGATTGCCTTTTTCCTACAAGCCGTATTGTGTTCCGTCGTGATGAAGTTGATGAATTCTACTTCAGATGATACTCCGTACATTTACACACCCCAAAAATGGACATGCTCCCACAGCTGTTGTGATTTGCTAGACTAAAGAATGTTGCAAGGGGAAGATCTTCTTCAAATTGCTTCCTATTCCGCATCATAAATCGTCTTTTTGAGGTCTTCCCCGTCCTCAATACTCGCCAAATTTTGCAGGGGTGTAACTTAAGTCCATTTCTGGCTGCCGTAGCTTCCTCAGATCATTGAGTATCAGCCTATCAGTGATGCTGTAAAGGATTTCTCCTTCCCTCCTGACAGGCGATCACTCTCAAAGCCGCAGCCTTGAGGTTAATGAGGGGTCAAAAACTTCTGATAAGCAACACCTTTTTTTTCCTCTCTCTCTCTCTCTCTTTTTTTTGTTTTTTTTACAGTTCCCTTTGCAACCTGCTGCAGACTGATAGCGGTTTGAGCCTGCCGACCTTTGAACCTCGCGGGGTGAAGCGATCGACACAACGGGTCGTTTAGATGGGGTCGGATAGGAGCAGGTGAAGGATGTGTTTGTGCGGCGGCAATAAAAGGAAAACCCATAAACGGCTCCTAATGGTTATAAGCCTTTATTCAATTTGTTGTTCGATGCTTGTCGCCTCCTTTGATCATTTCTAATTCATTGATAACCCGATCACTATTAGCTTTTCAGCTCAATGTACCCCGCCTGATGAATGTTATTACACTGTATTTTCTAATTAATGTTCATTTGTTTCCTCAAACGTGACATGTTTTTTGTTGTGATTAAAATAAATGTGCCGCATAAGAAATAAAGCCACTTAAATTAATCTGTTCCACAGTTTGAATAGAACATTTTAAATACTGTACAGGTAATATTCAGTCCACATTTTAACATTAAAGGCATATTTAGGTCAAATTCCTAACATGCAATTCCTAAACAATTTTCAATGTTGTATAATACAGCAAACTTTTACCTTTGAAAGAAAAAAATGTTTTCCCCCCGAACTAACTAAAACGCTCCAATTAACACTAACATTCAATTAAGTTTTTTATTGTTGCCGGGTTTTGCAGCATCTAAACCAGGGATGACAAACGTACGGACCAGGGGCCTGTATCAGGTTTAATCCGGCCTGCGGCCCACAAGATAAGTTTTCTAAACATAAAACTGTTATTCTAAATGTGTCCACTGGTTGTTGCAATAGCAATTCAAGTGTAACCCACGTCACACATGACACTGTTTGAAAATGACGTGTCAGCTGACATTAAACGCCCTCTGGATTGTCAGCTGCTACTCTAATCAGCGCAGGTGCAAGCAATCAGCTGCTCCTGTTGTGGCTGGCAGCAGATGGGGACAGACTGAGGCAGTATCGATGCACAATACCTTCTTTCATTGTAAATTATCCACTCAACGGATAAAATAACTAAATGACAATACGCAAATATTTAAGTCAACATAACCATCATCTTTGTAGTTAGAGTTCCGTGCAGAGCTCGCAATTGGTTGACGGCGCGATGCGCACCCTGAACTCCATTGTAAAATTGTGTGTTTCTACATTTGTTGTTTGTTCGATTTTATTTTATGCTTCAATCTACCATGTTCACATTGGTTACGTTTGTAGTTATGTTACCTTTATTTTGGCTATTATTATTTTGATAATTGTTTTGTTTATATCAAAGGGAAATATTTGAATGATGATAAACAAATGTGTTGTGGCAGTTGCGGATGTCACCAATGCGGCGGCTTGAGGAAACACCAGGTTGCTTTATCAAATACGTCTTTAATAACTGCCAACATGAGAATGCTGAACAGGAATTGTTTACAGTTTAATGGCTTTGTAAAAACACTGAGTCAAAGTCCAAGTTCATTATGTTCTTCAAAGTGTTCTTGAAACTGCACCATTTTTGGAAGTGTTTTGCCAGGAGGATTGTTTGTAATATGTACATTTTCAGAATGTGCTTGTTCTATTTTTGGCCAAAGTAAGAGAGAGAAAAAAATGTTTAAGTTGTCTTAATTTTTAAGTTATTAGTCCGGCCCACGTGCCCCCTGAGCTAAAATGAGTTTGACATCCCTGCTCTTAACCCGGGGTCTTTAATTAAGTAAAAAAAAACCTTAACAGAAATTTGAATCTTTGGGCACCTTACAATTCAATTCGATCCCGAGTTTTGTGGTGATGATTCGATTTAGAATCGATTCTCGATTCAACACGATTTTTCGTAATACATTTGTTGATATATCAATTATCATAAAACCTTTACAAAACAGGTCACATTTTACAAAAGCTCCTCTTGTCGGCTGACGTACAACTTATACTGTACACGTGCAGTGTTGGCCTAAGGAACGTGTTTTTACAAATGTATATTTCAAAGATTTTATTTACAAAAATCACAGAATGTTTATCAATCTATTTAAATAAAACAGGACTACTCCAACCAAATCCCAGCTTTAAAATACTTGGTATAGAACTTTACAAAGCAATTGAGAAGACACCCAAATACATCCCATCCATCCATTTTCTACCGCTTATTCCCTTCGGGGTTGCGGTGGCCGCTGGAGCCTATCTCAGCTACAATCGGGCAGAAGGCTGGGTACACCCTGGACAAGTCGCCACCTCATCGCAGCACCCAAATACAATACCTATTAAATAAAATACAGGAAAAAAGGAAAAACAAAACATTAATAAAAGCAACATTATTAATGATGATAATAATAATAATAATAATAAAAATATCAATAATAGTTGTTTAACGATTTTAATTTACAAAATTGATTATTTAAAAAAAAAAAAAGCAAAATATATATGCATAAAATATATGTATAAAATAGTTTCTCAAAAACTAGGAATCTCTGTCACTTTAAGAAAAAAAACACAGGGCCAAATTATCCACTGTGTCATTCCACTGTGAAGCACCCAACTGTGTTTATCAAAAATTGCTCCTTTTGGCTTCCGAGTGACAGCTATTACTGAAACATGTCAGTTGATCGTGTGGCTTTTTCTTTTCCTGTCAAGTATTCGCTAATTAACGGTTTGCCTTTCTTATTTGCTATAATATTACACTTGCTAGCTATTCGATTTATTTGCAGGTCAATAGGACATTTTTAGTCCTTCAGATGGTCTCATTATTAAAGCCCAATATGGTATCAGTGTGCTGTCAATACAGCTAGTAAGTGTGCCTCACACTCACTGGGGCATCCAGTTTTTCCACAATTTGGAAAATGTTTGCTTCCACATTGCAACACCAATAGTTAGTTAGAGCTAGGCAATATGGCAAAAAAAAAAACCACTCATGATTATTTTTTTCATATCATTCAATCTCCTTTAATATCACAATTTTTAATATATTTTTAATCTGCCAGTTTTAAACCATCTGTACTAAAAACTAAATAAACTAGAGATGAGTTAAAATTTGAATGGTATTAGCAAACTGGGTAAATATAAAACAAGTAAAATAAAATCAACATTGAAAAATATTTTACATTTTTACTCAACAGTGAAACAAATGTTGAAAAATATAAAATTACACAGTGAACATTTTGAAAGTCTTGAGTGTGTATCATGACAACTTTCCCAAAGAGATTAAATTTCAATTCATAAGGTTCAACAGTCAGCTAATAATTTTTGTCTCATCAAAAGCCTTCTACTCAAAGGAATCTAAGTCATGGCTGATATTTATTTACTGCTTTCAGCTGCACATTTAGCTCCAAGTTCGCTCATTTTGTTTACTTCAGTGGCAACTTACAACTGGAAGTGAAGAAGGAAAAGGTCGACTCAGATTGGCTGTTGTCATGAACATTACTGCCGTGTTTGATTGCATTTATATGCTGACAACTGATCCCTGTAATCAACCTGAAATGTATAACAATCATGTAATCACCCCGCCCTACCAATGGTTATTAAACTAGATTTTTTGTGGTTTAGTGAAATACTTACAAACTCTTTATTTTATTACAATTGACTTGTTCCTTAAATTAAAACATCACATTACAAAACATTACTATTTAGTATTTACAATAGTTACTTTTCAATTATCTTGCATCTCTGCATGCGTTTTAAAATGTTGCTACTCAGCTGTTGGTGTAAAACTCATTGTTACACTTGTCGTACTGTTGTTAACAATGAATTAATCAGCAATTAGATTGTCTCTGACTACTGTTACGACATTGGTCTGTTGCTGCTGTGTTATGCAATATACTTGTCATTGAATGACCATATCATCAAATACCACTATGGCTTCCTTTCCTTTGCACTCCAAAGTCATTATTAGAGTAAAAAATATTTTATATATATATATATATATATATAAAAAAAAAATATATATATATATATATATATATAAATATATATATATATATATATATATATATATATATATATATATATATATATATATATATATATATATATATATATATATGTTTATGTGTATATATATTTACATATATATGTATATGTACATATGTGTGTATATATATACTGTGTATGTATATATATATATATATATATATATATATATATATATAGTCGAGGTTTCTGTGGTTTTTCCGTTATACAGTGCTCAATACCGGGATAGAGCGGAATTTACGTTAGGTCAGGAAAAAACACAGAGGTTATATCATCCCTACAAGCCTGTGGATGGATGGATGGATAGATGGATATATATATATATATATACATATATATATATATTAGTGCTGTCAAGTGATGAAGTTATTTAATCAGATTAATCACAATACGAAGGTCCTGAGTAGTCCTGAGTTCAATCCCGGGCTCGGGATCTTTCTGTGTGGAGTTTGCATGTTGTCACCGTGACTGCGTGGGTTCCTCCCACCTCCAAAGACATGCACCTGGGGATAGGTTGATTGGCAACACTAAAATTGGCCCTAGTGTGTGAATGTGAGTGTGAATGTTGTCTGTCTATCTGTGTTGGCCCTGCGATGAGGTTGCGACTTGTCCAGGGTGTACCCCGCCTTCCGCCCGAATGCATCTGAGATAGGCTCCAACACCCCCAAAGGCGGTGGTAAATGGATGGATGGACAATCACACTTTTGAATTTGGATTAATCATGATTAATTACAGGTTACTAGTCGCTTGCATAATTTAAATAAACCCAAAAAAGAAACAAATATTTGGACACAAATGCAATTTTATTGTCAGACTTTCATACAGGAATTTAATGAAAAAAAATAGGTTACTTGAATGAACTACATTTATTTGCTCAAAACTTTGGTAACAGTTCTATTTAAACTTCCGATTTATTTTTAAAGTGAAATTTACAGCCAGATTCTCCTCATTTATCTTGGCACTGACATATGCATTGACCTGATCACTATAACAACTCACGCTGCATTACAGATAACATACGCTGTCAAAATAAATGATATGATTAATCTGCGTATATACATGATTAATGCATACATTTTGTGTGATTTATCACATGAGTTAGATGACTTTTGTAAATTAAAAAAACACGGGAAAATATCATGTGCTTTCATTCTGTCACGTCAATTAACATTTTTGGGTCAACATCAAAATGCAGCTTTCGAGGTTATGTTCTCATGTCAGAGTAAAAAAAAAAAAAAGATCCGAGCTTCATGTTGGTATGTGATAGTCAAGCATCCGTCATGGCTAATGCAGCTCACCATGGCGGACTACGATTAGCAAATCATCAGCAAACGTGAGATGATGGCGACTGTGGAAGATGTCAGTTCTGGTTGATCATGTTTTGGGTTTATTTTTATTTGGCTTACCTGCAAACAATCCTCATTCCCACTCATCTTTAGCGTAAGCATGTAAAATAACAAAAAGGAAAAAACAGCAGTTGTTTGTTTCCTAAAGATGCCCTCCCCCCGTCCCCAGCCCTCCAAACCCCCTCCATCCACTGGAGCCAGATTCCCAGTCTTAATACTCCTAGTCTCTCTTGTTGGCATGTTTTCCAAGAACAGGCTTCCTTTTTTTTACGTCTGCAAAAGCCATCAAAATGCACACCAGCAGAGAGACGGCGGTTTTATCGTCAGGGGTCTAACTCGCTGCGGCAGCCAATGTTTACACGGGCTGTACAATAATCCCGACAAGTTTGACCTTCTTTTACATAAGACGTGTTTACATGAGCGGTTTGCTGAAGACTCCTCTCAGGCGCTGACCAATGACAATAACGACAGAGGACACCGTCTTGTCCTTGTCATGGGATGAAAACGGTGCTTTCATGCCATTCAGGTCTTTCAGTGTATGCTCTAGTGTCACTCGGGTGAGACACGGGGGGACTGAGGATCAAACCCGCAACCTTCAGATTGGGAGACAACCACTCTCCCACCTTATTGGGCTGAAATTCCTCAGGAGTGGTTTGTTCTCATTTTACAGGCCTTCATTGGCTTCATCAGAATACGGTATTGATCTCCTTTTCCTTTCATGAACTTAGTTGATGATCGGAGAGCTCACGATTGTATTTCAGCATCACAACTCGCGTGAGCATGCAGTATTCATTTATTTATTCGATTTTTAATGATGTTTTCACAGTAATATGCCTCTTTGTGAGCACCAAAGGTGGAAAAAATCTATCATCTCCCTTACTTCTTGTCCATTTTTGAGGAAATAAGTAGTCAAACTCTCGCTTTATAAAGTTGCGTCATGATGTGATGGAAAATAAACTCTGTTTTCATAGACATAACCCCGCTTTGTTTGTGCCCTGCGATGAGGTGGTGACTTGTCCAGGATGTACCCCGCCTTCCGCCCGATTGTAGCTGAGATAGGCTCCAGCGCCCCCCGCGACCCCAAAGGGAATAAGCGGTAGAAAATGGATGGATGGAACCCCGCTTTGTGTGTATGCAGACCAATTCACCAAAGCTACAAGATGACTTTCAACATATGAATATAAAACTTAACTCAATATGAGGCTGAGTAATAATAATTTCAGCTTTAGCTGAACCTTTACGTAGGGATTTCCTGAATGATAAATTGTAAGTAGGGCTGGGCGATATGGCCTTTTATTAATATATCGATACTTGTAGGCCATGTCACGATACACGATATATATCTCCATATTTTGCCTTAGTCTTGAATGAACACTTGATGCATTTATATACATAGTATGATGATTCTATGTGTCTACATTAAAACATTCTTGTTCATACTGCATTAATAAATGCTCATTTTAAACTTTCATTCAGAGAGGGAAATCACAACTAAGTCAATTTACCAAAACTGTATTTATTAAACAGTTATTAAGCAGTGGCACAAACATTCATGTCATTTCAAAACAGAAAGTGCAAGATTGTCAGAGACATTTTAAAACAAGCTATTAGTGCACTTTTGTGCATGATGACAAATCAAAAGAACACTAAATTAAAGTGCACTTTTTGTACAGAATGCCACTACAATATTTTAACAGATAAAGTGCACTTTTGTGCATGATGTCACACAAGATATTTCAATAACTGTCAAATAAAAATTAGCTGCATAATAGGAAATCAAATCGTGTATGTCCTTCGTTCGCTATGTGGTAGGTTACTGCGGACGTTATCTACTTCTGTTCTTGACTATTTTTTTCATACGGTGTTGATCTAGAAATGGAAGACGCCAGGCTCAATTGTCAGTGCTGTTTGCTTGGGCATTTTGTTGCTGTGGCACCAACCGGAGATGTTGACATGCAGAGTTTCAAGCACTCTTCATTCTCTAGCTGGTGACTTTTCAAATGATGCTACAAATTAGTAGTGCTGCTACTTTTTATAGCAACTCTTTTGCCGCATTCTTGACATATTGCGGTTGTCTGTTCAACATCTTCCCGCTTGAAGCCAAACCACCGTCAGACGACGGACCTCCTGCTGTTTTTCTTGGGAATTAATTCTTCTTCTTCCATTTGTTACCAGATTGGCACCTTCTTTCTCTCGTATTACCACTCGCACCGCTCCACTACCACCACCTGCCACAGCTAACGTTACCCATTCCGCTACCTCTCTGCTCTGCGAGGTCGTATGACGTTGCACGCACGACAGTATGTGACGTATGTAAGAAGGTGCGCTTGTTTTATCTCTCTGTGAGAAGGAGAGACAAGAAAGAGTGAGAAGAGCCTGTAGTGTAATGCCTGCAGCTAAAAGCAACTGCGTGAGAACGTATATACGAATACTCACGATATAGTCATTTTCTATATCGCACAGAGACAAACCCGCGATATATCGAGTATATTCGATACATCGCCCAGCCCTAATTGTAAGTATTAAAAAAACTAAAATGGGACTCTGGTTTTAAATACACTTAATGTATAAATGAGATGCAGTATGTTCTCGAGTTGTATTATTTAGCAAAGAGGATACATACTACACAAATATCAATGTCTTTACAACTCGATAATAGAATTCTAGAGTCCTGTGTGGGAGTTTGTGAAATTTCTACTTTAAGTTCCACACATTTAAGTGTTTCTATCTATTTATTCCCAAGGCCCTTAGTGTGCCCTCAAGTATTTACGGGTGCCTCTACGTAATTGATTTTTTTTGTGAAGGCTGGAAAGAAAGGAAATGTAGAGTGAAGTAGTGGTGCTAATGTGTGAAGCCAACAAATGAAGTTCTGACAGAATAATTGCTGCTTTAACCTTGCTTTATTGATTCTGTTTTAACATCTTAGATTAAAATTAGGCAGACAGTAAGGCTTGTTCTTTTAGTAGGATTTCATACAATAACACTGTAAACACATTTTTCTATTATGATTTTATTTATACAGTGAAAAATGTATTGCCTGTGGTCATTGATTTAGTTTTTACTCCGTTTATCCTTGTTTATTTGTTTCAGGTATACTTACATGTTTGCACAATTGGCTGTCTTTGCAGAGCAGTGAGAGCACATTGTAACACTAATGATAGGGATGGGAATTGATAAGATTTTTGGAGATCCGATTCCACTTTCATTTTGCTCAACAAGTCAGTTCTTTATTGGTTCTCTTATCAATACTTATATGGAAGAAAAAAAAGGACAAAAATGTGGCTTAGCATCAAGTGTGTTTAGTTTGGAGGTAACATGACCTTACATCCTTCCGCCATCCTAGTCACTGCCGTTGTGTCCTTGGGCAAGACACTTTACCCACCTGCTCCCAGTGCCATTTAAATGTAACTTAGGTATTGGGTTTCAGTATGTACAGCGTTTGAGTCACTAGAGAAAAACACTATATAAATATAATTCACTTCACTTCACAAAGCCAACAGTGAGGCCTTAAAAGGGGTACTGCACTTTTTGTTTATTTGCCTATCGTTCACATTAATAAGGAGAAACAAGAACACACCTCTTTTTTTAGGATTTTAAAGATTAAAAAAAAACGCTTGGAAGTTGCCACAAATAGGAGTCACCTTTGTAGCATTTGAAGCCCTCTAAGACAACTTCAAAACCCTCAATCAACATTTTATATACACACTGCAAGTATACCTGTATATATAATGTAATAACAGACATGTTCATAACTATGTTCAATATTTACTGTAGTTTGATCGTTTTAATCATTTCCGAGGCTGATTTCCGTTTCCATAGCAGCGCACGTCCGACTTCTGGCAACAAATGTGTGTTCCTACTTCCGTAAACATAACGTTTGTGTGTCTTCTAATCATGGCAGATTTGGTAATAGACAACGTAGACGACTATTTTTGGACAAAGGATTCACAACCTTATACTTTTGAAGCTGAAGGAGGATGAACTGCTGCTTCGAGAAGCGAGCACGAAAAAGAGGGTGACATGTTGGAGCAGACGGATGTGACGGAGAGTGAAGTGAAATCGACTCCAAGCTGCAGATGTGGAACTTGGAGACAAGCTTTTTCGACACCAATGGCGTGCTTACCCCAAATAAATCGGAAAAAATGTCCCCGGCCAGCTGGACCAAAGAGACAACTGTCCATTGAGTGAGTCACACTTTATATTGATCATGATGCACGCAGCACATCATGTGTGTTATTACAACTATATACGCTGTCGAGCTAGCTGTGTACAAACAAAACATAAAATGTGGCCTAATACTTTACAGATACTGTAATATGATTGTTCATGTTTTTCAGTTTGTACAGATTGGTATCTTATCACATTATGTTGTGCATTACAAACTCAAATGTGTTTCGTGTTGACGTAGAAGCTAGCTTATCTCTTGCCATAGTTAACTTTTACGGCTAATACCGAAGTACACCGATGTGTTACTACGATAGAAAGAACAATCCTCAGTGTTCGCTCTTACAATAACAATGTCGCTACAGTTTGGTTGTTAAACAGGTTACAGCACATAAATAAAGTATTGGTGACGGTTTTTGAATGCATTTTTAAAGTGATTTAGCGGTAAAATGGATTGCTCCCATTAGCTGCATTGCTGGCTACCTAGAACGAGAGGATTTTTGTATGTGAAAATTCCCAAAAAAACTAAAATGTTTGTCTTCTTGGTTTTCATAATGATTGTGAACGATAGGCAGAATTCTAAAAATTTGCAGTTCCCCTTTAAGAGGCTCATTGTCACAATTGGCCTTTGCCAGAGTAGAACGCAGGGAAGAAAGAATAAAAAATAATAACATAAAGCTAACTCAAAAAGGAGTGAGAAAAAACAACTGAACCTGCACACAAAAGGTGTGGAGAGGAAAAGGTAAACACTGCACGGCAGAGCCACGGGAACAAGGAGCATGAGTAGAGTCAGAGCAGAGGAGAAGAAGATGACTGGGAGGGTGTCAAGAATCAACTGGCGCCGAGTGAATGTACTGGAGAGCTGAAGTAGTCAGGAAAGAAATGGGTATCAGGTGTGCGTAAAGGTGGCTCTGCACCGTAGCCCCAAAACCAGGCACTGAGTAGACAGGCGGCAGCAGAGCTGCCAGATCATGACACTTATAGCATAGAAAAAAAAACTTACAAAATAAATAAATATAAGAAATAAATACTCTTCTGTAGAATTTAACAAAATAAAACATATGTGAAAATTACACAAGAATGCAACATTTTCAAAACTTTTAGGAAGTGTTGTCATCTCCCTAGAAAATATACTGGTGTAATTAAAAAAAAAATAATATTGTGCAAATGTTTTAGATTTGCAAGGTGAAACTAATATATGACTTGGGCTCATAACATGCAATTCAAGGTATATCAAGTCGAACACGATCATACAATTGCCCAACCCTACTTGCAGCTACACAACCACAAAATAACATTTGCTAGACATAATTAATACATGTCTTTAGTTGAAGAATATCTAGTCTAAATCAGCACATTTGTCAATATGAACAAGTATAAAATAATTACAATTGAATATAACTTACCGATACAAAGTCTCCAAGGTATTGGTGTAATAGAAAGTATCCAGTAACCAACGTGTACACATCATTTAGCTAACTGCGTCATGAGTTTAACTTTAAGGTGCTGTTTGCAACTACCTCACAGTAACATTTCTCAAAGCAAAAAAATATAACAAGAACTGGCTAGCTTATGTCAGTGTTTTTCAACCTTTTTTGAGGCAAGGCACATTTTTTTACATAAAAAAATACGGAGGCACACCACCAGCAGAAGACGTTAAACAATGAAACTCCACCAGGTCGTTGTGCCTTATTTTGAGTTTGTTGTTGTTCCTGTGTGTAGTGCTTTAGTTCTTGTCTTGCGCTGTTATTTTGGTGGTCCTTCCTGTTTTGTTGGTGTTTTCCTGTAGCAGCTTCACGTCTTCCTTTGCCCGCTATTCCCCGCACCTGCTTTGTGTTAGCAAGCAAGACTATTTCAGTAGTTGCTATCCTTCTTTGTGTGGACATTGTTGGTTGTCATGTCATGTACGGATGTACTTTGTGGACGCCGTAAGTTTTTGCTGTCGTCCAGCATTCTGTTTCTGTTTACTTTGTAGCCAGTTCAGTTTTACTTTCGTTTTGCACAGACATTGCCTTTTCCTTTCCCTTTTGTTCATTTTTGGTATAAGCATTACATACCTTTTTTACCTGCACGCTGCCTCCCGCTGTGGTCTGCATTTTGGGATCACATCCTTGTCTCACCCGACACATTCCGACTTTTACAAAGCAATTAACTACCTGCTGCCACTTACTGACATGGAGTATTACGTGGTTACCCTGCCGAGTTCTTAAGGGACGGCGTGGCGCAGTGGAAGAATGGCCGTGCGCGACCCGAGGGTCCCTGGTTCAATCCCCACCTAGTACCAACCTCGTCATGTTCGTTGTGTCCTGAGCAAGACACTTCACCCTTGCTCCTGATGGGTGCTGGTTAGCGCCTTGCATGGCAGCTCCCTCCATCAGTGTGTGAATGTGTGTGTGAATGGGTAAATGTGGAAGTAGTGTCAAAGCGCTTTGAGTACCTTGAAGGTAGAAAAGCGCTATACAAGTACAACCCATTTATCATTTATTTACACAGCACAGGCACTAATCAACGGCACATTATTTGCAGATTATAATTATTGATATTTTTTGGACCAATTAGGTGAAGTTGCATAATTTCCCAGGGCACACCAGACAGTATCTCACGGCACACTAGTGTGCCACGGCACAGTGGTTGAAAAACACTGGCTTATGTTACCATTAATGGTTTAACAGAACATATTTGTTTGACAAATGTCCATATTTTTCCACAATTACAAAATTAATGTAATTAAAGCTTTTACCGGCCCAAATTAAACAATTTGTGTTTACGGCGGTCACCCAACAAGTACGTGCAGGGAGCGCGTGCACACATACAAAGACAGTGTAAGAGAAGTGACTAACAATTTGCAGTCATGTTGTTGTTATGATAGAATATACATTGAATGACAGCTAACACTAGCTATACAAATTGCTATTATTAGCTAACAACACCTAAAGCTAATGCACTTGCTTGTGTTATGTGCGTCATCACGTACGAGAATCCATAAGAGGGAGGAATATACTGTGTAATATACAGGACTGTCTCAGAAAATTTGAATATTGTGATAAAGTTCTTTATTTTCTGTAATGCAATTTAAAAAAACAAAAATGCCATACATTCTGGATTCATTACACATCAACTGAAATATTGCAAGCCTTTTATTATTTTAATATTGCTGATTATGGCATACAGCTTAAGAAAACTCAAAAATCGTATCTCAAAAAATTAGAATATTTCCTCAGACCAAGTAAAAAAAGAAGATTTATAACAGCAAAACAAAATTAAACATTTGAAAATGTCAATTAATGCACTCAGTACTTGGTTGGGAATCCTTTTGCATGGATTACTGCCATCAATGCGGTGTGGCATGGAGGCAATCAGCCTGTGGCATTGCTGAGGTGTTATGGATGCCCAGGATGCTTCAATAGCGGCCTTTAGCTCATTTGCATTATTGGGTCTGGTGTCTTTCAGCTTCTTCTTTACAATACCCCACAAATTCTCTATGGGGTTCAGGTCAGGGGAGTTGGCAGGCCAATCGAGGACAGTAATGCCATGGTCAGTACACCAGTTACTGGTGGTTTTGGCACTGTGGGCAGGTGCCAGATCATACTGGAAAATGAAATCATCATCTCCATAGAGCTTTTCAACAGATGGAAGCATGTTTTGCTCTAAAATCTCTAGAAGCGTCTGACTTGGGCTATGGAAAAGAAGCACTGGACAGTTGCAGAGTGGTCCAGAGTCCTGTTTTCAGACGAAAGCAAGTTTTGTATTTCATTTGGAAGTCAAGGCGCTAGAGTCTGGAGGAAGGCTGGAGAGGAGAAAAATCCAAGTTGCTTGAAATCCAAGTACTGAGTGCATTTTCAAATGTTTGATTTTGTTTTGCTGTTATAAATCTTTTTTTTTTACTTGGTCTGAGGAAATATTCTAATTTTTTGAGATACGATTTTTGAGTTTTCTTAAGCTGTATGCCATAATCAGCAATATTAAAATAATAAAAGGCTTGCAATATTTCAGTTGATGTGTAATGAATCCAGAATGTATGACTTTTTTTTTTTTTTATTGCATTACAGAAAATAAAGAACTTTATCACAATATTCAAATTTTCTGAGACAGTCCTGTATATTGGAAAGTTAGCGCCCTCTGACATCTGTGTGAATATTGCAAAAAGCCCCTTTAATTGATTGTTGTGGCCAATAGGTGTCGCCAAAAAAAACTATTAGCACTCCACTTCAACTTAAAGACATCATAAAGTCATTCCAGATAGTTAATAATAAATATGTTAGTGTTGTTCATACCTACCATTGTTCTCTGTTTAATTAATTTCACTTGATCAAACCTTTTGTAATATTTCACACGACAAAATAGTACAAGTTTTTATAATTCCTGCTGGTATCGGATCAATATCAGTATTCGCCAACACATAAGGCTACAATATCGGTATTGAATTGTAAGTGTAAAAGTTGTATCTGCACACCCCCTGTCATAGGCGCCGTTCTACATTTCTGCCAGTGGGTGCTCGGTGTGTGTATTAGTGTTGTCCCGATACCAATATTTTGGTACCGGTACCAAAAGTATTTTGATACTTCGGTAGTTTTTTTAAATAAAGGGGACCATAAAAAATGGCATTATTGGCTTTATTTTAACAAAAAAATCTTATGGTACATTAAACATATGTTTCTTATTGCAATTTTGTCCTTAAATTAAATAGTGAACATACAAGACAGCTTTTCTTTTAGTAGTAAGTAAACAAACAAAGGCTCCTAATTTAGCTGCTGACATATGCAGTAACATATTGTGTCATTTTCCATTCTATTATTTTGTCAAAATTATTAAAGACAAGTAGTAGAAAATTAATTATTAATCTATTTGTTCATTTACTGTTAATATCTGGTTATTTTCTGTTTTCAACATGTTCTATCTACACTTCTGTTAAAATGTAATAATCACTTATTCTTCTGTTGTTTGATACTTTACATTAGTTTTGGATTATACCTCAAATTTGGGTGTCAATCCGATACCAAGTCATTACAGGATCATACATTGGTCATATTCAAAGTCCTCATGTGTCCAGGGACGTATTTCCTGAGCTTATAAACATAATATACTTTTTTTTTTTTAAACGAAAGAAGATTTTGTGACGCTATAAAATATCGATGTAATCAAAGTAGTATCGACCAGATACACTCCTGTACTTGGTATCATTACAGTGGATGTTTTGGGTGTAGATGCACCATTGCCGTTTGTTTACATTGTAGCTTCCCGGCAGAGTTGGTGCTGCAGGGAATTATGGGAATTTTTTCTGTGGTGTTTATGTTGTGTTGCACTGCAAATATTCTTCCAAAATGTGTTTGTCATTGTTGTTTAGTGTGGTTTCACTTTATGGCACATGTTTATGACAGTGTTGGCATTGTTCATACTGCCACTCTAAGTGTGACATGTATGGCTGTTGACTAAGTATGCCCTTCTTTCGTTCGTGTCAAGTGTCTTCAAAGTCAAGATGATAATGTCATTAGTTCATTATTGGGCGCAATGAAGTCTTGGTTAGACTTTGCTAATTATGGACTACCGTATAAGTTTTGTGACTTTTTAATAATGTATGATGGACTATCTCGCCACAAGATTAACAACAACAAATTTGATTTTACAAAAATTATTTTAGAGAGTGAAAGTTGCCATCAATCCCACTTGGGTGCTAGGCATTATCCCGAGCACCCACGGGATCGGCGCCTATGCCCTCTGTAATTACACTGTGCGAGTTCTTTGTTTTTTAGATTGTTCTCCTAAAACCTAAAAAAATGTAAACAGCTTAAAAGAAAGACAGGTTAACTTTTTTATTTGTGTGTGTGCAATGTAGCACAAGACTTTTTGTATAATTACCTACATTTTTTTTTTCCAGAACATGTTACAAGCATTTGTTTTACTCTACACAAATGATTGTATCTTATTTTTGCCGGGGGATTCTATTTAGCTAACAAAATACAGACAGTTGATTGCAAAACATTCACATTTCGTGAAATACAGCGTGTAACTTTTTGCATAATTTCCTACAAAAAAAAAAAATTCTGCACATGTGGGGCGGTTGGTAGAGCGGCCGTGCCAGCAACTTGAGGGTTCCAGGTTTGATCCCCGTTTCTGCCATCCTAGTCTCTGTTGTTGTGTCCTTGGGCAATGCTCTTTACCCACCTGCTCCCAGTGCCACCCACACTGGTTTAAAGATCTGGATCATGGGTTTCACTACGTAAAGCACTTTGAGTCTCGAGAGAAACGTGCTATATAAATA
Organism: Nerophis lumbriciformis; assembly: GCF_033978685.3. Lineage (NCBI taxonomy): Eukaryota > Metazoa > Chordata > Actinopteri > Syngnathiformes > Syngnathidae > Nerophis > Nerophis lumbriciformis. The sequence goes on from NC_084560.2 coordinate 31,790,249, forward strand.
TAATTCACTTCAATGTTATGCGATGACACTATGCTAATTGTGTTTTAATTTTATACTTAAAATTGTGTTCAACAAAATCTCTTAACATTTTTTTAGTTGTGCAATGACACGTTACTCTTGTTCTGGTCTTTTTAAGAACAAATGATTAAACAACATGCTGAATTATGGAAAACCATGAGTCACTTCTAATGTATATTTTTTTCCCGTGAAATATGGCATTTAACTTTTTTTTTAATAATTTTCAATGTCCTACAATAATTCTGTTTTTCTACACTTCATTTTTTGTTCAGCTAAAAAAATAAAGACACGTTTGTAGTTTCATTATTTTGTGTATTATAGCACTAAAGTCTTTGTGTTTCTACTATCTTCTAACAGACCTTATGCTAACTTCGATCTTTTTTACATAATAATAATAATAATACCTGGGATTTATATAGCGCTTTTCTAAGTACCCAAAGTCGCTTTACATGTAGAACCCATCATTCATTCACACCTGGTGGTGGTAAGCTATTTTCATAGCCACAGCTGCCCTGGGGTAGACTGACGGAAGCGTGGCTGCAATTTGCGCCAATGGCCCCTCCGACCACCACCTATTCATCATTCAATTCACCGGTATGAGTGGCCCCGGGGGCAAAGGGTGAAGTGTCCCGCCCAAGGACACAACGGCAGCAATTTTTGGATGGTAAGAGGCGGGGAGCGAACCTGCAACCCTCAGGTTTCTGGCACGGTTGCTCTACCCACTACGCCATGCCGCCCCAGATTTTGTTTGATGATTTTGTTTGTTCAAATAACACAGTAACAATTAAATGAAAACTTAGATCACCTCTTAATTTGTATTTTTTTTACTGAAATGTATCGCTTAACTTCGTACTATTATGTGTGTTTAACTTTTTGTACAATTTCTTCCTAATTTTTCATCACAAAACATGTTGCACGGTGACTTTTTAAGAACAAATGATTAAACAACATGCAGAGTTATAGAAAAACATGAGTCACTTCTAATGTATATTTACATTGACACATTTTTCCATAACAAACAATGTAAACATGAATAATGGGTCCAGCCTCTGCAAAAGTTCACATAGGCAGTTTCATTATTTTGTGTATTGTAGCACTAAACTCTTTGTGTTTCTACTATCTTCTTACAGACCTTATGCTAACTTCGATCTTTTTTACATGATTTTGTTTGTTCAAATAACACAATAGCAATTGAATGAAAACTTAGATCACCTTTTAATTTGATTTTTTTTTACTGAAATGTATCGCTTAACTTCATACAATTCTGTGTGTTTAACTTTTTGTACAATTTCTTCCTAATTTTTTCACAGAACGTGTTGCACGGTGACTTTTTAAGAACAGTTCACGTAGGCAGTTTCATTATTTTGTGTATTATAGCACTAAACTCTTTGTGTACCTACTACAGGGGTGTCAAACTCATTTTCATTGAGGGCCACGTCGCAGTAATGGCTGCTTTAAGTGGGCCGCTTTTTTAAAATGAATTTACATTATGCATGCGGGTAATAACCTGTGATTAATCATGATTAATCGAAAGGCATATGCACTTGATTATTAGATTTTTTATGTATAACTTATAACTAAAATCATTAATAAAGGTGATAAGCAGATATTTAACGATTTGTTTTTATCTCACAAAAATATTATTGCAATACAGTATATAATAACATAATTGGCATGAGCAGATAATATTAAAGTTTAAAATATGCATTTTTTTCTGTTCAATTTGAAAGAATAAATGCATTTATTAAAAAAAAAAAAAAAAAGTATTCTATTGAAACCCATTTTTCCAGGATTTCGCGGGCCACATAGAATGATGTGGCGGGCCAGAACTGGCCCCGGGCCTTGAGTTTGACACCTGAGTTGTAATAGATAAAAAATTAACACTAATGAGAACATTTTAAAACTCGGCCAGACTCAATTCCACCTGTTTGACTGATGAACATCGTCACATCATTTGTTCAGAAAATATTAAATAACGACAAATGAAGATAGAATACCATTTGTGAGGGTTTCCCTCTTGTGGGTTCTCCTGACTGTGATCCCACTTCTCGGAAGCCCGGGAGTTTGGGTTGAGCAATCTTTTATTTTGTATCCACACGCCAGGACAGCACTCTGCTCTTCAACTTTTCAGTTTGTTCATGTCCAGCGCGCGTTTGCTCAGAACTCCCACTCGCACCCAACATGTCTCGGCCCGGCTGCTTCTAATAAGCATGACAGGTGATTGGATGATCAACCCCAACTGGGTAATCCAATCACCTGCCATCATCCAATCACCTGCCAGCTGTGTTTCGAGGCCGGTCCTTACACACCTCGCTCCGCGGCAGGCCCGCAGACCACGCCCCCCTCCACACCATTAAAGCTTTATTATTTGAACATTTTCCGAATGTGCTTGTTCTATCTTTAAACAAAGAAAACAATCTGAAGTTGTCTTTATTTTTAAGTTATCATTCAACGATTTTCTTCTTACATGACTTATGCTAACTTCAATCTTTTTTTACATGATTTTGTTTGTTCAAATAACACAATAACGACAATTAAATGAAAACTTAGATCACCTTTTAATTTGTATTTTTTTACCTAAATGTATTGCTTAACTTCGTATAATTATGTGTGTTTAACTTTTTGTACAATTTCTTCCTAATTTTTTCACAGAACGTGTTGCACGGTGACACGCTGCGTATCGTTTTCTTGTTCAGACGGTCTCGTGACTCCTTCTGGTCCGTGACGGCACAAAAGCCGCCAGTCCGGTTGTGGTGCCTGCTCGACGAGTGTTGTGGGACTAGATAATGAGCATCTCAGGTGACTACACGCTGGGATTACCAGGTTGTTGGCATGGTATGGCATACACATACATTCCCACTTCACACATACACACACATACACTTGAGACCCTTGGTTATCACACCCTTCCAGATTGTTCTGAACTACTTATGGAAAACACACACATCTCAAGATGTGGCCACTCGTGCCAATGCCAGCCCAGCGTTAAGAACAGTTGTCGTCGTCGTGGTGTTTTTTTTTTTTTTAGCATCTCTAAATTCCTAGCGTTGCTAAGGTGCTTTGGGAGGGGATTAACAAACGCTGGCGCCGATGAGCAAGCCTTACAGATTTCCGAGCAGCAGGAGAAAAGACAAAGAAAGATGCAGTTTAAAAAAAGGAGGAGGAGGAGGAGGAACAGCAGGCAGGGACATAATGGTTTGTAAACATGACGACTTGAGAGAGGTAGAGAGGAAGGTGTCCCAAAGAGAAGGCATCAACTCTCCACACTCCCAATGGGGCTTTTATCGCCATCTTTCTTTACTTTCATGCAAGCTAAACAAAGAAAATCTATTAAAAATGTAAGTACGGCAATTTCTTCGTAAAATCGAAAATCTTTATATATTTTGTTTGCTATTGGAGTATTTGTGTTTAAAGAGTAGCTGAAAATGAGCTTCCCTTACTTGAAAGACCAGCAGCTGCCACTGGCTATAGGCTACTAGGAGCTAACAGCTACACAACAGCTAAGCACATAATAACACACAAGCTAGACTTACTGTAAGTAATGTGTTGTTAATTAAACAATAATGCATTCTAAAACAACACATTTGTCAGTATAAACACGTATTAAATAATCAGAGCTGCATATTACTTCCACATACCAAGTTTCCAAGGCAGAAGTGTATTAGAAAGTATCCAGGAACAAACGTATCCGCATCATTTCAATTACTGTGTCATGAGCTTGATGTAATGAAATATTGTGGCCACTAGGTGTTAGCAAAAAAACAATTACCACTTCAACTTAAAGACAGCATAAGTCCATTCCAGACTGTTACTAATAGGTACAGTGGAACCTTTATTTATGAACTCAATTGGAGTTTGTATATAAAATTAGTTTGTATATTGAATCAATTTGTTACGTCGGGGTCGCATGGTTATGTGCTGGTCGATTCCATAAGATGCAGATGGACGTCCGGAAGCAGTGTGCAGGTAGGAAGAATGATTTATTCCAATAAATCAAGACAAAATACAAATTAGTGCCGATTGCACGGGAAGCTACGGTAAATCTTAGCAAAAGTCTCGCCAAAACAGGAACAAGAATTGTCGCAAATAAAACTGCCAGGCAGAGTATGGCGTGAGGCAGGAATAAATAGCTCTCTGATTAGTGACCGGGAGCAGGTGAGCGTCCCGACCACTAATCAGAGGCAGGTGACAATAATCAGCACCCATGGCAACAAAGAAAACAAACCCGGGTGCTGGCGCAGAACTAAATCAACAACTAAGGAAATACTAAACTTCAACAAAACCTGATCCAAGATCATGACCCAATTTTTTTTCATAAGAAACAATGTAAACATGAATAATGGGTTGCAGCCTCTGCAAAAGTTCATATTTGTGTAAAAGTTTGTACACTTTGAGTTTGAACACAATGTAAAGTATTATACAGTATTGTATATCAAACAGGCATAACAAGAGGGTGATTGATCAACTCTCTACTTAATAACAAAATCAAAACAACAAGTAGCTGAACTGTCCCGCTCGTATGCAGCCACCCTGCCGACACACAACAATTTACAACACTTGGGGACAAGTGTTGTAAATTAGCTTTGGCTACAAACACTATGATGCATACATTGTTTCAGATATCTATGTTTCTGTATCTGTCCCTATTTCAAATAAACCAGAAAAGACACACACACTGTCACTAGCCCGGTGGTGCACTCAGATTTTAAAAACACGAAACTCCTTAATTTTAACAGCCAGGTTGCTACAATAATTAGGAATACAATAAAATCCATGTTGGTTAATCTTCTTGGCATGCAGCGAAAGAAAGTGGAAGGAGGAGGTGGAAGGCAGTGTCGACAACGCTGTGGGTACTTTCTGAAGTTTTAAACTACACATTGCTTGTCCAATGCTTTCTTTAAACTCATACTGAGCTTTCAGAACTAGAATTTTTTTTAAAAAAGGCTAAAAAAAACACTCAAAAAGCATGCCACGCTTCGATTAGCACAGTCGCTAACGACAGCACTGCTTTGCCAACACACTCGAGAGTGACCAGCCTGCCCACAGTGGATGTGCTGCTGGGCACAAAATGGCTGCGGTGCATGCCACACAATGGGAGTGTTAATACACTGAGACAAGTTTTGTACAACACAGCAGTTTTTTATTCGGCCTGCGGTTCATAAATCGAAAAGTTTGTATAATGAAGCGTTCGTAAATTGAGGTCCCAGTGCAGGTTAGTGTTTGTCATACCTAGCATTGTTCTCTGAGTAATTTCACTTGATCAAACCTTTTCTATCATTCCACACTACTATATAATACAAGTATGTATGATTTGTGCAATATAATATCGGATCAGTATCGGTCTGGGACAATGCACAAGGCTCCAATGGCAATATCATATCAGAAGTGAAAAGTATTTATCGGGCCACCTCTAGTTTCTATTTCAATTTGGGTGATGTCGACATCAATCAGCGTGGACATAAACAGGTGACACGGTGAAACTAATTTTAGTCTTCCATCTCTGCTTGGCTTCCTCGCACTTTGCCCACATTCTCGCTCCTCTGCATGTCTTACTTTGACCTCGCCTTCAGGGCAGCAGTTTCGCACCCAGACGTCTTTGTCTTGCTTTCTCAACGCTGCGTCACAACTTCAATAGGCGCTCGGTGTTGGGGTCACGCCGAGGCGCCTGAAGCATCAGCGACTGTGTCGTCTCAGGTGTGCGTCTCCCAGCTGGAGTGTCCTTGGTGCAGCAAACAAACTCTCTCTCTCTCCCCTGCTTTAATTAACACGGCCAAAGTGCAGCGGCTGCACACATTTCTCCATTATTGACCTGCTTTCATAACACGGAGCACAAAAACACGCACGCTGCCATGTGGACTAGTCCAGCGAGAGTGAATCTGGAGGAAATCTATCAGAGCGGGAAGGTTCGGTCTCTTTGAATCCTCTCCTCGGGGTCGGCTTCTCAGGTGGAGTGGAACCAGATATGACCCGTTTGCAGGATTCAAGGCACTTGACCAATGGCCAACACCGCACCTCTCCTTCCCCCTACCTGGCTCAGGTTACCCTCCTCCACTCACTTTCCTTGAGTTATGGTAGCCAGTGTGCAGGATTGTGTGGGTCCCTAGCCGCTCCGCCCTGACTCATGGGACCCATGGCGGATGCCTTTCACTCCGGTTGGTGCTTTGAATTACTCATCTGATCAGGCCGGATCAGCGCTCATACAAGCCGAGCCCCCTGGGGGTCAAGCAGCTAATTACAGGCCCGTGGAGCCTCTTTCACTAGACTGACCAGAGCTGGAAAAGAGAGACGAAGGAAGCCTCACTCGGACAAAGAATAGTGACGTCGGAAGGTCAATGGTGAATATGAACGCCAGCTGAAGTACAGTTTGGGTGTGAAAAGAGAGATCACCATCTCGCCGTTCCCAGGCCTCGGGGAGAAACGATAGAAGCTCATGGGAGTAAAGCCGCGTCACGGAGCACTTGTGTATCAGCCAGCCGCTGACTTAACACACTGCTTTTGTCTCTCTTTGTCTGGCAGACTGTGATGGACGCCATGCAGACCTGGAGCTTCCTCCACAGTGGGAAAGATGCAAGACCCTCAAGGTTACAGTCACACAACCACAGGTATTGATATGCTTCAATATTGTAAAGCAAGGAAACATGAGTAGTGAATTTGCAGGCCAAAGCAACAGGTGGGCCTGCCAAACTTCACGTTCTCCCTAAGAAACCACGATATTTTGCACTCATTTACCAGCAACCTCACTTTTGAATAGTGTTCCGTAAATTGGCCATATCCACAAAACAAAACTGAAAATCCTCCTTGATACGGCAGGTCACAAAGCCAGGGTTCTGCAACCCATCGCTCTTTCATGCCTCCAGCCTTGCTCCTTTTGGCATACTTGCCAACCTTGAGACCTTCAAATTCGGAAGATTGGGGGGGGGTTGAGGTGGGCAGGGTTGGGCTAGGGGCGGGGTTTGGTGGTAGCGGGGGTGTATATTGTAGCCCGAAAGAGTTAGGGATGCAAGGGATTCTGGGTATTTGTTCTGTTGTGTTTATGTTGTGTTACGGTGCGGATGTTCTCCCGAAATGTGTTTGTCATTCTTGTTTGGTGTGGGTTCACAGTGTGGCGCATATTTGTAACAGTGTTAAAGTTGTTTATACGGCCACTCTCAGTGTGACCTGTATGACTGTTGATCAAGTATGTCTTGCAGTCACTTTCGTGTGTATGCAGAAGCCGCATACAACATGTGACTGGGCCGGCACGCTGTTTGTATGGTGAAAAAGCAGACGTGTCGACAGGTTGTAGAGGACGCTAAAGGCAGTGCCATCACGGCACGCCCTTAATATTGTTGTCCGTGTGAAAATTGGGAGAAATTCGGGAGAATGGTTGCCCCGGGAGATTTTCGGGAGGGGCACTGAAATTCGGGAGTCTCCCGGAAAAATCGGGAGGGTTGGCAAGTATGCCTTTTGGCTTTTAAAAAATGTCAATAAATAATGGCTATCCATCCATCCATTTTCTACCACTTGTCCCTTTCGGGGTAACGGGGCGTGCTAAAGCTCAGCTGCAATCGGGCGGAAGGCGGGCTACACCCTGGACAAGTCGCCACCTCATCGCAGGGCCAACACAGATAGACAGACAACATTCACACTCACATTCACACACTAGGGCCAATTTAGTGTTGTCAATCAACCTATCCCCAGGTGCATGTCTTTGGAGGTGGGAGGAAGCCAGAGTCACGGGGAGAACATGCAAACTCCACACAGAAAGATCCCGAGCCCGGCATTGAACTAAGGACCTTTGTATTGTGAGGCACATGCACTAACCCCATCCACCGCGCTGCCCCTAAATAATGGCTATTTAATTTTAATGTATTTTATTTCATTTAGTTCATCTGTTTAATGTAACCATTGTTATTTTAGAGAGTTTGTGATCTTGCAATATTTTGAAATGTAGCTAACACCCCCTATGCATCATCTTTTGCTGCCAAGCAATCGTATTGTTTTAGCGGCCAATTGACAAATCAAAAAGAGAAACATTTCTGATGAAAATACAACATTTAATGCTTCATGGACAAATTAGTTTGCGTTCACTGTTGACGAGGTTAGTTTTACCTGTGTGCTTAATATGCGGGGAGAAAATGGCAAACAACACAAAATCAAATGTGGAAATACATTTCCATGACAAAAACACAGTTCGGAACTGCTGCGGAAAGCTGATCACAGCAAAAATATACTTTCTGAGTCGTATTCTGTCTCGTGTTTGATTTCATGAATGTTATAGCATAAATGTAATGAAAGTAAAAGTAGTGTTATTGTCATTTTAAGGATCAAACAGAGTTTGCGTCTCTCGGTGGGTTTTATTTGGTTGGAAATGGGCTCAAATGTCGACCCCTGTCCTAAGCAAAGGCCCACCCATTCCTGTTGGAGGTTTTGTATAATGCAGTCTTCGTCAGACCTTTTAGGACAGACTACTAATTAAAATGGAGGAACTAGTGCAATATATATAGTACTGGTATTACTTAAAAATAATCAAAACACAGTAAATGCTGCAATTAATGCCTCTGTTTGATTAGGTCACCAATAGTGACCCTTCAGTGAGAGTGTGGCACACTCACTGGCTGTATTGACCCTGTGTTGCTATTTTATAATGGCGCCATTTCGCTGGATTAAAACATTTAAATTTACATTTGACCTGCAAATAAAACAAATATCAAATGTTTTTTTAAACTTTTACCTGTGCAGAAAGGAATATGAAGCATGCTACTCAGGTCAATGAGCCAGGTATCAATACAAAAAGAACAATTACCTTAATTAGCGCCATTATCATTGTTTCCCTTTTCTTAGTTCCTGATAACCACTTCCTGATAAACACAGTTTGACACTTTACAGCAGCTGTATTGGTCACATGTTTGTTTTTTCTTAAAGTGATACACACATCGAAGGACCCAGTATATGCATCGATGCTTCAGTATCGTTTTACCCAACACTAGTCACCAACTGGTATAGTGGCCAGGTGCGTGGTCTAACTTAGACTTAGGCTTAGACTTAGACAAACTTCATTGATTCATAAGGGAAATTGTTCCAAATGCAATTTGGTCTTTAATTACGCCAATAAAAAAAATGTACAGCAAAATTTGTGGCAGTTGGCAACCTTCTGATGTATTTTTCTTAATCAACTCCAAAAGATGGCTGCAACTGTAATTGATGTATCATGAGAATCTTTGCTGTTGGTATGAAACTCATGTTGTACTGTTGTTTACCATCAACTCATGAGCCGGTGAATTTATTGCTGACTGAACAGTTTGCCCTTCAGAGATATTACAACATTGGTTCTGATGTTTTTGTTGTTCATAAATGACCATTTGGGTTTTCTTTTTTCTTTCTCATGCACACAAAAAATTTGTGTTTTCAATTACATGTTTTCGCATTTTAAAGGGGAACATTATCACAATTTCAGAAGGGTTAAAACCATTAAAAATCAGTTCCCAGTGGCTTATTTTATTTTTCGAAGTTTTTTTCAAAATTTTACCCATCACGCAAAATCCCTAAAAAAAAGCTTCAAAGTGCTTGATTTTAACCATCGTTATATACACCCGTCCATTTTCCTGTGACGTCACACAGTGATGCCAATACAAACAAACATGACGGATAGAACAGCAAGGTATAGCGACATTAGCTCAGATTCAGACTCGGATTTCAGCGGCTTAAGCGATTCAACAGATTACGCATGTATTGAAACGGATGGTTGTAGTGTGGAGGCAGGTAGCGAAAACGAAATTGAAGAAGAAACTGAAGCTATTGAGCCATATCAGTTTGAACCGTATGCAAGCGAAACCGACGAAAACGACACGACAGCCAGCGACACGGGAGAAAGCGAGGACGAATTCGGCGATCGCCTTCTAACCAACGATTGGTATGTGTTTGTTTGGCATTAAAGGAAACTAACAACTATGAACTAGGTTTACAGCATATGAAATACATTTGGCAACAACATGCAGTTTGAGAGTGCAGACAGCCCATTTCAGGCACGCTAAGAACATATATTTTTCCACGATTTCAGCACTCAGGTTAACCATACCTAAATAGACACAAAATACTGCATTACACAAGACTACCCGAATGTACTCAAATGATTGAAAAAAAAAAAATGTTTTTAAGCTAAATTATTGGTAAACACAGTTTATGTATAATAATTTACGTAAAACCGCGAGTAATGAATAAAGTTTTCATCAATTAATATATTCTGTAGACATACCCTCATCTGCTCTCTTTTCCTGAAAGCTGTCGCAGGATATCCACACATTCTTGCCATCTCTGTCGTAGCATAGCTTTCGTCGGTAAAGTGTGCGGAACAAACGACTGACCATTCCGTCGGCTTTCCCCACAGCCTCGTATTTTGAACAAATTTCGTCCAATTTCTTGCCACTTTCGCATCTTTGCGCCACTGGCGCAACTTGAATCCGTCTCTGTTCGTGTTGTTACACCCTCCGACAACACACCGACGAAAGTGAGAAAATGGCGGATTGCTTCCCGATGTGACGTCACGTTGTGACGTCATCGCTCCGAGAGCGAATAATAGAAAGGCGTTTATTTCGCCAAAATTCACCCATTTAGAGTTCGGAAATCGGTTAAAAAAATATATGGTCTTTTTTCTGCAACATCAAGGTATATATTGACGCTTACATAGGTCTGGTGATAATGTTCCCCTTTAAAAATAACATCCTCTCCTGATTATCGGCGATTGCCAAGTTTGAAACACAATTACAGGTAAATACAGTACATATCAGTCGTTGCAATGTGCAATAGGAGAAGAAAGTATTTTTTGTATTTCACTTCAAACTAAAAGGCATCTTTTTAGGGTCATAGTGCACCAAAACAAGTCTAATCTTTACTGAAGGTTTATATGCTAGGACTCAATCATAGAATGTGTGGAACACCTGGGCCAACGTATGAAATGAAAGCGAAAAAGTGCTCATTAATCACATGCACGAACAGTAGCCGTGGCACCAGTAACAATGCCATCTGATTTAAAGGTGTTACTCCAGACTGTGTTAATGACGCCACCTAGGGCCACACAATCTCTTGCCGGCTGCGCTGAAACAATAATGTGCTAAGTGTCAAGCAATTTTCTTGCACGTATAGTCCTTGCCGTTGCAGGGACGGGGTGGTTCGGCAATTAACTGTTGAACTTTTTCCTCACAGCTTGACCGCTAGCTGTTCAGCCTGACCACTGAAATTAAACTGTAAGTGATGCAAGAAATGTTTGCTTGCCAAACTGTTGCAACGATCCCAAATATAGCACAGGTATACTGGAGCTAAGGAACTAAGGAGCTTGAGCTGGTGCAGTCTACCAACACTTGGACATTAATAATACACAAAGGCTACAGCTGATGAAGTACACATCACATTACACTTGATTGAAGTATGGATACGGTATGTACACCTGCACCATCTAATGAGATCCCATACAAAAGATGTATCATATCAAATAGGCCCTTACAAAGATACTTCTTTGTTGTCATATTTTCCATACATGCAAGACATATGGAAGACTCGAGATGTAATTAATAGTAATGTTAATATCGATGATCAATTTTGATCTGTTTTGGTGGGTTCTGACACCAGTTTCTAATACTATCGGCATGTTTTTTTGTTCTATAAATTTCAATTTATTTGAAAAATATGAAACTTTTTTTGTGAAGATTTTTTTTGTTTAATTACAAAAAAATTATGATTTTAGTCTCGAAAAAACTAACACATATTATGAATAATATGACATTATTTACCATAAAAATGAAAAAAAAAATATTTGTAAAAAAAAATGTATTGTTGTATCCATCTATCCATCCATTTTCTACCGCTTGTCCCTTTCGGGGTCGTGGGAGGTGCTGGAGCCTATCTTGTATATTATATTTCATTTCATTATATATATGATATATTATATATTTTTGTTGTATTATAATGTCATTAATATTATTGTCCATATAATCTACATACATATATTCTAAAGAAATTGTCTTAATTCCAGGAAATAAAATTGCCTTAATTTAAAAAACATAATATTATTTTATTTCTAAATGTGTTTTTCTTGAAAATATAACTTTATTTAAAAAGAGAATATATATGACTTTATGTTGGGGTGCGTCCGAGACCACGGGGAAGACCCAGGACATAGTGGAGAGATTATGTCTCCCAGCTGGTCTGGGAACGGCTCGGGATGCCCCGAGAAGAACTGGACGAAGTAGCTGGGGAGAGGGAAGTCTGGGTTTCTCTGCCTAGGCTGCTGCCCCCGCGACCCGACTTTGGAAAAGCAGAAGAAGATGGATGGATGAATGGATGGATATTTGACTTTATTCTTGAAAAAATATGACTTAATTACTTGAAAACAATACTTTATTAAAGTAAAATTACAATTTATTTAATCTAAAAGAAACACAACTTCATTCTGATGACTTTATTCTTGGAAAATGATTATTCTATTTTAAAAGTAATAAAACCTTATTCCTGTAAATTTGCAACTTTTTACTAAAAAATGTCTAATATAAATATATACATTTATATATATATATATATATATATATATATATATATATATATATATATATATATATATATATACAGTCGTGGTCAAAAGTTGACATACACTTCTAAAGAACATAATGTCATGGCTGTCTTGAGTTTCCAATCATTTCTACAACTCTTATTTTTTTTGTGATAGAGTGATTGGAGCACATACTTGTTGGTCACAAAAAACATTCATGAAGTTTGGTTCTTTTATGAATTTATTATGGGTCTACTGAAAATGTGAGCAAATCTGCTGGGTCAAAAGTATACATACAGCAATGTTAATATTTGGTTACATGTCCCTTGGCAAGTTTCACTGCAATAAGGCGCTTTTGGTAGCCATCCACATGCTTCTGGTTGAATTTTTGACCACTCCTCTTGACAAAATTGGTGCAGTTCAGCTAAATTTCTTGGTTTTCTGACATGGACTTGTTTCTTCAGCATTGTCCACACGTTTAAGTCAGGACTTTGGGAAGGCCATTCTAAAACCTTCATTCCAACCTGATTTAGCCATTCCTTTACCACTTTTGACATGTGTTTGTGGTCATTGTCCTGTTGGAACACCCAACTGCGCCCAAAACCCAACCTCCGGGCTGATGATTTTAGGTTGTCTTGAAGAATTTGGAGGTAATCCTCCTTTTCGTTGTCCCCATTTTAAGCACCAGTTACTACCACCAACATGCTTGACGGTGTTCCTGGGATTAAAGGTCTCACATTTTCTCCTGAAACATATTGCTGGGTATTGTGGACAAACAGCTCAATTTTTGTTTCATCTGACATCACATGGACAAATAGAAGACCTTCTGGAGGAAAGTTCTGTAGTCAGATGAAACAAAAATTGAATTCCATGTCAGAAAACCAACACATTTAGCTGAACTGCACCAATTTTGTCAAGAGGAGTGGTCAAAAATTCATTTCAACAACACTCAGTAAACGGTTGGGAACTGAGGAGACCAATTTTTGAAGCTTTTCAGGTGGAATTCTTTCCCAGCTTAAGTTGTTCAACAGTCCGCGGTCTCTGTTGTGGTATTTGATGCTTCATAATGCGCCACACATGTTTAATGGGAGACAGGTCTGGACTACAGGCAGGCCAGTCTAGTACCCGCACTCTTACTATGAAGCCACGCTGTTGTAACACGTGGCTTGGCATTGTCTTGCTGAAATAAGCAGGGGCATCCATGATAACGTTGCTTGGATGGCAACATATGTTGCTCCAAAACCTGTATGTACCTTTCAGCATTAATGGTGCCTTCACAGATGTGTAAGTTAAAGTTAAAGTTAAAGTTAAAGTACCAATGATTGTCACACACACACACACTAGGTGTGGCGAGATTATTCTCTGCATTTGACCCATCACCCTTGATCACCCCCTGGGAGGTGAGGGGAACAGTGGGCAGCAGCGGTGGCCGCGCCCGGGAATCATTTTTTGGTGATTTAACCCCCAATTCCAACCCTTGATGCTGAGTGCCAAGCAGGGAGGTAATGGGTCCCATTTTTATAGTCTTTGGTATGACTCGGCCGGGATTTGAACTCACAACCTACCGATCTCAGGGCGGACACTCTAACCACTAGGCCACTGAGTAAGTTACCCATGCCTTGGGCACTAATACACCCCCATACCATCACAGATACTGGCTTTTGAACTGTGCGCCTATAACAATCCAGATAGTTATTTTCCTCTTTGTTCTGGAGGACATGACGTCCACAGTTTCCAAAAACAATTTGAAATGTGGACTCGTCAGACCACAGAACACTTTTACACTCTGCATCAGTCTATCTTAGATGAGTTCGGGCCCAGCGAAGCCGGCAGCGTTTCTGGGTGTTGTTGATAAATGGCTTTGGCTTTGCATAGTAGAGTTTTAACTTGCACCTACAGTTGTAGCGACAAACTGTAGTTACTGACAGCGGTTTTCTGAAGTGTTTCTGAGCCCATGTGGTGATATCCTTTACACACTGATGTCGCTTTTTGATGCAGTACCGCCAGAGGGATCGAAGGTACGTAACATCATCGCTTACGTGCAGGGATTTCTCCAGATTCTCTGAACCTTTTGATGATATTACAAACCTTAGATGGTGAAATCTTTCAATTCTTTAGAATAGCTGGTTGAGAAATGTTGTTCTTAAAGTGTTCGACAATTTGCTCACGCATTTGTTCACAAAGTGGTGACCCTTGCCCATCCTTGTTTGAGAATGACTGAGCATTTCATGGAAGCTGCTTTTATACCCAATCATGGCACCCACCTGTTCCCAATTAGCCTGTTCACCTGTGGGATGTTCCAAATAAGTGTTTGATGAGCATTCCTCAACTTTATCAGTCTTTTTTGCAACTTGTGCCAGCTTTTTTTAAACATGTTGCAGGCATCAAATTCCAAATGAGCTAATTATTTAATCTGCAAAAAATAACAACGTTTTACAGTTCGAACGTTAAGTATCTTGTCTTTGCAGTCTATTCAATTGAATATAGGTTGAAAAAGATTTGCAAATCATTGTATTCTGTTTTTATTAACGATTTGCACAATGTGCCAATTTCACCGGTTTTGGGTTTTTTGAATATATACATATTTTTTATGTCAAGAAAATAGGATGTAATAGATACATTTGATATTCTCAGGAAAATATGTCTGTATTCCTGAAAACAATAATAGCGTTATTTTATTTTACAAAAATAAAACTTTTAACTTGGAAAAAATTTCGATTTAATTTCTCGGAAAGGATATTTTTTTGTGAACATATCACTGCAGTTTTTTTCTCTCCAATAAAATGCAACCCTGTTCTTTGAAGAAGAAAAAAAAACTAAACCTTTTTCAAAAACAATAACGCCTTTATTATCAGATAGTATTTTATTTTTCTCATGAAAAAATGTGCTACAATATTCTCCCCAAAATATGACTTGATTTCTAAGGGGAGGGAAATGACTTCATTGGTGAAAAATATGAGTAGGTTAGTTTTCCTGTAAAATTACCACTTCTTTTGAAAAAATTAAACCAAAAAAAACTTTATTCCCACAGAGTAACCGCTTCTTTTCGTAAAAATACAACTTTAGTCTTGTAAAGGTATGACTCTCTATTCTCTGAAAAAAGTGAATCTACACTAAAAAAGCAACATGAAAAAATATGACGTATCCTTATTTTGGCGGGAAAAATGAACTTTATTCTCGAAAAAAAAAAAAGAAAGGAAAAACTGTCTTGTTTCTAAAAAAAATATATATGTTTTTATCCATCAAGATTTCATATTTTTTCTTTAAAAAAAACAATTTTGAGAAGAATATGACTACAGTCATCTCTGCTTCATTGTGCTTAAAATATTGAAGCTCCACTACATTGCGGATTGAACACAAGTTGATTTTATATGCGTAATTGTGTTTCATTGTATCCATTAAATCGGGGGTCGGCAACTTGCGGCTCTCGGGCCGCATGCGGCTCTTTAGCGCCGCCCCAATTCTGTTTTAAAATTGTTTCTGTAGGAGGACAAACATGACACAAACCTTCCTAATTGTTAGAAATCCTACTGTTTGTATTAAACATGCTTCACTGATAAGAGTATTTGGCAAGCGCCGTTTGGTTCTACTAATTTTGGCGGTGTTTGAACTCACCATAGTTTGTTTACATGTACACCTTTCTCTGACTCTGCCACAGAATGACATGTTTTATGCTACTCTTTCTTTCACCAAACGTTTTATGCTGTGCGTGAATGCACAGCATAAATGTCATGTCAAGCCTCTCCGCCATAGAAATCTTTGCGGGGTTCGTATTTGGCTGGAGTATTCTGTCAGGTAGTGGTGGTGACGAACCCCAAGATGCAGAGATGGCAGGCTTGGTGCAGGAAAACATGATTTAATGTCCAAAAATGTAGGTAAAACATGAACCAGGAACCAGGAGACAGGAAATAGGATACAGCAAACAGGAATAGGAATCAGGGAGAAGGAACCAGGCAGAACTGGAGACAGCAAACAGTCCACAGCATACAGTACTCCAGCACTGACTGGAGGGCGAGGCAGGTATAAATAGTAGCCTGATTGGCAATCGCCACCAGGTATGCCAGACTGCCAATCAGGTACAGGTGAGGGAAACAAGCGCTCAGGGAGACCTGCAGGAAAAGGAACCAAAATAAGAGCGCTGACAGGAAGTAAAACACAAACACAGAGGAAAAACCAAAACATAACCAAACTGTCAGTGACAAGCCTGACACGGAGGACATGGATTGAACGAGTGTTAAAGTGCCACAAGGGTGTTATTTCATGTTTAGACGGCTCTAAAAGAAAGGTTGTAAACAGTTTTTTGAAGATCTAACTATGGAACATGTGATTTATAATAATTGCAGAAATTTGTTTAACACGGTAAAGCCTGTAACGAGTTGTCCGCGATAAACGAGGCACGACTATAAAATCCTCGAAAAATTTGAACCTAATTAAAAAAAAAAAACACTAAATTGATGCATTCATTGACTTATTTAGTAACATGAGCAATTGTAACGTGAGTTACAAAAGTTGTCATATAATGAATACAGCCTGCGTTGTATTTTTCATTGTTACGCCTTTTTTTCTGCCACATTTTAGACCTTCGCATGGGTGGCTGCGGCTTGTGCGAGCGCGACGTCCCGGGACCCCTGCAGCATGACGGACATCTCTGATAGACTCATATCACGCATGACAGAGTAACCCAAGACGTGGCCTAATTAGCAGGTAAGACCTGAAAGAGGCAAGATGAAAATCAAAACTTTATTAACAGCACAAGCACCATCAACTTTACCCCCAAGCTTATTTATTCATGGGATGATAAGAGGACTTTGGAAACTGCAAGATATGCCAAGTTGTCCCCTTTTAACGCACTCAACACATTCACAGGCCACCCACCTGTGCAGGTATTCCGCTAATCCAGGCCAAGAAGCCTTGTCAGGTGGAAGAAAGTCTATCTTATCCCAGGGCAGACATGACAGTGTGGGGGAGAGGAAGAGTCGCAGTAGTGAGAAGGAAGATAGACAAGGGGGCAGGTAAAGGGGGGAGGGGGGTGCGGGGGATCGTATTCAGGCTCCTGGGGACAGGCGGCTTGGCGTGGCACCACACTGCCCACCCAACATCAACGCTCTCAGGTTCCTAGGCTCAGATGGGCCTGATTAAAAGTCCACAGGGACCATCTGGAGGCAGCAGGCGGGGGGAACATATTTGATTTCAATTAAAGAAGTGGACATTTTGTATTCGGGGCAAGTGCAGCCCAGCAGGTGGTGCTGTGGTAACAAAATGTTCATACTTAATAGTAAGCTGTCATTCAATAATGTAAAATATGAACTTGCTGTTCTCATGCAGTGAAACTTATAATAACTTAATAAATAATACTTAATACATTATGTATGATACGTTAACCTCCTATCTTATGGCTTTAAGACTTGGTCCATAAAATTACAATTTATTTTCAGAAAAATAGGATTTTATTTCTCAAAAAGGTTACATTATTTTTTAAACTATATTACTTTATTTATTGGGGGGGAAAAATACAACATATGAAACATAAAAAGATGAATTTCTTCTGTAACATTACACTACTTCAAAAAAATAAAACTTGATCTCATAAAAATATCATTTTATTCTGAAGAGAAAAAAAATGCTGTTTTATTTGTGGAAAAATATGACTTATGGAAATATAATTAGTTTATCATGACGAATATAAGAAACTTGTTTTTTTTGCCCTAAAAAACCCCCAACTTAGTTCTTGAAAGAATATGACTACCGAAAAATTATTACTTAATTCAAAAAAATAAATACTACTTTTTTCTTGGAAAAAATGTGTTTGTTCTGTGGGATTACGGTTTGTTTTTTTGTTTTTGTTTTTCCAATGCAGCTTTAGTTTTAGAAAAATAAATAAATTAAGAAATACATTGTGAACATTTTTATTTCTCAAAAATATACTTTAGTCTTGTAAAAGTATAACTAACAATAAATAACACTTCATTATAAAACAAAAAGAATTTATGTATATGATTTACAAAAAAAAGACCACTTTATTCTTTAAAAAATATTACTTTGTTCTTGGGAAAAATTGACTAACAAAACATATATTTATTTTTAAAGAGTGTTATTTTATCCTAAATATATATATATTAAGTTAAAGTTAAAGTACCAATGATTGTCACACACACTAGGTGTGGCGAAATTATTTTCTGCATTTGACCCATCACCCTTGATCACCCCCTGGGAGGGGAGGGGAGCAGTTGGCAGCAGCGAAATATGTGTGTGTGTGTGTGTGTGTGTGTGTGTGTGTGTGTGTGTGTGTGTGTGTGTGTGTGTGTGTGTGTATTCTTTTTTTTTTTCGAAATGTACTTGAATTCTGGAAAAAAATATGACTATCAAGAATATTACTTTATTCTAAAAATAAAAAATACTCGTAAAAAACTTGAAAAATAATAGTACTTTGTTAAAAAAAAAAACTTTTTTCCCAATAAATTTTGACTTCACTCGTTAAATAAATACTACTTTATTCTTGAAAAATAGGATATCTGTATCGGTATGTCTGAAAAATATGCTCTATTCTTGCTATAATATTGCTAACAAAAATACCAATAAAGTAAATGTATTCTTTAAAAAAAATACTGCTTTATTCTTCAGAAAATATGACAAACCAAAAAAGATTTACCCTAAAAAAATACTAATTTATTCTAAAAAAAAAAAAAAGATAAATAAAAAAAGTTTCAAAAAGTCATTTTATACCTACAAAAAATGTGACTAACAAAAAAAATATTACATTTTACTAGTTTGTTCTTGGAAAAAAAAAATACTATTAGTTGGGGGCGTGGAGGGACTGCTTTATTCAACAACAAAAAGCTTAACTTTATTCCCAGAAAAGTTTGACTTCAAATAGTAAATAAGTACTACTTACTACTTCATTCTTGAAAAATCAGTAACAAAAATATATATGTATTAATACATATTTATATATATATATATATATATATATATGTATATGTATATGTATGTATGTATATGTATATATACATGTATGTATATATATGTATGTATATGTATATATATATATATATATATATATATATATGTATATGTATGTATGTATATGTATATATACATGTATGTATATATATGTATGTATATGTATATATATATATATATATAAATAAATAAATGATAAATGGGTTATACTTGTATAGCGCTTTTCTACCTTCAAGGTACACAAAGCACTTTGACAGTATTTCCACATTCACCCATTCACACACTGATGGCGGGAGCTGCCATGCAAGGCGCTAACCAGCAGCCATCAGGAGCAAGGGGTGAAGTGTCTTGCCCAAGGACACAACGGACGTGACTAGGATGGTAGAAGGTGGGGATTGAACCCCAGTAACCAGCGACCCTCCGATTGCTGGCACGGCCACTCTAATATATATATATATATATATATATATATATATATATATATATATATATATATATATATATATATATATATATATATATATATATATATTACACAAACACATACAGTATTATATATTTTTTTTTTTTTTAAGATGTATTTTTATTTTTTTAAATAATATGACTAACAAAAAAATACTACTTCATTCTATATATAAAAAAAATAAATACCGTATTTTGCGGACTATAAGTCGCAGTTTTTTTCATCGTTTGGCTGGGCTCCAGTGCAACTTATATATGTTTTTTCCTTTTTTATTATGCATTTTCGACAGGTGCGACTTATACTCCGGTGCGACTTATACTCCGAAAAATACGGTACTACTTTAATCTTTAAAAATACTACTTTATTTCTGGGGAAAAATGTATATGATTAATTAAACAAATGCTACTTTACAAACAAAAAAGCTCAACTTTATTCTTAGAAACATTTTACTTTATTCATTAAATAGATAGTACTTTATTGTCGAAAATTAAGATACATTTTTAGTTATGGCTGGAAAAATATGCTTTTTAATCTATTAGAAGTTTTTACATTGTACATTGTAAAAAAAAAAAAAAAAAAAAAGTTGAGTATTAGTTAAAAGATCATCAGTTTGAAGGCGCTTGTTTTTCACTGATAGTCATCAATGTGTACTACGTAATACACACAGTATATGT
This sequence comes from Nerophis lumbriciformis, assembly GCF_033978685.3. Lineage (NCBI taxonomy): Eukaryota > Metazoa > Chordata > Actinopteri > Syngnathiformes > Syngnathidae > Nerophis > Nerophis lumbriciformis. Next base: position 31,810,884 of record NC_084560.2, read on the forward strand.
ATCATATACATATATATGAACGTAATATTTCTAGGTCACTCCAATTAATGATGACATGGATCCAACGTAAAGCCAAAGATTTACAGTCATTTCTCCTAATAACAAATTTGAACTGCTTTTTCTCATTCCGCTGTGCACTCTCACGCTGCACGTTTTAACGACATGTCTCAAGTCTCGTAAACGGCGGCACACGTCCATCTCCTTGGCATTAGTTTGATGGATGTATTTTCCCGGGCCGTAATGGCGGCAAGGTGCGAGCTTGGTGTAGTATGCTAATGCGCCCTCTCACACCTGCAGCTTCCAATTATTCGCCGAGGAACGACGCCAAGGCTTCACCGGCAATAATGTGAGTAATGGCTAAATTGCGGCAAGTCTATTGAAGAAAATTGAGGAGAGGGAAGAAATCGGCGGCCGATGGAGAGCCGGAAGAGAGGGAACCCGGGGCTAAAAGGCTGCGGGGGAGACAATGAAAAGGTCTGACTTCATTTACCTGCAGAAATATGTCATATTCACACTGAGATGGAAACACAAAGGTCATACCTCACTTGGGTCACCATTCAACAAGCTAGGCTTCTCTTCACTTTTCATTTGCTCATGGCCTCCATCACTGTGATCACAGTCAGTTTGCTTCCTTCCCTCCTTCCCTGCTTGCTGCTGGCTAAAGAAGCAGGCAACGATCACTCGGCTCCTATACAGGCCAACACAACTCTTCTCTCTTCCATATTTCTTATATGACCTGAGAGATGATACCTGATACTTTTGCCCGGCAACCAGCTTCTGTGTTTGTGTGGGTGGGAGAGAGTGTGTGTGTGTGTGCGTCAGATGAGGAGGAGGAGGAGGTTTTGGGTGGGTGGGGGGTGGGGGGTATTAGAGGGGGGGTCCTTGTGGCTGCCGGCCTCGATAACAAGAGGCGTAAAATCAATCAACTCCTTTGACAGCCTTACGAGTGGCCCCGCCTTTTTATTCCCCCTCCCTTTCTATTCCTGGCCATGCACACACACACACACACACACACACACACACACACACACACACACAATTTAAAGTCAAACTGTGGACTATGTTCTGCATCCAATTTGTTAACGTTTTAAAACATTCATCAAAGGAAATATTATAAATAGACATAATCTGTTCCAGGGTCAAACTGGGGCCAACATCATGAAACTGTACAGTCTTTAGCCCTTTCTTAATTTTTCTTGTTAACATGTCAGATCTGTTAACAACAGATTAAAAACAATAGATTGTGGACTTATTGTAATGAAATAATCGGTTCCAGGGGAAAACTGTGGCCATCATAAAACCTTTATTAACAGTACTTAAAGTAAATTTTTTAAAATGTTGACCACATAAGTGTAAAAAATACATTAATTGTGGCCTTCTAATAATGGGAATAATCTGTTCCAGTGTCAAACTGTGGCCATCATAAAACCTTTATTAGCTGTACGTAAAGTAAAATTGTAACATTCTTAACTACATTGATGTAAAAAAATACATTAATTGTGGATTTATCATAATGGGAAGAATCTGTTCCAGTGTCAAACTGTGGCCATCTTAAAACCTTTATTAGCTGTACTTAAAGTAAAATTGTAACATTCTTAACCACATTAGTGTAAAAAAATATATTAATTGTGGACTTATCATAATGGGAATAATCTGTTCCAGTGTCAAACTGTGGCCATCTAAAAACCTTTATTAGCTGTACTTAAAGTAAAATTGTAACATTCTTAACCACATTAGTGTAAAATAAACATTAATTGTGGACTCAAAATAATGGGAATAATCAGTTCCAATGTCAAACTGTGGTCATCATAAAACCTTCACTAGCTGTACTTAAAGTAACATTTGTAACATTCTTTACCGGCATTGAAGTGTAAAAAAATATATTGATTATGGCCTTACAGTACTGAAAATAATCTGTTCCAGTGTCAAATTGTGGCCATCACAAACCTTTATTGCTGTACTTTAAAAAATGTTAAGCATTATTACCTCACAATAGTGTTAAAACAACCCAAAAAAACATTGTGGACTCATAATAATCAGAATAATCTGTTCCAGTGTCAAACTGTGGCCATCATTAAACCTTTATTAGCTGTACTTGAAGTAAAATTGTAACATTTTTAACCACGTTAGTGTAAAAATACATTAATTGTGGATTTATAATAATCGGAACAATCTGTTCCAGTGTCAAACTGTGGCCATCATAAAACCTTTATTAGCTGTACTTAAAGTAAAATTGTAACATTCTTTACCGGCATTGAAGTGTAAAAAAACATTAATTGTGGCCTTATAGTACTGAAAATAATCTGTTGCAGTGTCAAACTGTGGCCATCATAACACCTTCATTAGCTGTAGTTAAAGGCCTACTGAAATGCGATTTTCTTATTTAAACGGGGATAGCAGGTCCATTCTATGTGTCATACTTGATCATTTCGCGATATTGCCATATTTTTGCTGAAAGGATTTAGTAGAAGTGAAGTGAAGTGAATTTTATTTATATAGCGCTTTTCTCTAGTGACTCAAAGCGCTTTACATAGTGAAACCCAATATCTAAGTTACATTTAAACCAGTGTGGGTGGCACTGGGAACAGGTGGGTAAAGTGTCTTGCCCAAGGACACAACAGCAGTGACAAGGATGGCGGGAGCGGGGATTGAACCTGCAACCCTCAAGTTGCTGGCACGGCCGCTCTACCAACCGAGCTATACCGCCCCTCAAGTAGAGAACATCGACGATAAAGTTCGCAACTTTTGGTCGCTGATTAAAAAGCCTTGCCTGTACCGGAAGGAGCAGACGAGTAGCGTGACGTCACAGGTTGTGGAGCTCCTCACATCTGCACATTGTTTACAATCATGGCCACCAGCAGCAAGAGTGATTCGGACCGAGAAAGCGACGATTTCTCCATTAATTTGAGCGAGGATGAAAGATTTGTGGATGAGAAAAGTGAGAGTGAAGGACTAGAGGGCAGTGGGAGCGATTCAGATAGGGAAGATGCTGTGAGAGGCGGGTGGGACCTGATATTCAGCTGGGAATGACTAAAACAGTAAATAAACACAAAACATATATATACTCTATTAGCCACAACCAGGCTTATATTTAATATGCCACAAATTAATCCCACATAACAAACACCTCCCCCCTCCCGTCCATATAACCCGCCAATACAACTCAAACACCTGCACAACACACTCAATCCCACAGCCCAAAGTACCGTTCACCTCCCCAAAGTTCATACAGCACATATATTTCCCCAAAGTCCCCAAAGTTACGTACGTGACATGCACATAGCGGCACGCACGTACGGGCAAGCGATCAAATGTTTGGAAGCCGCAGCTGCATGCGTACTCACGGTACCGCATCTGCGCATCCAACTCAAAGTCCTCCTGGTAAGAGTCTCTGTTGTCCCAGTTCTCCACAGGCCAATGGTAAAGCTTGACTGTCATCTTTCGGGAATGTAAACAATGAAACACCGGCTGTGTTTGTGTTGCTGCAGCCGGCCGCAATACACCGCTTCCCAACTACAGCTTTCTTCTTTGCTGTCTTCATTGTTCATTGAACAAATTGCAAAATATTCACCAACACAGATGTCCAGAATACTGTGGAATTTTGCGATGAAAACAGACGACTTAATAGCTGGCCACCATGCTGTCCCAAAATGTCCTCCACAATCCGTGACGTCACGCGCTGACGTCATCATACCGAGACGTTTTCAGCAGGATATTTCGCGCAAAATTTAAAATTGCACTTTAATAAGCTATCCCGGCCGTATTGGCATGTGTTGCAATGTTAAGATTTCATCATTGATATATAAACTATCAGACTGCGTGGTCGGTAGTAGTGGGTTTCAGTAGGCCTTTAAAGTAACATTCTTTACTGGCATTGAAGTGTAAAAAAACAAAACATTAATTTTGCCCTTATAATACTGAAAATAATCTGTTCCAGTGTCAAACTGTGGCCATCATAAACCTTTATTAGCTGTACTTAAAGTGAAATGGTAACATTCTTAACCACATTCCAGTGTACAAATAAACATTGATTGTGGACTCATAATAACCAATCAATCAATCTTTATTTATATAGCCCTAAATCACAAGTGTCTCAAAGGGCTGCACAAGCCACAACGACATCCTAACGGTATTAATCTGTTCCAGTCTCAAACCGTGGCCGATATAAACCTTTATTAGCTGTACGTAAAGTAAAATTGTAACATTTTTAACCACGTTAGTGTAAAAAATACATTAATTGTGGATTTATAATAATCGGAACAATCTGTTCCAGTGTCAAACTGTGGCCATCATAAAACCTTTATTAGCTGTACGTAAAGTAAAATTGTAACATTTTTAACCACGTTAGTGTAAAAAATACATTAATTGTGGATTTATAATAATCGGAACAATCTGTTCCAGTGTCAAACTGTGGCCATCATAAAACCTTTATTAGCTGTACTTAAAGTAACATTGTCACATTTTTTACTGGCATTGAAGTGTAAAAAAAAAATAACATTAATTTTTCCCCTATAATACTGAAAATAATCTGTTCCAGTGTCAAACTGTGGCCATCATAAACCTTTATTAGCTGTACTTAAAGTTAGATGGTAACATTCTTAACCACATTCTAGTGTACAAATAAACATTGATTGTGGGCTCATAATAACGGGAATAATCTGTTCCAGTGTCAAACTGTGGCCGATATAAACCTTTATTAGCTGTACGTAAAGTAAAATTGTAACATTCTTTACCACATTCCAGTGTAAAAAGTAATAATAGTTGTGGACTCATAATAATGGGAATATCTGTTCTAGTGTCAAACTGTGGCCGACATAAACCTTTAGTAGCTGTACTGTAAAGCCAATGCTTAAATAAATTAAAAAAATAACATTCTTGTTGTGAAAAGTTTGAAAACAAGTTGACCACTAATTATTAAAAATTAAAAAACAGATTGTGGACTCATAACTGAAATAGAAATATTTGGTTACAGTGTCAAACTGGCCACATCAAGACAAAGTCTTGACGTAACATTTTAACATTAGCTGCCGTACAAGTGTAAAAAGAAGTTAACCACTAACCATTCAAAGTTGAAAACACAAAGTGAATGTTCAGAAAGGTTAACCAATTTAAATGTGTAAAAAAAAAAAACAGTCCACCTGAACTTTGACGGCAAGTGATACAGCGACAATGTTGGTTTCCATCCAATATCAAATAAATATATGGCCGGTATTGCCAATACCAATACTGATACCAATACTTTGTATTAAAAATGTTTCAATATCATTGAATGATCTTCTGATTTTTGATTTTAATTGAATAATAAAAACGGGACAATATATATTTTAAGCCAGGGGTGGCAAAGTTGTTTTCATCGAGGGCCGCCTCGCAGTTTTGGCTACCTGCAGAGGACCGAATGCAACAGTGAATAATATATGAATATTCATGTTTCATTGCCTCATGACATAAATAAACAATTGCATTGAAATATTGCATTTTCTTACCTACAAACTGATGGCTAACTTGATCTGAAATCATAAGTCAAGGTGATGAGCAGTAATTATTTTTAGATTTACTTCAACATTTTGCAATAACAATATATTTGTTGCATGATCAGATAAAATATTAAAGTTGAAACGATGTGCAATTTCACTAGACGCCTAAAACAATGTGGCGGGCCGTGAGTTTCAGGCAAACAAAAACATTTGATTGTATTATAACAATATCAACAACATGACGAAACACACACATACTTTTGTGAACGTAAACACTGAAGACTGAATAAATATAGATTTCATCACGCTACTATTGACCGATGCTGGTAGCGTTGATATTATCTTATCGGCAAAAGTAGCCTATTTATCCTATTGTATTAGTGACTTGTTTGTCTGGTTGTCATCCAAGTGTAAAAAGAAGCTAAGCACAAAAAAAGAGCAAAAACAACTTAGTTTACCTTTGAAGCACCTCACTGCTTTGAACGACCGTATTCTTCTCTTAAAGGGGAACTGCTCTTTTTTTTTTTTTTTTGCTTATCATTCACAATCCTTTTGTAAGACATGAACACATATGTTTTTTCTTATAATTATGCATTCTAAATAGAAAATAAACCCTGGCATAAGTCAGCTAACAATGGAGCCAAGGGGAGTCGCTCTATAAAACACCTATCCTATACACCTGTGAAACACTCTAAAAAACAATATTTTATAGACATGCTGTAAGAATATATGTGATGCAGTAACAGACACATTCATAATAACATGTAATATTTACATATTTTGCTCGTTTTAAGCATACGGCGCCGCGTTAATTTCACAGATGAAAGTTCGCTTTTCCCTTCAACAACGACACTACTAATCATGGCAGACTTCAAGAGAGCCGACAGAGACTACTTTGGTACTAATAATGATCCAGAACAGTGGTTCTTAACCTTGTTGGAGGTGCTGAACCCCACCAGTTTCATATGCGCATTCACCGAACCCTTCTTTAGTGAAAAATAAAATGTTTTTTTTTTTTAATTCAAGACGAAGTTATATGTTTTTGGTAACACTTTAGTATGGGGAACATATTCTAAGTAACAAAGACTTAATTTAGAGTTTTTTGGACACTAGGAGAACATATTCTAAGTAACAAAGACTTCATTTAGAGTTATTTGGTTAGGGTTAGGGCCAGGGTTAGAGTTATAATAAGGCCATGCCGAATAAGGCATTATTAAGTACTTAATAATGACTAGTTAAGAGCCAATATGTTACTAATTTGCATGTTAATAAGCAACTAATTAATGGTGAATATGTTCCCCATTCTAAAGTGTTACCGTGTTTTTTTACTGGTGCACAAAATGAACCGTGCATGAACATCACCTTGTTCAAAGAACAAAACCAACACAGTGCATAAACTCCCAACAAATTACACACCTGCAAATCAGTCTGACTTCTGCTGTTGCCGTATCCGTAATGCGCCGATAGGGAGAAGTTTTTATTTACACGATGAGTCGGGTGTGTCTTGACCTATGCCGAACCCTTGAGCCCGACTCACCGAACCCCTAGGGTTCGATCGAACCCAGGTTAAGAACCACTGATCCAGAACCTTATATTTTTGAGCCTGAATACAAGGAGGATGACCAACAAGTTTTAGAAGAAACAGATCCAGCTTCAGTGAAACTATAAGCATCATTCAGCAGTATTAAGTGCTGAACAAAATATACAAACTACGAACATTATAAAACAATCACCTACTGTACTAAGTCTGCTCTCACTGTGATGCCGACTGATAGGTGGTTCATATCTTCCCGATAAGATGAAGAACTAATCATATAATCGTCACGCAGGTTAAAAAAAAAAAAAGTGCCGCAAACTACAGTCTTTTTGTATCTTTCTTGCCATCTTCGGTAAGTTGACCAACTTCTCGGCTTATGGCCACATCCTTCTACTATCCAGGTGAGAGGCATGATTTATAAATTAGAATTACCTTTCACCAACTCAGAGACAAAGCAGCTCAATATGTCAATACAGCACCATAAGCTAGTTAGCTCTCTAAAAGTTATAACAATATTGCTAATATTTTGTTGATATTCAGGCCACGAGATGTAAACGGAGTATTGTTGGCGCTTTTTGGATGTTTTTAATTCAGAGTACTCCATTATCTGCATTGGTAGCCACCTCGTACTTAGAATGCATAAAAAGAAAGAAAGACATATATACTGTATGTATTGTTGTCTTACATAGGGATTGTGAACATGTGTGAACCCCCCCCCCAAAAAAAGTGCAGTTCCCTTTGAAGCACGCTTTAGCAGAGGAACAAGCTAAAGAAAAAGCACACACTAAGCAGGGAGCACCTGGTAAAGTGCTTGCAGGATTAGGAAGTACGGTAGTTGAGTTGGTTACATGTGTTCAGGTCAGCATTGTCGCTCTGGAACACTTCTTCTTCTTCTGGAAGAGGATGATGATGATGTTATGCGTGTGTGTGTGTGTGTGTGTGTGTGTGTGTGTGTGTGTGTGTGTGTGTGTGTGTGTGTGTGTGTGTGTGTGTGTGTGTGTGTGATGGCGGGCACTAAATCTGCAGAGAGGACTTGGCAGTTTGCTCCTTCTTCCCCTCCCGCTTCATTGCTTCGGTCCTACCAAAATCCTATTTCACGGTGCCAAGCGCGGGCTCCCTGGGATCTCGGCGGCTCCCATCTCCAGACGCAGGTTTTTAAGCCGCTCTCCTGGCACCACGGAGAGGTGGAGGCATGTGACGCACATCCAACACAGACACCTTTTTTTTTGTTTTGTTTCATTTAAATCTCCGAGCGAGTTGGCAAGCACGCGGCGTGGTGTGCACTCACCCACGCCCAACCCCGCCCCCTCCCTCCCTGCCACGCTCTGTGACCTTTGACACCAGGGCAGGCAAGCGTCACGGCTTCCTTCCGAGTTGTTAACATTTTTTTTTGATTAATGAATAATCATCAGAGAAAATAAGATACGCCTAATTTATTTCCCCTGTCACACAGCACGCATTAACGCTTCTCCAATTACACATAATCAAAGCAATTAATTAACTGCCAAATTACCTGAAGCCACTCCACCATCAGTCTCATTATGGCACAGCTGTAGGGACGACGACTGCAGGCTGGGTGTGTTTTGGCACAGCGGCCGCTAGATGATGCTGTTTGACTATAATTATAACTGCTTCCTCAGGCCAGTTGTTGGAGCGTTGCAGTGACTAAATAAATAATAAATAAACAGCCTAAATGTGTTCAGTCATCCTTTCAGGTGTCACCTTTTCCTAAATAAAAAAAATATCAGTTCAAACACGGTTTCTTCTTGCCTTTCTATGCTGGCCAAGATTGCCGGAAATATCGTAAATGCCGCAAAAAGAACCCCAAACTTCAGTTTTTACTGTTTTGTTTATTAACATCTTCTTAATGAATCCCTGCACCTGAGTAAATTAACGCCACACCTCAAATGTCAACACCTTGCTCCCCCATCCCAATAAACGCCACAAGTGACCTTTATAGTGTGTCATAGAGCAGACATGGCATCTGTAAAGCTGAAGTTTACAGTGGAGTTTACGGAGAACATGCTGTTGCACTTTTTTAAAGAGTCGTAACAATCAAAGAGTTGGATGTAGCGTTATGATGAATATAATTTGTAGCTTTAAAAGCGCTGTCCAGAAATATGCTTTTTTCTCAAACAAAATATTATAAAATATATAGAATAGTTCATATTCAATTTTTTTGTGGAAAATGAATACAAATCAATGCAATCAATTAAAAGTCAATTAAAATGTGTATATATTTTAATTTGTGGAAAAAATATTGGTGTGTAGCAAATATTCTTTTAACTGTTTATGTGGATTAAAAAATATTATAAACATACCTATTTATTCATCCACCCATCCATTTTTTATTGATTGTCTCTTTTGGGGCCGCAGGGGTTGCTAGAGCCTATCCTGTGTGTGTGTGTGTGTGTGTGTGTGTGTGTGTGTGTGTGTGTGTGTGTGTGTGTGTGTGTGTGTGTGTGTGTGTGTGTACGTATATATAAAGTAAATGTATAAACATATACACACATATAGATGAATAACTAATGTATATACATATAGATTTACATATGTATCTGTATATATGTATACATATGTATATGTGTGTATATGTACATTTACACATTATGAATATACATGTATATATGTATATTTTTTGTGTATATATACTTTATGTATATATAGGTATATGTATATATACTTTTATATATATATATATATACATACACACGTGTATGTATGCTGTATGTATACATATGTGTGTATATACACGTGTATGTATATTTATATATATACAGTACATACTGTATTTCAATCAACATTATTCAAAAATAATTTAAAAAAATTATATATCTATACAAATATACATCTAGTGACTACATGTTTGTGTATAATTTATTTTATTTATTGGATTTTGCCAATTTGAAAAAATACTCTAAACATGCCTACTATAGAATAGAAGTGTATTTATTATTTTAGTGCAGTCCCTTTATTGTGGAAATGTTTTTAAAAATACAGATGTAGAATAATACACACTACATTGTACTTATTTTATATGCATTTTTTTATTGAGTGTCTTTTTCGTGAAAATAAAATACTACATAAATGCATTTATACAAATAAAGGCCTCTCCTGTAATATAAGATGTGTTGTACTGTCTGCAGTTACGTAATAAAAAAAACCCTGGCCACTATATGAGCTTGGAAATACAGTAATCATCTTTGCAGAATAAGATTTTGATGCACCTGCACACTAAAAATAATCGTGTTATGTTGATTACAGAATGAGCACAGTGCAAATATGATTCATGTTATATAGAAGATAACTAATAAATATGCATCAGTGTCCATCATTACCATAGATGACAGTGACATAAAGTACTTAATTCTCGCTTCACCATCTGTCCATGCAGGAGGAAGACTCCTCATTAGACTCCATAAGGTGCCCTGAGGGCCCTCAATAGAAGGTAAACAACAGTATCATGCATTAGAGCGTCAGAGAGTCCTCTATGCTGCTTCCTATGCATTATTGATCATGTCTGCACTAATTGAAAGACATTTTAGGCCAGCAAATGAAATGAGCGGTGCAGACTTCACACTCGGCCACCTGACTCACTTGGGAAGACGGAGGTGGGGCTAATTTTAGCATGTTCTGTGCATTGAGGGGCAGCCGGTCCAACAATGTCACATGACTCAGGGTTGCTGCATTACACAGAGTTACACAATATCCTCACTGTACATGTCTGCTAACCCAATGATTGGTTTCAAAGGGTTGCCAGTTAAAGTCCTGCTGCTCATCATGGTCACTAATTCAACTTGACATGTGTGACCATGAAGCGTGACAACATGACATGGAAGCAAAAGAACAATAGTTACAACACAACAAGCTACTTTGCTGCACTGCTACATCACACGAGTGTACATGTGTTTATACCATGCATGTGTTCTCTATGTATGTGCAACATTAAGGATCCATGCAGGATATGAAAGCTGTTTAAATGTCAATTTTGGTAGAAACATTTCTCATTTTCAAATACTTCAAAACCTTATTTATGCTACATATGGACTCAAAATATTAGAAACAGCTATTGCAGTACAGAAGTACACTATTGCCAAAAAAACATCACAATGATAAACATTTTGTCAATATAATACAAAACTCACTTTTTTTTTCTTCGTAAATACATACATTTTTGATACTACTATTGTGTTGGAGCGAGGTGTACCTAATAATGTGTCCAGTAAATCCAAGACACTAAAAACTATAGGAGTTGATGTGTAGTTGTTACATCTCGGATGTAAAAAAAAAGACCATATAAGACGACCCCTCTTTTTTGTACTTTTTTTTATAATATTTAAAACATATGTATTATTGACAAAAGAGAATGTGTTCATATTATTTTAATAAAATTGTTTTATTATTGTCACCTAAAGCAGTGGTCCCCAACCTTTCTGTAACTGCGGACCGGTCAACGCTTGAAAATTTGTCCCACAGACCGGGGGTGTGGGGGGGGGGGGGGGGGGGGGGGATTATGGTATTTTTTTGTAAAAAAAAAATTTGTCATAAAAAAATACAATCATGTGTGCTTACGGACTGTATCCCTGCTGACTGTATTGATCTATATTGATATATAATGCAGGAACCAGAAATATTAATAACAGAAAGAAACAACCCTTTTGTGTGAATGAGTGTGAATGGGGGAGGGAGGTTTTTTGGGTTGGTGCACTAATTGTAAGTGTATCTTGTGTTTTTTATGTTGATTTAATAAAAAAATATATATATATATTATATATATATTTTAATTTCTTGTGCGGCCCGGTACCAATCGATCCTCGGACCGGTACCGGGCCGCGGCATGGTGGTTGGGGACCACTGACCTAAAGGACGTAATATATCAATATTTTAATATTAAAACATTAACAACAAATCCCAAAATGTTTTTTCTTCATTAAGAAACCAAATGACAGTGGAATGGAATATTTTTTCATAGTGAAACATACCCCCCAAAATATTTTCCTTTGTACTGTATATACTATTTGACTGTCGTTTTAATTTTAAAAAAGTAACACTTGTATTCATATTTGTTTTTATTCTTGAATAACTGAAGTAACTTATTTTTATTATTTATTTTTTTAAATTATTTTTGTTTCCATCTGTCTTAACAATAATGTGCACAAACTGCACATCCTTGACGTAAAACGACATACAAATATAGGACGATCTTTTTTTTTCCAGAAACTATAAAAAAAATATTTATTATTGACAAACGAGAATAATAAGTACATAATAATGTGTAATTGTTTTATAAATACACTGTAATATAAATATATACTTTATATATTTCGTCTGAGGCAGGAGACGCACCCAGTACGCATGCGCGTCCCAGTTATCTGACGACTCCCGTGTGCGTTGGTGAGTGTGGATTCCATCGAGTGGGCCAAGGCTGCAGAAACGGCTCGACCACAACACCAGCCACAGTAGCAGCAGCAGCAACACCGACACCCACTGTGGACTTTTCCCCGCTGGACCGCGCTCGTGTTTAAAAAAAGGACCGTCTCGCTAGGAGGACACATTTGTCCCGGCATGTAGCTGGCGGCAACGTGGGCGACACGAGAGTGGGGGGCGACCGAGCAGCAGATTGTGTGCGGGATGCCGTGAAAATCACTACAGCCCACTGAGGAACATCGCGGACACGGCGGTGGTGGTGGTGGTGGTGGATGATGAAGACGATGACGATGATGGACAAGAGCGAGGAGATCCACGCAAGGTAGCGTCCGAGAAGACAGCTGAGCGGTTTTAGTGGAGGATGGATCTCAGCCGGCTCCGGAACATCATCAGCAGATATGTAAGCGACCCCCATCTCACACACACACACACACACACACACACACACACGTACACACGTGCAACACTACATCAAAGCATTAAATTGTTAAAGGCCTGCATGCTGTTCCTGCATGTTTCATTAAATATGTCCACCTATTGACTTGAATGTCCCACTACCACGCACACACACACACAACTATGGCTGCTGAATGTGTGCAATTGGAAATGAAACTTGGCTGGCCCACTTTTAAGTTGCTTAGTGGGAGCAACAACTTGCATGCAAAACAAAGCACGCTCACGGGACACTTCATTAGGTACACCACCTATTGAGAAATCCAACACTTAAAAGGACACAGTGATGATAATATTCATATACAACATATACAGTATGTGTGTGGTTCTGACAGCATTGGACTGTTGTTTTGTTATTGCTGTTGATTGTTGCTGATTCGGAGTTCGACCAAAGTTTTAGGGGAAAATCCGCCTCTAAAGTGGTACAGAAAATTGTTTTTTCTAATAAATGCACATCACTGACATTGAAATTGCCCTTTTAACATTTTATGCACTAATTTTAAAAAGTGTGGAGGCAGTGCAGAAACTATAGTTACACTTATTAAACTACTAATCAAAAATAGGTCTGAATGTTTTATAGTTTTTACAGCAGTGAACCTTTTCTTTTACACTACTACCTACTACAACCTACTCAGTGGCCTAGTGGTTAGAGCAGTGGTTCTTAACCTGGGTTCGATCGAACCCTAGGGGTTTGGTGAGTCGGTTTCACGGCCACGGAGGTCAAGACACACCTGACTCATTGTGTAAATAAAAACTTCTCCCTATTGGATACCCTCAAACAACGTTCCCTCTAATTTTCCACATTCGTGAGCAAACGCAAATACTCCTTGAGTATTCAGTGGAGCACATGTGAGCACACCTGTCCCAAACCTGACTAAATAACAAATTAAATGTTTTATTATTATAATCAAATGACAGCTGTCATTTCCATGAGATTATTTTCTAATATAAGTGTTTTGGCCCACTTACAACGACATTAACAAAAAATATTGTTTTTCATGAGCTGTGTACTAGTATTGTATGTCTGGGTGGAAAACGAAGAAAAGGAACAGACTTTGCTGTGAAAATAAATAAATCATTTTATTTGATCATTTATCATTTAAAATGACATGAGAGTGGCACTTGCCAAGGTGAAGCCACGCATATCTGAACTGGTCTCTCAAAGGCAACAGCAGAAGTCAGACTGATTTGCAGGTGTGTCATTTGTTGTGAGTTCATGCACTGTGTTGGTTTTGTTCTTTGAACAAGGTGATGTTCATGCACTGTTCATTTTGTGCACCAGTAAAAAAAACATAACTTTGCCTTAAATTTGAAAAAAAAACATTTTATTTTTCACTAAAGAAGGGTTCGGTGAATGCGCATATGAAACTGGTGGAGTTCGGTACCTCCAACAAGGTTAAGAACCACTGGGTTAGAGTGTCGGTAGGTTGTGAGTTCAAACCCCGGCCGAGTCATACCAAAGACTATAAAAATGGGACCCATTACCTCCCTGCTTGGCACTCAGCATCAAGGGTTGGAATTGGGGGTTAAGTCACCAAAAATGATTCCCGGGCTCGGCCACCACTGCTGCTCACTGCTCCCCTCACCTGCCAGGGGGTGACCAAGGGGATGGGTCAGATGCAGAGGACAAATTTCACCACACTTACTGTGTGTGTGTGACAATCATTGGTACTTTAACTTTAAAGGCCTACTGAAATGCGATTTTCCTTTTTAAACGGGGATAGCAGGTCCATTCTATGTGTCATACTTGATCATTTCGCGATATTGCCATATTTTTGCTGAAAGGATTTAGTATAGAACATCGACGATAAAGTTCGCAACTTTTGGTCGCTGATAAAAAAGCCTTGCCTGTACCGGAAGTAGCAGACGAGTAGCGTGACGTCACAGGTTGTGGAGCTCCTCACATCCGCACATTGTTTACAATCATAGCCACCAGCAGCGATAGCGATTCGGACCGAGAAAGCGACGATTTCCCCATTAATTTGAGCGAGGATGAAAGATTCGTGGATGAGGAAAGTGAGAGTGAAGGACTAGAGGGCAGTGGGAGCGATTCAGATAGGGAAGATGCTGTGAGAGGCGGGTGGGACCTGATATTCAGCTGGGAATGACTAAAACAGTAAATAAACACAAGACATATATATACTCTATTAGCCACAACACAACCAGGCTTTTATTTAATATGCCACAAATTAATCCCGCATAACAAACACCTCTCCCCTTCCGTCCATATAACCCGCCAATACAACTCAAACACCTGCACAACACACCCAATCCCACAGCCCAAAGTACCGTTCACCTCCCCAAAGTTCATACAGCACATATATTTCCCCAAAGTCCCCAAAGTTACGTACGTGACATGCACATAGCGGCACGCACTTACGGGCAAGCGATGAAATGTTTGGAACCCGCAGCTGCATGCGTACTCACGGTACCCCATCTGTGCATCCAACTCAAAGTCCTCCTGGTAAGAGTCTCTGTTGTCCCAGTTCTCCACAGGCCAATGGTAAAGCTTGACTGTCATCTTCCGTATGTAAACAATGAAACACCGGCTGTGTTATCCAGCACAATAGTCAAGGGGTGCATTCTACGGCGGGGGTGCGTTATCCGGTACAACACCTGCCGCAATACACCGCTTCCCACCTACAGCTTTCTTCTTTGCTGTCTCCATTGTTCATTGAACAAATTGCAAAAGATTCACCAACACAGATGTCCAGAATACTGTGGAATTTTGCGATAAAAACAGACGACTTAATAGCTGGCCACCATGCTGTCCCAAAATGTCCTCTACAATCCGTGACGTCACGCGCTGACGTCATCATACCAAGACGTTTTCAGCAGGATATTTCGCGCGAAATTTAAAATTGCACTTTAGTAAGCTAACCCGGCCGTATTGGCATGTGTTGCAATGTTAAGATTTCATCATTGATATATAAACTATCAGACTGCGTGGTCGGTAGTAGTGGGTTTCAGTAGGCCTTTAACTTAACTTAACACTTGTGTAAGCCACATATGTACTTCTTGGGTCAGTCGACTGTTAAGAATGTCTATTTGTTTTTTACTTCTTGCTAACCGCAACGATTAACTTCGCTTTACACTTAAAGTTGAACTGCACTTTTTTGAAATTTTGCCTCTTATTCACAATCTTTATGCGTGACAAGAACATGTCTTCTTTTTTTTTTTTTTTTAACACATTCTAACTCGTAAATAAAAGTCTGCAGACAGTGGAGCAAATTGGAGCCATTGCGTCTGTCGCGTTTATTCCGACTTTAAAACCCAATAAAACCAACAATACTCAATTTACATGCTGTCACCTGGATATTAATCAAGTATTAGCGATATCGTTATTACAAGCGCGAACGCTAGGGACCTACATTTAGCGGCGCAGATAGGTTGATTGGCAACACTAAATTGGCACTATGTGAGTGTGAATGTTGTCTGTCTATCTGTGTTGGCCCTGTGATGAAGTGGCGACTTGTCCAGGGTGTACCCCGCCTTCCGTCCGAATGCAGCTGAGATAGACTCCAGCACCCCCCGCGACCCCAAAAAAGGGACAAGCGATAGAAAATGGATGGATGACCAGAGAGAGGCAACTTCCTTATGCTGCTGCTTTGACATCATCAGCTGGTGAGCTGCTGCATTGCCTCTGAGCTCATGAAAGTTATTTCTAGATGATAAGTAATTAAAGTTAAAGTACCACTAATCGTCCCACACACACACACTAGGTGTGGTGAAATGACCCTCTGCATTTGACCCATCCCCATGTTCACCCCCTAGGAGGTGAGGGGAGCAGTGAGCAGCAGCGGTGGCCTGCCTTTTACCTTGTTAGTAAAATGATGTGGACATAAACTGAGAAGTGGGTAAACTATGACTGCCAATTTAGACCTGGAGATGACGAGAAAGACACGAAAAGACGCTGGTTTGCACCCACCCTTTTTTTAACCCTTCGCTAGGATTAAGAGTCATTCTTCATCTAAACGGGAATAAATCCCGTTTTTTTGCCTCGATTGCCAAGATACTTGTGGCGGTGGGTGCGGTTTTAAGGGTGTGGTCAATATGACGCCATAACATTATTTGCTATGATGCCTATATTTTCTTTAAAAAAGGCAAAAAAGTATATACTCTTTCTGTTATTATTAATTATAGTATTAACATGTATTTTTTCTTTCACAATATTGTTTTGCTCTATTTTTCAATAGTTGCTGCTTATTGCACAAAAAAAAAAATTCCAGAGATTTTTCCAATCTGTTTAGTTACTCTTTATTTAAAACGGCTGGCAACACATCTATTTCTAGTCTTATTGTAGTCCTGTGTTTAGAGATTATTTACTTCTATCGCTTCATGTCTGCGACGTAAAGCGAGCCTGACGTCACTCTTGCTTCACGCTGCTGCGAGCCATCCTCTGCTTAAAAGCCGTCAGTGTCATCTTAAATGTTGAATCTGGGATATATTAAAGTACGTCCACATCGCGGACATGCTGCCTCCGATCCAGACAACCCCATGCATACGGCTTATGTCATCACAACATCCGGTTTCGGCAGCACTGTTCCGATGATTGGACAAATTATCGGTGCATCACTATAGGCCTGGGCCGATAACACATTTTGCTTGACAATATATTTACCAACAATTTATTGCCGATAAACGATATTGTTGCCATGATTTTTATGAGACCAATTAATGATAATACATAATAATAATGCATGTATATCCTTTCAAATGCAATACACTTGTATTTCTTCTGTATTTTAACATTGCAATTTAAATCAAAACGTTTAAATCTCCAAGATTAAAACAAACAAAGAATAACAATGCAATATACGTTGTTAGCAAAATTTTGCACTTACATTAAAACAAACAAAACATTTATTGAATATCTCAAGGAAGGGATGGGGGGCTCAAATATACACAACCATAACTATGCCACATCAATATGGAATGCACTCTCAACAGGTGTAAAAGAAAGTGCATCTCTATCCTCCTTCAGAACCGCACTAAAACACTACCTCCAGGCAACTACAACCCTAGCCTAACCCCCTCCCCCCACCACATCCTACCTCCCCAGATTGTACATAATCAAATGTAAATAATCAAATGTATTTCTAGTTCTTATGCTATCTGAACTCACTATGTTCACTGCTCGCTGTACATATCCTACCAAGTCAGACCTACACTGTTTCAATGCCCATTTCTCAGATGATATAATTGTTGATGACTGAAGTGCTGATATCAACCAAACCTAACCCCGCTCCAACCCCCTCCACATCTCAGCCCCCGGATTGTAAATAATGTAAATAATTCAATGTATATACTCTGATGATTAACTCGTGTGATGACTGTATTATGCTGATAGTATATATTTGTACCATAAATTGATTAACGTGGACCCCGACTTAAACAAGTTGAAAAACTTATTCGGGTGTTACCATTTAGTGGTCAATTGTACGGAATATGTACTGAACTGTGCAATCTACTAATAAAAGTTTCAATCAATCAATAAATCAATAAATAAAATAGCTAAATAAAGTATTGACAAACAAAGTTGCACTTCAATATTGAACATGTAGGCAGATGTTGAGTAACTGACAATCAAGTTAGGACCTTCTTAAACAAAAGTGCAAAGTAACAATATATACACTACAGTTTGAACAGACAGTTAAAGTCCCAACGATAGTCACACACACACACGAAAATGTGTGAATGTGGTGAAATTATCCTCTGCATTTGACCCATCCCCATGATCACCCCCTGGGAGGTGAGGGGAGCAGTGAGCATTATGTCTCTGTCAAAAACGAGAAAACGTAACCCTTTTGAATACTTTTTACCTCCGTTTCTGGACATGACAAAGGAGGTATTTGATACCGAGAAGAGTTCACATGTTTTGTTTTTTGTTCAATCCCAGAAAGACTGTGGCTTAAAGTTAAATCCTGGCTTTGTAGATACACTGAGACGAAGTCTAAGCTCATTGTGTTTTTGAAACTGCACCAATTTCCTCAGACTTTTAAGAAAATTGAAGTGTTTTGTCCGGAGGATTATTTTTGATTTGTACCTTTTTCAGAATGTGCTTGTTTTCAGAAAACAACCTGGAGTTGTCTTTATTTTTAAGTTATCATGGCATGATTTTACCATTCCCGCCCACTTGGGAATAGATTTTCCTCCATGCGGCCCCTGAGCTAAAATGAGTTTTGGCACCCCTGGTTTAGGGCCTTATTGATGCGTTCTACAGGGAGGGTGCTCCCTATAAGTGGTAATGTGGGGCGCACTGAGCAGCACATGGTTAATAGTGTCTTTGCATGGTCTGCGACCTTTTGAACATGACCTTAAAGTGTCTCAGGTGCTTCTGGTAGATAATTATGTTTGTGTGGGTGCGTAGGGTGCACTTATTTATCATCTTGACTTTTCTCAGCCTGTACAAGTTTGCCTTGTGCCAGATGCTGCAGCAGAGCTCCTAATGAAGGGCTATCAGAAGCACACAAGCAGAGAAAGAGAGCGCGAGAAAGAGAGGTTGCGTCATTGAAGCCTCTCACCTCATCTGTCACCTCGTTTTTTGCATCCCGGCTGCAACATTACAGAGTCGACAGCGTATGAATCATTAATTCAATTATCCAGATATTGACTTGAGTAGGGACGTAAGGGGGATGATATATGTTTACTTGGCCCACAAACGTCCCATTAACCCTGCATTATTTCCAGCAGCCGCTCCTTTAACGAGGCTGCGCGGGCTGAAGACAGGCATCTTGCGCTCTCTTCATGCTAATTAACGTGCTATGCGCAGCTTTTTTTGTACAAGTTGGGCACCTAATGCAAACATTGCAGTCGGAAAGGATCAGTAAATTGCTTATCGAGTCGTAAATACGGGTAAAATGTTATGTTTATTCATCATTTGTTTGTTCTGCTGACATTTTTGTGTTTGTACCGTTATTGTAGTTATGGGTTTTACGATTGTTAAGGGGTTTGTTATGGGTTTGAAGATTGCCATAGTATATTTACACAAAATATGGGCCTGCCGACCACGAGTTTTAGACCACTGCTCATTGTGCAATACTTCATATCATCATTGTGTGTTTAATTTTGATTTACAGCGATTAACTTCATGTTTAGCTCTGTTTTACCTAGGCCTGGGCGATATGGCCTAATAATAAAATCTCCAATTTTTTTCACCAAAAATCTATTTACGATTACGAAGAACCCATTGACTACAAATGACATTTTTCATTTATTTGATTAAAAACTAGTAGTTTGAAATGACCCTGCATCTTACTCTTAGCAAATTCTAATTTGAATAATGTTCTATTTACCAGATATTAACTTGTACTTTTTTATGGAATCATTTTCAAAACACTAAACTAAGAGCATCCTCTATGAAGCAATACTTTTGAATAAAATACTTCTTTTAACAAAAATGTAGCATTGCACATTGCGTGCAAATAGATAATAATCTCCAACATTGAGATTGTTCATGTGAAAATCTAAAACCTCTGTCTTGAATAAGATACTTCTGTCAATAAAAATGTAGTATTATACATTGTATGCAAAAAGTAAAACAAACTACTATAATAGTTTTAGTAAGTGTAGGGGTGTGTTTGTGTATGTGTGTGTGTGTGTGTGTGTGTGTGTGTGTGTGTGTGTGTGTGTGTGTGTGTGTGTGTGTGTGTGTGTGTGTGTGTGTGTTTGTGTGTGTGTGTATATATATATATATATATATATATATATATATATATATATATATATATATATATTTAGGGGTGAAACGGTATTGTAGATATTGCGATTTCAAAGTCTTCACAATAATGCCATGACGGTATCAAACAAAAACTTGGTGTGTAGTTTTTTTCTCGTGCTTTTGTGCTGGCCGGGTCAGAAAATACACCAACTCTCCCAGAATCCTTCGCGCAGCGCGGGTCCAACAAGGTGGGGGCGTAGAACTGGATATCTAACTTTTTTTTGTATTTAGGCTATTAAATGTCCCACTAATAACACATTTTATAAGACCACATTGAACACATAATAAGTAACTGACCTTTGTCAGATGCTCTTAATTAGTAATTGTGAGCATCTAGCAAAGGTTATTATTCAGTTACTCCGTAATTATTAATAATATTGTTAATAAATACTCAGTAATGATTAATTACTGAGTAAAACTTGAATGTGTCATAATACAGAAGAGTTGTCCGACTGTTTTTGTGGCCGTGAACGCAATCTCTGGCTGAGCCAAGTGTGAGGATCTTTCAATACTCAATACCACATTTGTTTGTTTTGGTGTGATCACAGCAGAAAGTGACCAGTGTTGTTAGATAGTATGTTGTTGCTGATGTTGTGTGGGCGTAGTTACGGCCGACAGTAATCAGTTTTCCTCAATAAAATGATTGTTGTTGCACTGCACCTCCTTCTCCTTCTCCTTAAACTTCTCAGCTGATGTTGTCATTGTTTTTATCTGTTGTGAGCACTTGTTGAAAATGGTACAGAATAATTGATGTTTATTTTCTGTAGAGTTTAAGTTGGATTTGGATTTTCCCTTCGCGGAGGACAAGAGAGCAGTGCGCAATTGCTTAGGCATGCACCTTTGAGGGAACATTGGTGTGGATCAAACCATTTTTTCAGAAGGGGCCAAGGGGGTTATTGAAATGATTAAATTTATAAAATTTTATGACAGGGGTGTCAAATGTACAGCCCGAGGGCCGGATCAGGCCCGCAAACAGGTTTTATCCAGCCTGCGGAATGAGTTTGCTAAGTATAAAAATGTACCTAAAATTTTTGAATGAAAGAAACAGCTGTTTTAAATGTGTCCACAGGATGTCGCAATAGCAATTCTTTGTATCTTTGTAGATGATGCTACATATGTACAAAATAAACCACAAGATGTTATCAGTACATCAGTCGAGGACAATTATCAAACTACATAAATAACATCCTGTAATTTGATTTTGATATAATTTTTTTATCTTGATATATTGAAAATTAACACCAATGAGTTGGCTGACATAATTTATTCAGAAAATATAAATAACGACAAATAAAGTACATATACTATTAACCGCAACAGGTAATTGTAAAAAAACAACAACAACATTATGATTTGTACAATTTCAAATGTGCTTGTTCTTTTTTTAAACGAACTGAAGTTGTGTTTATTTTTTAGTTATCGTGCCACGATTTTACCAGTCCGGCCCACTTGGGAGTAGATTTTTTTCCATGTGGCCCCCGATCTAAAATGAGTTTGAGACCCCTGTTGTATGACTTGTCTTTGTTTTAATTCAGATTCATTCATATGAATATTATTATTGTCCGGCCGCAAACGGCGCCCAGTAAAGGATGGTGCAGCAATATTGTTTTCTCGGTGGAAATTGGGAGAAATTTGTGAGAATGGTGACCAAGGGGTATTGACATTCGGGTTGGCAAGTAAGGTTAACATTAGCCATGTTTTGAATCTCCGCTAAAGGATTAAGGGGGCGAGTGAGGGCTGCAACAAAAAACTCAAATGTATTGATTAGGGACGCATACCTGCCAACTTTTGAAATCAGAAAAACCTAGTAGCCAGGGTCCAGGGGCCACAGGCCCCGGTAGGTTTAGGACAAAGTCCTGGTGGGGGGTTCAGGCCCCGACGCAAAAGGATTATTAGCATTCAGACAGGTTAAAATGTTGCTAAAACCATCACTTTTCTATCAGTCACAGTGACTTTTCAAAACAAAATTATTACAACAAAAATCATATGGGTTGATTGACATGTTTATTCTGTAAGCTAACTTCAATAGTTTGAAATTATTTTGACAGTTAATGCCAGTTATCCTGTCAACCTTTCACAAGACTTCAATTTGTTAATTGAAAGTATAAACAGTATAAACACTTTTTACAGTAAACAAATGGTAAAACAGTACTAAACAATTCCATTAAAAAAAAATTGGTGTCATTATTAACTTTCTGTCCAAGCTTGTATAATCTACTGCCTTGTTCAATTGTAAAAAATATTCTGTGCCTAAAATTCACATTTCTATCACAATTATCATACTGTAAACATGGTAAGCTAACTTCATTAAAATTAATAGTCCTGTCAATAGCATGGAATTACAATTCAAATGTAGTTTTTTTGTAAGCCTTTCAAAAGAATTCAAAATATGAAAAATTAATGAAAATTAATTTAAGCCATCAGACACTTGAAAAGTGGCACATCACATCTCTAATGTAATCATTTTAACTTTTCAACAGAAATAGCACTGCAAAAATATTAAGGACATACTTCTGTATTTTGGTAGTTATGCTGTCAACATTTAACAAGATTTCTTCAACTTGGACTTGAAAGCATAAATAGTATAAACACTTTTAACAGTATAACAGTACTAAACAATTCCAATAGATAACATTGGTGTCATTACCTTTTTGTGGCTAAAATCCAACGGCAACGGCATTAGCAACGGCATTAGACTTGTGTTTTTTTGTCCCAACGTGGTCTTTTACATCGCCAATTCCTCCGTGTCCGATCAAAAAATCTTGTCTGCGCAAGGTGCAATTCGCGTAGTTTTCACCCTTTTTGGAACGGATAATTATTCCCGGATAGGCTTTTGAATATTCTTCACGGAATGACTGCAGTTTTCTTTTCGGTTTAAGACTCGTTTGCGATTTTTCTCCGGCTGATTCCATGATCGTTCGCTTGTTTGGAAACAATGGCAACAGGTGCCTCGTGCTTGGCAGCGGTGCTATAAATAGCCTTGCGCATGGCATTCGGAATGGCTCGATAGGAAGTTACGGGAAGCAGTGTCGATTGTCATTGTTGTTACGCGATTTCGTGAATAAAACTTTAAAAAAAAAAATTTTTTTTAATTAATGAAAAACCGTATTTTCTATCATTGCAACCGTAACCCGGAATAGGTTGATGAAAACCGTACTAATTACGGGAAAACCGGAGTAGTTGGCAGGTATGGGGACGTCCCGATCCAGGTTTTTGCACTTCCGATCCGATACCGATATTGTTTTTGCATTTCCGATCCGATACCGATACTGACCGATACTGACCGATACTGGCCTATCCGAGCATGTATTAAAGTTTAAAGTTATTTAGCCTACTTAGTTGTCAGAATCATGTTGAAAAGGGTTTTAGTACTCTTGATAACAACTAGCCAGCTGAATTAGGGGAGTTTGAATAATACACAATGATTGGTAACAAGAAACTGACCTGTTTATTCAAGGATAAACACAAAATAGACAAAATTATACATGACAAACAGAAATGGCATCATTGAACTAGGGCTGGGCGATATGGCCTTTTTTTAATATTGCGATATTTTAAGGCCATATTGCGATACACAATATATATCTCGATATTTTGCCTTAGCCTTGAATGAACACTTGATGCATATAATCACAGCAGTATGATGATTCTATGTGTTTTGATTGATTGATTGAGACTTTTATTAGTAGGTTGCACAGTGAAGTACATATTCCGTACAATTGACCACTAAATGGTAACACCCGAATAAGTTTTTCAACTTGTTTAAGTCGGGGTCCACTTAATTCATTATATCTGTATCAGTATTATATCTGTATCATTCATGATACAGATATATACTATCAGATATATACTATTATCATAATACAGTCATCACACAAGATAATCACATTGAATTATTTACATTATTTATAATCCAGGGTGTGGAGGGGAGCGCCTGATGTAAGTGTCAAAAAGACAGCCAAAAGAGTTTGATATGAGAATAAATCTAAAGTTAAAATATAGGGTAGAAATGCACCCATTTGCAGGAAATGTAGTCTTGATTTTCAAAACGTTCTTTCAAGGCTTGCATGTCTACATTAAAACATTCTTCTTCATACTGCATTAATATATGCTACTTTTAAACCTTCATGCAGAGAAGGAAATCACAACTAAAAAAATCACTAATTTTTTCATACGGTGTTGATTTGGAAATTTTTGCCTGCCTCGGCATTTTGATGGTGTGGACGTGTGGCACCGAATGGAGATAAGCGTCTCGACAGACGTCACAATATTTGAACAATGATGACGAAAACTGTTGTCTCTGTCGTGTCCGTGTGTCGAAAATTGTTATGTGCTTATTTTTTTATTTGATTTTGTGCGTGGCATAGATTTGCCGTGCGCAGAGGACGCTTGAGCAGGCGCGCACCTTAGCGGCTGCGCTAGCATCACAGCTAACGTTAGCCATGCCGCTACCTCGCTCTCTGCTGGGAGAGGACGTATACCTATGTGACGTATGACGTGTCAGTATGTGACGTATGACGTGTCAGTATGTGACGTATGACGTGTCAGTATGTGACGTATGACGTGACAGTATGTGACGTATGACGTGACAGTATGTGACGTATGACGTGACAGTATGTGACGTGTGTCGTGATAGTATGTGACGTGTGTAAGAAGGTGCGCTCGCTGTCTGTGAGAGGGAGACACAGGAAAGAGTGAGAAGAGCCTGTCGTGTAATGCCAGCAGCTAAAAGCAACTGCGTGAGAATTGTGGATGTGTTGAAGGTGTGCTGGAAAATGCGGAACGGAAATTACGGAGCAGCAGAAAAGTGGAATGTATTATTTAAATAGGTGCGTTGGAAAACACGGACCGGAGTTTTTTTTAAGCTGGATCTGGATCGGTATTTTCCCATGCCTTGCCGATACGCAATTTTTGGCAAATATCGGCAGCCGAACCGATCCAAATATTTGATCGGGACATCCCTAGTATTGATTAAATCGGTATATCGTCTTGGCCTCGTTTGACCTCATGGCCATTAATGAACAAGTACTGTCACAACACAGCAGCAACAGAACCAATGTTGCAATAGCGGTAAGAAGCAAATAGCATATAACACTGATGAGTTGATTGTGAACAACAGTGCTGCAAGTGTAACATGCATGCATTTTAAACCGCATGGAGAGCTAAATAAGGCTGCTAAATGCCCACAGGAAGTTGTCTGCAGCCTGACTTTGTTGTACCACCAATTGATTTCAGTGTGTGTGTGTGTGTGTGTGTGTGTGTGTGTGTGTGTGTGTGTGTGTGTGTGTG
Source organism: Nerophis lumbriciformis (assembly GCF_033978685.3). Taxonomy (NCBI): domain Eukaryota; kingdom Metazoa; phylum Chordata; class Actinopteri; order Syngnathiformes; family Syngnathidae; genus Nerophis; species Nerophis lumbriciformis. The sequence goes on from NC_084560.2 coordinate 31,836,784, forward strand.
TGCGTGTGTGCGTGCGTGCGTGTGTGCGTGCGTGCGTGCGTGCGTGCGTGCGTGCGTGCGTGCGTGCGCGCGCTCCACCCAGGCTCAGATGTGAGTCGATGTTATGGCTAATGAGATTCATCAGTAAAATGACCTCCTGTGCATGCTTTAGCGTGTCAGTGCACGTGTTATAATTTGTCTCGGCCTGCTCCTGCTGCGTGCCCTTTCATCATGTGGTAATAATAGTGGTGGCGTGATGTCTCAGTAAGGGGCGCTGCTGCGTGTGAGGGTCATGATCTTGGATGAGAAGCACGCCTGTATGCAGTATGTATGTCTGTATATACATATATGTGGTGTTGGAAGAGGACACAGTTATCAGAGCTTTCATGTGTTGCTGCTATGTTGTCACATCTTCATCTCCCTCTCAATAATATCGCCTTACGACATAAAGCATGCCCGTCTTTTGATGAAAGGCGTCTCAGAGAACCACTACCTGAAGATATGTATAGCATAAACACAAGACGTCATTTTCCAAACACATACTACAGAAAAGTAGAGGTCAGAATCTTTGGGCACGTCACGATTCGATCTGATTCTCGCAATGTATTAGTTGGTATAATAATGATGTCTTCTAAGACAACTGATCATTTGAATGCCACGAGAATAACAATAATCTGATGAATGAGAACACTCATAGGCACATTCATCTTCAAATATTAAAAACACATTCTATAAAGGTGACATGATTCTAGTATTTTCACATTTAGAAAGCAACATTTATCACCAAAGATCTTAAAGTAAAAAGGTAAACATGTTTCACATGTCATATATATTTAATTTCAACAAGTCAAGTCGATGTCGTCATAGATGTCTACTGGTTCTGGCCAACGGCCTGACTGGGGGGGCCAGACTTCTGGGACAAGAATGGGAAGTGACGTGTGTTGTGGAGGTGAAAGGTCGTTTTGAATCTTGTGGGTAATTAATTGGCGGGCAGCCGTGATTCTCGCATTGTTTTGAAGATCAAGTGTCATTGATTGTTAGTCTCGTGCGAAACCCGGTCCATCAATCAATCAAAGTTAATTTATATAGCCCTAAATCACGAGTGTTTTAAAGGGCTGCACAAGCCACAACGACATCCTCGGCTCAGATCCCACATCTGGGCAAGAAAAAACTCAACCCAATGGGATTACAATGAGAAACCTTGGAGACAATGAGAAATAAATAGAAAGAATGAGGCAAAGAGGAGTCGATAATAATGATAACAGTAATAATACAGACAAAGTGCAAACTAGATAAGAACCAATTAGTAAAAACTAAGTGACAAGTGCAGGTATACTTTTCAAAGTGTCAGGTCTGAAACGAAAGTTTTTGAAAACTGGCTCCATATTGGTAGTGTGGGAAAGTCTTAAAACACTGGCATTGTCGTTTCCATGGGGCGAAGAAAGCCGCCAAAGTACCAGAGAATGATGACGTTGCCGCCTCCTTCCCGCTCTGTCGCTTCCCCGACAGGGAGAAGGCATGCTCAACAGCTGTAAACCACAAAGCTGTAGTTACTACTATTAGCACTATGGCAACAAGACCTCGTCATCATCTATCAACTAGACATGCAGTACAGACACACACACATTAATAATAATAATCGACACGTCATATCATTTTAAATGCACCCATGTCAAGCTTGGGTCACCAGAAGAACAAATGCTTGTTTGTCTTCTTTACTACTGTACATTACTGCTAAAACCATTGTTTTACCGTTTTAAACTGTACTATTAATTACTTGTGACGTTTAATATTAAAACGTTTTTTTAAGTATGGGATGAGAACGAGACAATGTTGGTGAATTGTGTGTGTGGTCTATACTGACAATTATTTCCTTACTTTCTCTCATTGGACAAGATTTACTTTTTAAAATAGTGCACGTACAGTATCAAACACTCAATACTACATACATGATTCTATATGTGAACAATCTAACATTCTCATCTTTATTTTCCTATTTGTGTGCACATCCTTCAAACACTTTCTTCTGTAGGCCTTTTTCCAGCAAAAGTTCAGGAACTTAAGGTTCCTGGATCTTTAGGTTCCTGTAGGAGTGTGTGGTTTGGGTTTCCACTGCATTTCACAGTTCAGGGTAGTTTATACAAATCAGGCTGATGACATATGGAGGAGTGGTTTACTATATTTCTACACTCATACCATGTAAATAGACAATATTAGGTCACAGTTCTCTTACTAAAAAGTAAGAAAACGAAATACAAACCAATAATATCCAAAACGATATGCTTTAAAAAATAAAATGTACCGAATTCAGGCTTTTGTCTGCAATGTCCAACAGTCAGGAAGTCGTCCTCTCGGTAAATGATGAATTTGTGGGGGTCAGGCGATTATTTTGGGTCCATTTCAGCTGTAAATAACAATATATAAAGAATAAATGTCTCACGCCGACAACACGAACACATCGGCTTAAGCGTTAGCTTGTTAGCATTAGCATTCCGTTCACTTGAGTTGAGGCTAATAACTAGATAGAGTGTCACTGACTACTTTTACAACATGTAATAAAGTAAAGTAAGTAAATATTTGATGTTATTTACCTTATTTACCTCACTGAATACCACTGATTTTCACACGTTTTTTGTCATACGTGTAGCTATGATAAAGGACACATGTTTTGGCGAGTTTTATTATTCATAGTTTGCTTAACAGTAATAGAATACTCTTATATGCTATAAGTGACCAGACGGCCGAGATCAAAACTGGGAATATAATCCCAGAGAAGGGGGAAAAAAACGATCAGCTATTTTTAAGTTCAAGAAACAATATGAGTAGGTTATATACACATGCGTATATCCTACATAAACAATGTATGAATACATTAGACATCTGTATATCTTAGGGACCTATAGCCCGTAGTATGACCTATAGTTCATATCCGGGGTAACTCATAGCCCAGTAGTTCAACAGTAATCCCCAAAATGACCCCATTCCAGGTGTCAGGTAAGTGTGGCAGGGCCTTTTCCGGTTTATCACATATTTTGTCCCACACATTTCACGAAGGTGGGCTACACAAAATTGGGTTGGAAAGCTAGACTAAATTTAGACTTGTATAATACTGTATAAAGTAAAGTTAGCTAACATATATTACCCCCCCTACACAACCTACTCAGTGGCCTAGTGGTTAGAGTGTCCGCCCTGAGATCGGTAGGTTGTGAGTTCAAATCCCGGCCGAGTCATACCAAAGACTATAAAAATGGGACCCATTACCTCCCTGCTTGGCACTCAGCATCAAGGGTTGGAATTGGGGGTTAAATCACCAAAAATGATTCCCGGGCGCGGCCACCGCTGCTGCCCACTGCTCCCCTCACCTCCCAGGGGGTGATCAAGGGTGATGGGTCAAATGCAGAGAATAATCTCGCCACACCTAGTGTGTGTGTGTGACAATCATTGGTACTTTAACTTTTAACTTTAACTTTATCTGGATTGTGGTCCTAACTTTTACCCCTGTTGGCTTTTACAATCTTTATCTTCATCATTTATTTAAACTTTATGTTATTCAAGTATGACATTTTTAAATGTAATTAGTTTCATTGACAAGCAATTCTATTATGGTCATACTCTTGTTTGCTAGCAGCTACGATTTCAGTACTATTGAAGATCTTTGCTCCTTCTCAACTTTGTGGTAATATTCTTAATGTTAATGTTAAATCTTACTTGTGAAAAGTAATCCCCCGATTCCTATTTTCAACAGTCCGCTCATTTGAGCAGGAAAACGCTGAACACCAGCCCGGCATCTTTGTTTTCTACCTGTCAACTGTCAGTTTAGGCTGCTCGCCGGCTCCTCATCACCACTTCAAGATGGCGGCCCAATTTCTCGCGTCACAGCAGCCAATGCTGCGTCTACTTATAAGATGTCTATGGTTGCATCACCATGCTAGCTAATCAAGCTATGACGTAGCTCGTAGCGTCAAGATTACAGTATGATTCCATTTACCCAAAGCGCATTTCTGCTCTCGTTGCCCACTCCAAGACTCCAAGAGGCAAACTATCGCTGATGTGACTGTAAGCATTCTAGGGAAGCTGTGGAATGAGGCTAGTTTCAGTGGATGAGGACTCTTCAGGACTCCCAGTCAACATTCTCTTAAAATCTCACAGTTTTGTAATCAAGTGTGACGTGCAGAAGTAATTCCACCTCAACGTCTGTCCAAACAAAAGTCACTTTCTTTGCGCGCATCTGCCATCACTTTTTTTTTTAAGTGTGACCAAAGAATAGAACTTAATGCTCGTGCGCTGTTTCTTCTTCTACGGTTTTGGTGGTTTCAGTGGCTTTGTTTGCATTAGTGTTGTCCCGATACCAAAATGTATTTCGGTACTTTTCAGTACTTTTTGGTACTTTTCTAAATAATCGGGACCACAAAAAATTTCATTATTGGCTTTATTTTAACAAAAAGTCTTAGGGTACATTAAACATATATTTCTTATTGCAAGTTGGTCCTTAAATAAAATAATGAACATACTAGGCAACTTGTCTTTTAGTAGTAAGTAAACAAACAAAGGCTCCTAATTTAGCTGCTGACATATGCAGTAACATATTGTGTAATTTTGCATTCTGTTATTTTGTCAACATTATTAAGGACAAGTGGTAGAAAATTAATTATTAATCTACTTGTTCATTTACTGTTAATATCTGCTTACTTTCTCTTTTAACATATTCTATCTACAGTTCTGTTAAAATGTAACAATCACTTATTCTTCTGTTGTTTAATACTTTACATTAGTTTTGGAAATTTGGGTATCAATCCGATACCAAGTAGTTACAGGATCATACATTGGTCATATTCAAAGTCCTCATGTGTCCAGGAACATATTTCCTGAGTTTATAAACATAATATACATTTTAAAAAACGAAAGAAGATTTTGTGACGCTAAAAAATATCGATGTAATCATAGTAGTATCGACCAGCTACGCTCCTGCACTTGGTATCATTACAGTGGCCGTTAGGTGTGGATCCACCAATGGCGTTTGTTTATACAGGTAAAAGCCAGTAAATTAGAATATTTTGAAAAACTTGATTTATTTCAGTAATTGCATTCAAAAGGTGTAACTTGTACATTATATTTATTCATTGCACACAGACTGATGCATTCAAATGTTTATTTCATTTAATTTTGATGATTTGAAGTGGCAACAAATGAAAATCCAAAATTCCGTGTGTCACAAAATTAGAATATTACTTAAGGCTAATACAAAAAAGGGATTTTTAGAAATGTTGGCCAACTGAAAAGTATGAAAATGAAAAATATGAGCATGTACAATACTCAATACTTGGTTGGAGCTCCTTTTGCCTCAATTACTGCGTTAATGCGGCGTGGCATGGAGTCGATGAGTTTCTGGCACTGCTCAGGTGTTATGAGAGCCCAGGTTGCTCTGATAGTGGCCTTCAACTCTTCTGCGTTTTTGGGTCTGGCATTCTGCATCTTCCTTTTCACAATACCCCACAGATTTTCTATGGGGCTAAGGTCAGGGGAGTTGGCGGGCCAATTTAGAACAGAAATACCATGGTCCGTAAACCAGGCACGGGTAGATTTTGCGCTGTGTGCAGGCGCCAAGTCCTGTTGGAACTTGAAATCTCCATCTCCATAGAGCAGGTCAGCAGCAGGAAGCATGAAGTGCTCTAAAACTTGCTGGTAGACGGCTGCGTTGACCCTGGATCTCAGGAAACAGAGTGGACCGACACCAGCAGATGACATGGCACCCCAAACCATCACCCAACCATGCAAATTTTGCATTTCCTTTGGAAATCGAGGTCCCAGAGTCTGGAGGAAGACAGGAGAGGCACAGGATCCACGTTGCCTGAAGTCTAGTGTAAAGTTTCCACCATCAGTGATGGTTTGGGGTGCCATGTCATCTGCTCACATGTGTGTAGTCTGTTCAAAGTTAAATTGATTGTCTTAATGGTTAATGATTGGACAGAGTGAAATTTTGTCTTGTCTTTGTTAACTATAGGCCATTTTTAACACATCCAACGTTCTGATTCTGGTGTGTAGTGAAGCATGTATAGCTATCACTCGTCCTACAGGGATGATACATGTAAGAAACTTCCTTAATTAGTCGCCATGGAGATAATGATTAGTGATTTAGAAGTAGTTACAACACTGCTGACTACGGATAGACATTAGCCGCTAGCTAGCTAGCCATGTCTTAAAGCACCTCTTCCTGAGGGTGATTCAGTGTTATAACTTCACCTTTGTCTTTAGTTATTAAGCCAAAATATGTCTGTTCTCCCTTTTCTGTCTACACACTGTGTCTGCTTTTAAGTACTCCGTGATTGTGCACCTCCGAACATGCTTGCCTGCATGACACGACGTGACGGCGGGTGGGGGACCGGTACTTTTTAGAGGTGGTATAGTACCGAATATGATTCATTAGTAACGCGGTACTATACTAATACCGGTATACCGTACAACCCTAGTTTGCGTACAGCGCCACTTATGCCGAGGCACTGTTTTACATCATTCTCACACAGGAAACGTTGCTGTGGGGACATTGCCCCAAGTCTCTCGCTTCTTTAGGCCGTTAAACATGTCCTCCGTTTGAACAAAAGCCTCCTCGCACATTCACAGCTTCTGGAACTTTCCCACCTGTGCTTCCGAGAACAACACTGCTGAGCTTACATACGCATAAACACCCCAAATACGGTCAGGAGGCTCTATTCCCACCTTACACCCGCAGGTCACATGTGCACGGCGTTGAAAAGAAGAAAGAGGGTCACAGACGGTGCAGATTATAGCGGCGCTCCCAAAAAGAAAGTGGTGAAGGAGTCGAATTGAAGAGTTACGTAACAGCTGGAGTCAAGCAGGGGACGACGCACATGCAACAGAATACAAATGTCAGGTTTTCTTGGCGTAATCCTCCTTTTTTTGGGGATAAGCGTTTTAATCCTGTGTCAATGCCACAGGATGTTTGCGTCATGATACAGTTGAGGAGAAGGTTTGTGTCTTCAAACTGGGCTATTATGCAAATGTATCATACACACATCAAGTGCCATTGTCGCCTAGGCTTCATATATGTAGCATTTTGTACTATTTGATGCTAATCCTGTCCTTCTTTTCAACATCGCACAGCTTGGCACCACGTTGCCATGGTGATTAATGGAGTGCATCTAGAGCAAGTAGGACATGTTTTTTCCCTTCTTTTTTAACTACGTGCAGCATCTATAATAGACGATTGCATGTCATTTATTGATTTATTTCACCCTAATTATAGCTCAAACTCATTTCTAGGTGAAGTCGCACCTTTCCTTTTGGCAATAACAGCGTCCCAGAAAAGTGTTACTTTGTGTGTAAATCTAATTAATCTGTTCCAGACACCCAAAAAACAAATTTTATGGAGGGTAATTATAGTTTTAGAAATAGGAAATAATGCAGAAATACATTTAAATGACACATAAAATGGATAAATGAACATTTTATTTCACTTTTTAATGAAGTCAATAGAGTTTCTCACCTTTTTGATCAAAATGCTGCCACTTGTAACTGTCTGTAGTCCCATAATGGCTTGTTTTGCGGTTTTACATATTAAAAAATCAAAACAATGAGTTAGCAAAGCGTCGGACTCCTTAATTATTTTGAAAAAAATTCACTGACGGACGACTAGTTTGTTACACATAATGTTTGGTCGTACGATAAACAATAACTCGGGCAAAGTTCAGGCCAATTGTGTTTTTCGTGAATCCAAATCTTACAAATTGTGGGGTGTACGGAAATCGACTACTGTATTTCCTTTTCTGAAGATATATAAACGGTGAATGTTTTTTAAATTAAATGAATTATTTTGAGCTTTACACCTTATTTTTTTGCAATGGGCTGTCAATTGTATTGCCACTGACCTTAAATCTAATTATTTATTATCGAAAGATGAAAAAATGTATATACTTTATATGCATGTATACAGTATTTACCGATGAATAATTATAATTATTTGATAACGCCCTGTAGTATTTACACATTTAGATTTGTTTTATAAATAATAAATACATTTATTTATTTTATTTTATAAATAATAGAAATAGATTATTTACTATTGTAAATTATATGATCAAATATATATAATTTGATGATATATTATTAGGTGCTGGAGGAATACACATTATTTAGAGCTTCAAACCTCTTATTCATGCACAATTGTATTGCCACTGACAGTGCATATTTTATATGCATATGCATTTAATAATTATTGCCCCCGTAGAATGTAAATATTTAGGTTGTTTTAACTATAGATACATTTAATAAATAATGTATTATTGTATATTAAATGAGCAAAAAAGCATGTAAATACATTTTAATTATTTAGAACTACAAGCCTCAAAGATGCACTGCAGTTATAATTATGTTGCACTGACAAAGTCCATTCTGTTCTATCTGCATGAATAGCAATATGTTTATTAATATTATGGTTGTAGTTTGGTGTCCATCTATTCTATTAAAAACTGCAGACTTTGTGTTTGGTTATGTATTGGATGTCATTAGCCTATGCAGGTGTACCTAAAGAAGTGACCCATGCATCCTTTGCCCACACAGCATGAGGGGTCCATTAGAGAAGAAGAGCTTAATGAGGGATGCCAGGCCGACATGGGTGCAGCGTGGTGGCGCCGCGGAGGAGGAGGGATGAGACACGACCATTTAATCAGACCACTTAATGGTCTGTAACTTTTTATTACATCACCGCAGGGAGCTGCACCACGGCAACGGCAGGGGTCGAGGGTCGCTCGTTATAACGCAAGCCAAGTCGAGCCCGATCTTTTATTGTGACTTTGGCCCGGGCACCTTTGTGGCGACAAATATAAAAGATATTCGCTGTGGCGAAACCAGCCTGGCTGCCATTGTCGCGTTGTTAATAGCGACAAAGCGCTCCGTGTCCACTGCTGACTGGCCGGGCCACTTTGTGTGATGGAGAGGAGCTGCTGGAGGTAGAGAGAGCAAGGACGGAACAGTGGACCGGAGGTTGATTTGGATCAGTGAGGATTAACGATCATAAAGCGGATCTCTTCCTCCACACGGCTTTAGGGACGTAAATCTGATGGGAAAGAATGGCGGAACAACGGAAATGTGGATTTACGCACACGTGTCCTTTTAAATGGCTTCTTTGTGTAACAGGGTTCTTTTCCAAACTCTTGGTCAATTTCCCTCATAGTAAATAATACAAAATGATCTGTTCCAGGGTCAAACTGTTACCATCATAACACTTTTAAACTAATGACTGCTGTTTAATGAACTAAAGTACTGTAAATGCTCCAATTAACGCTTATAGTCGCCGGGTGCATGGTCTACCAGAGCAATCAGGTCATGAAATATTGACACTAAATCTACGCCGGTAGCAAACCTTCTAGGGTTTTTTTTGGATGGCAGTAGCTGCATTTGAACTATCATGATTGATCGGTGTCAAGCAGCTTTATGTACCTCCTCATGCACTTTAAAATGTGTGATACACTTGCCGTACTGTTGTCTACAATGTACTGTATGACTACATTTACACTAGGGTTGTCCCGATTCCAATATTATGTTACCGGTACTTTGATACTTTTCTAAATAAAGGGTTCTACAAAAAATTGCATTATTGGCTTTATTTTAACAAAAAATCTTACGATACATTAAACATATGTTTCTTATTGCAATCAAAGAACAATTTTGTCCTTAAATAAAATAGTGAATATACTAGACAACTTGGATTTTTAATCTACTGTTGCTATCCTGTTATTTTCTGTTTTAACATGTGCTATCTACTCTTCTGCTAAAATGTAATAATCCACCCATGGCGTTTGTTTACATTCAGGAGCACTATCTTTTGTTAGCTGTGACGCCTGTAAAGCTATTGTATCCTCCTACGATGTATAGTAAAGCATGTTTAGCTATTCCTCGTCCTGCAGGGATGATACTTGTAAGAAATGTACTTTATTTTTCGCCATGGAGGCAAGGATTAGTGATTTAGAAGTAGCTAAAACACTGCCGACTGTGGATTGATGTTAGCTTCTAGCTAGCTAGCCATGTCTTAAAGCACCTCTTGCTGAGCAGCGTTTCAGTGTTATAACTTCACCTTTATCTTTAGTTTTTAGTCCAAAATGCGTCCGTTCTCCCTTTTCTGTCTGCACACTGTGTCTGCTTGTAAGTACTCTGTGATTGTGCGCTGCCGAACATGCTCCTCTGCTCGTAAAACCAGTGATGTCACGACATTACGACAACCGGTACTTTTATTTATCAATTAGTACCGCGATACGATACTTGTACCGGTATACCGTACAACCCTAGTTTACACTGCAGGCCAATTTGGATATTTTTTAGATCTGATTTTTTCCCGCTGACTGTTTACACTGCAATGAAAATTAGATTTTTATCAGACTCCAGTGTAAACGCGCACAGGCCCCAATGTGGCCCCAATGTGGCCTCGACGTCACTTGCATGCACAGTGCGATAAAGTGAAAACAAACGAAGTTGACCGGGAAGAAGTCGCTACTACTACAAAATAAAATAAGTTGCCACACCTTCAAAATGTGTGTTTTTTGTACGTGAAAAAAAATGAAAGTAATATATTGTATGAATGGATGTATATAGTGTAATGTATTTGGGAGGGTTGTAATCTTTTTATGGTTAAGTAGAGGAGACAAGGACATCAGCGTGGATCTACATGAGCTTTATTTTTCAACTCCCATGTAAGCAAATACACCACAGCCTCAATTCCAGTCCTTCAACAATCGCTATTTCTTCGGAATCAAAATATATATTGATATATTACATATAGCCTAATATTTGTAGACTATTGACGCGTGACGCACTGAAAATTCAGTCGTCCTAAATAGACTTTGCTCACCGAAACCGGATGTTGCGATGAAATATCCACTTCCGCTTCCACTTCCACTGGCGACTTTGTCTTTCCGGCGCACACGGGTGACGTAGCTGGCACAAAACTGAAGAAAAAGTCACATACAGGTCGCATTGCCATTTGGACTGAAGTCACATTTGAAAAGATCAGATTCCAATCGACCTGATGTAGCCGAATCTGATGCAAAAAGATCCGATTTGAAGCATTTTGGAGCGTTTCGACTGGCAGAAAAAATCAGATCTGTCACTTTTGGGGGGGGGGAATTTGATTTGGTGTGCAGTGTAAACCAGGCCATTGTCAGCACTATTAATGCTGACTGAGCAGTTTGCGCTTTACTACTATTACAACAGTGGTTCTGTTGCTACTGTGTTGCGCAATATGCGCGTCAATAAATGACCACGTGGTCAAAGAGAGCTTTTTCGCTTTCTCATGCACTATAGGGCTGCACCATTAACTGACATCAAAGTTGTAATTAATGCGATAATGTTACCGCAGGAGGCTGAGGTTTAAGTTTTTTTTCTCCGCCGTCACCAGCATTTGAGTGACAGACATGTTCGCCAATAGGAATTGCTGAGCCTCATGTTTGCTCATTACTCGCTTTAAACATGGGGAAAGACTTCTTACTCTTTGCATCACTTCTGTCACCTGAGCGTGTTTATTTAACAGTAGACTAGACTGAACGCTGTGAGCCTTCCTTTTAGTCTCTAAAAGGCGCCAGCTTCATTTGCACATACAGGAAGCACAAACAGACAGCCTCCCTACTCGCCTGTGAGTAGGGAGGCCGGGAGTGCCACAAAGTAACAAGAATTAGGAGGAAACCGTAAGAGCCAAGCCAAATGTCTCGTTGTGGGGATATTTCAGCTTCATATCGGAGGGGCAATATGAGCCCATCAACACGCACAGACGAGAGAGAATGTCAAGTGATGGCAACAAACATAAAGACAACGCCCGACCTTGTACTTCCAACTGGGAAAAAAATTGCACTTTTAAGATGTTCAATATTAATTTAAGTACATTTTTGTCGAGTTTATTTTTGTTTATTTATTAAGAATTACCAAGTTATTTACCTTCCAATTGTATTACAATGGTAAACAATTCTACAGTCATGAGAAAATAAAAGTGTATATCCTTTTAAATGGTTACTTGCGTAATTGTTACATAATATGATTCCATTATAAAAACTGTATATTTTTATCGACTATTTCTTCCGTTTAAGAGCACAATGCAGACGAAAGCTCTGAATCTGTCCTATTTTTAAAAATCAATTGTGTGGCACCTTGAGACAAGAATATGTTGATTGACAGTCTAAAAATAACATAACTGTTATTTTTTACAGTTTATCCATTTTTATGTATAAAGTATAAACATTGCTGTTTGAATCACAATTTTGCAGAGGAAAAATCGCGAGTATTTTTTTCCCCCAAAATTTTGCAACAATAACTCCAAATCATTATTGAAGTTGTGTTATAATGAGTTGTTGTTATTTACGGTGAAGTAAAACTCCTCAGCCTTTGTGTACAGGGCGCTTTTTAACAACAATTGCTGTGTGCCTGGAAGGCTAGTCTCTTTAAATCAGTGGTTCTTAACCTGGGTTCGATCGAACCCTAGGGGTTCGGTGAGTCGGCCTCAGGGGTTCGGCGGAGGTCAAGTCACACCTGACTCATCGTGTAAATAAAAAACTTCTCCCTATCGGCGTACTATGGATACCCCCAAACAATATTCCCTTTAATTTTCCATCTGATTTACAGGTGTGTCATTTGTTGTGAGTTCATGGACTGTGTTGGTTTTGTTCTTTGAACAAGGTGATGTTCATACACGGTTCATTTTGTGCACCACTAAAAAAACATATAACTTTGTTTTGAATATGAAAAAGAAAACATTTTATTTATCACTAAAGAAGGCTTCGGTGAATGGGCATATGAAACTGGTGGGGTTCGGTACCTCCAACTAGGTTAAGAATCACTGCTTTAAATTAAGACTAAACAAAGTTGATTTTGCGGTCTATATTCTGCTCTTCATTGACTACCAATCCATCCATCCATCCATTTTCTACCGCTTATTCCCTTTGGGGTCGCGGGGGGCGCTGGAGCCTATCTCAGCTACAATCGGGCGGAAGGCGGGATACCAATGTCAGCCATATTATTCTGAGCAGCAAGGACTGACACATCTGTCCAATGTCTCATTTCCTGTTCTATGGTTATCATCACATTTTTGTATAGGCATTACAAAGAAACAAAAAGAACCCAAGCATGATGTGTTGGTGCTAGTTTGCTAACAACCTTGTTTTCTCTCAGATCTTTCTTTCCTGTCTTTCTGGGTCATGGAGCCCGCACCCCCGCCCCCTGCCAATGTTTTGATAGGGTCTCAAGCCAGCTGACAGTTGGCTGCTTGTCTATTTTTATCGCACCACTCTCGCCTGTTGATGGCTCTAGATAACTTAAGTTCTGTGCCTTCAAGCTCGTCACTGCTGAAGCTTTTACACTAAAAGGTGCAATCAGGAAGTGAACAGATTCTGATGGAGATTTTAGTTTATTATAATAAAAAAAACATCCCAGGTAGTGTTGATGACTTTCTGTTCCAGTACTTTCAGTATTGTATCATCTGTCGAAAAAATAAGCAACATTGCACCACTGGTCGCTCCGTGCATGTTCTCTAAGTTCCTTACAATGTAAGCTAAAAATGGTAAAAGGAGACACCATTTGGATTTATTTCTAAACTGCTAGTGTCGAGGGATCTAGATTATAGTTTTAATAATGATTTAAAGAAAACAAAATAATTTTTTTCCGCCACCTACGCTACAAAAATGTGTTGAAAAAGCTGGAATTATTATTATAATGTTTTTACAAAGGTCTTTATTTTTGCCTTACTTTAAAGCGTTTGATGTGAAGGGGCATGTATTGTAGATTTAATAATGATAAAATAAAAAAATGCAGATTGTTGGCACCTTGCTTCCTTCCTGTTGGTTATAAAAGTGACAGGAAATAAAAACATTTGATGTTTGCGTAAATTTCTAGTTTTGAAAAATGACCTAATTTTAACGCTTCCCACGTGAAGAGACATGAATAAAATACAAATGTTGTCTTTTTGGAGGGATGCACCTTCCTCCTGTTGGTGTAAGAATATCCACAAACATATATCATATACAGTGCATTCGGAAATTATGAATTGTTTTTTTATGTGAGCCTTTTTCCAAAATGGAATATATTCATTTTTGTCCTCAAAATTCTACACACAATATCCCATAATGACAATGTGAAAAGCTTATTTTATTTTGCAAATGTATTAAAAATTAAAAAAATCACATGTACATAAGTATTCACAGCCTTAGCTCAATACTTTGTTGATGCACCTTTAGCAGCAATTACAGCCTCAAGTCTTTTTGAATACGATGCCACAAGCTTGGCACACCTATCTTTGGGCAGTGTCACCCATTCCTCTCTACAGCACCTCTCAAGCTCCATCAGTGTGTTGGTTTTCATCCAGGATATCTCTCTACATTGCTGCATTCATCTTTCCCTCTATCCTGACTAGTCCCCCAGTTCCTTTCGCCGTAAAACATCCCCACAGCATGATGCTGCCACCACCATGCTTCACTGTAGGGATGGTATTGGCCTGTTGATAAGCGGTGCTTGGTTTCCTCCAAACATGACGACTGGCATTCATGCCGAAGAGTTCAATCTTTGTCTCATCAGACCAGAGACTTTAGTTTCTCATGGTCCGAGAGTCTTTCAGGGGCATTTTGGCAAACTTTTTTTTATTTAGAAATGGCTTCCTTCTGGCTACTCTACCATACAGGCCTGATTGGTGGATTGCTGCAGAGATGGTTGTCCTTCTGGAAGGTTTTTCTCTCTCTACATAGGAATGCTGTAGCTCTGACAGAGTGACAGTTGACAGCTCTTGGTCACATCCCTGACTAGACTAAGATGAATGCAGCAATGTACAGAGACATTCTGGATGAAAACCAATGCTTCCCACCCAACCTAATGGAGCTTGAGAGGTGCTGCAAAGAGGAATGGGCAAAACTGCCCAAAGATAGGTGTGCCAAGTTTGTGGCATTGTATTCAAAAAGACTTGAGGCTGTAATTGCTGCCAAAGGTGCATCAACAAAGTATTGAGCAAAGGCTGTGAATACTTATGTACATGTGATTTTTTACTTTCAATACATTTGCAAAACAAAAATAAAATACTTTTCCCATCGTCATTATGGGGTATTCTGCAATGAGGTGGCGACTTGTCCAGGGTGTACCCTGCCTACGGCTCGAATGCAGCGACCCCAAAAGGGACAAGCGGTAGAAAATGGATGGATGGGATGGATTATGGGGTATTGTCTGTAGAATTTTGAGAGCAAAAATAAATTTCTTCCATTTTGGAATTAGGATGTCACAACAAAATGTGGAAAAGATGAAGCGCTGTGAATACTTCCCAGATGCTCTGCAAAACCTTGTTTACTTATTTTTAAGCTGTCAGTGTTAAGGAAAATACAAATATTGTTGTATTCTTTTCAAAACCTAGTTAAACAATGTGCAATGTATATCATTTATCTCGTATATTGTCTATATCGCCCAACCCTCATGGCCATGTTTGCAGTTTCCCTTAAGTTGTCCTTATAGATAGGATCGACTGTATATCTATTTAAAAAAGTGCAATGCTTGTGCTAATTCCACTGGCTGATTTACAACGAGGCGCATCCCTGCCAAAAGTTCTGGGGGGCATTTAAAACAGCAAAATGCTTGTTCCAGAACGTTCCTATTTAATGATCAACAATCCACATTTGAGCTGTGTCAGGCGAGGTCGCCTTGCCAAAGGATGTTTTCATCGGGGCCAAAACGTTATGAGCCTTGTCGAAAAACCGGCCATTGCTTAATGAAGGACACCTTGGCTTGTGCTGCTCAGTGCAAATCAGATGCATACAAACCTGAAATCTTTTCATAGAGCAACTCTGTTCAATGTCTTTTTGAAGGCTATTTTTGGTATCAAAAGTGATTTCTTTTTATACCTGCATTGCTATTTATATCTCTCTGTCAGTGTGCAGGGGAAGAGAACTGGGTCGACAGTCGGACGGTGTACATCGGCCATAAAGAACCCCCTCCGGGAGCTGAGGCCTACATCCCTCAGCGTTACCCTGACAACCGCATCGTCTCCTCAAAGGTCAGAATCCCCTACCTATTACTCCTCATTGCTGTTATTTTGTTCACCTTTTAAGCTCACTCCCAGCCATCTTTGATATAATAATGTACCATATTTGTCTTACAGTATACCTCCTGGAACTTCATCCCCAAGAACTTGTTTGAACAGTTCCGAAGAATTGCCAATTTCTACTTTTTGGTCATATTTCTGGTCCAGGTGAGCATTTATTAGAGGGATTAAAATGCTTAAAAGGAAAAGAAGTGCTGCTGCATAGTGAAATGAGGCCATGTTAGTTTTTCCTACTATCACTAATATGTGAAATGTCACGCTGTGGGTAGGAGTCATTCAGCGCAGTGCTTGGTAGTATTGTGGATTATACTTGTTTTATTTCTGGTCACTGACACGGTTGTACTTTATTTTTATTACATTCTATTCAGCCCTCACTATAAAGTAGAATTGGATGGATTTCTCGCTTGGCAGACAGCTAACATTGTCCACTATAACTGTCCAGGAGGCTGCAGATAGATTTACTGCACAGTCATTTTATTGGCAGTAATTTATTATGTATTCACAGCGCAATAACCCTTAAATCAACAAATGTAGTCAAATAGCGCGGCATATCATAAATAGCCTGAATAAAAAAGTATAAGATATTGATGATAATAATAGTTGCTTTGTGGTTTAAACTATTGAAAATACATCAAATATTTTGATACACTTCCAATCTATTTAGTATAGTAGTTTTATATCAGTTACGTACACAGATTAATATGCAACATGTGTACATATTCCCTGGAAGAGAAACATAATGAAACAGTTTAGAAAATATTTTATTTTGAAAGGTGTGTACCTGAATCCTGCTGGAGTCTCGCGTGTTATTTACTATTAGTTGTCCACTACAAACTACCAAGAGCCTGAGGAACTTTACTAGTAAAACTACAGTATTTTTCAAACAAGCCACAGTAATAGGGCCGATTTAGGGATGTAACGATATCAAAATCTCACAGTGCGATATTATTGTGGTATACTGTATGTCCCCCAAAACAACAAACCACTTAAAAATGCCATAGTGTGTAAAATGAAGTGGCAAGAATGTTTAGAGTAAACACACTCACTGTAATTGAACACAAACTGAATGCTCAAATGTTTGAGTCATATTTATTACTACAAACAAGTGCAAATAATTGTGCGGGAACATCCATTATGTCTTTCAACGTTTACTTTCCAAGGAGCAGGGTCCTCTACAGTGGATCAGTATGGAAAATGCAGTGTCTCAGAAAAGTTAGCTCACATTTGAACTTTTAGTTATATAAATACTAAGGGTGTCAAAATACTGATGTTAGAATACATTGCGATTCTTATTTGGAACGATTCTTAACTGATAAAAAAAAAATATATATATATATTATATATATATGTGTATATATATATATATATATATATATATATATATATGAGAATCAGCACCTCCAAGTCCGAGTCCATGGTTCTCGCCCGGAAAAGGGTGGAGTGCCATCTCCGGGTTGGGGAGGAGATCTTGCCCCAAGTGGAGGAGTTCAAGTACCTCGGAGTCTTGTTCACGAGTGAGGGAAGAGTGGATCGTGAGATCAACAGGCGGATCGGTGCGGCGTCTTCAGTAATGCGGACGCTGTATCGATCCGTTGTGGTGAAGAAGGAGCTGAGCCGGAAGGCAAAGCTCTCAATTTACCGGTTGATCTACGTTCCCATCCTCACCTATGGTCATGAGCTTTGGGTTATGACCGAAAGGACAAGATCACGGGTACAAGCGGCCGAAATGAGTTTCCTCCGCCGGGTGGCGGGGCTCTCCCTTAGAGATAGGGTGAGAAGCTCTGTCATCCGGGGGGAGCTCAAAGTAAAGCCGCTGCTCCTCCACATCGAGAGGAGCCAGATGAGGTGGTTCGGGCATCTGGTCAGGATGCCACCCGAGCGCCTCCCTAAGGAGGTGTTTAGGGCATGTCCGACCGGTAGGAGGCCACGAGGGAGACCCAGGACAAGTTGGGAAGACTATGTCTCCCGGCTGGCCTGGGAACGCCTCGGGATCCCCCGGGAGGAGCTGGACGAAGTGGCTGGGGAGAGGGAAGTCTGGGCTTCCCTGCTTAGGCTGCTGCCCCCGCGACCCGACCTCGGATAAGCGGAAGAAGATGGATGGATGGATGGATGGATATATATATGTATTTATATACACACACACACACACATATATATATACATATATATACATATATATATACCGGTATATATATATATATATATATATATATATATATATATATATATATATATATATATATATATATATGTATATAAATATACACATATATACACACACACACACATATATATATATATATATATATATATATATATATATATATATATATATATATATATATATATATATATATATATATATATATATATATGTGTGTGTGTGTGTGTGTGTGTGTATGTATGTACAGTGTATGTGTGTGTACATATATATATATATATATATATATATATATACTTCTTTTTTTTTTTTTTTTTTTAATCTGTCCTGTTCAGCCACTCAGGCAAATCATATTGTTGATGTAGATGGCCATATCCGTTGTACATATTTACTTTAGAAAAGAGAAGTGTGTGATTCTTATTTGTATTTGACTTTATTCAATGTTTGGCTATCATTTTATTAAACAAAACCAGTTTTCTTTTACGTTGTACAGAAATGTATCACAGCTGTTTATCTATGTTATGGTGGAATGTAGTTAATCATAGAACTAGCACCCATTTTTTAAAATCGAGAATCGTTTTTTAATTGCAAATTGATTCTGAATCGAATCATTACACCCAAGCATCGAATCGAACCATGTGGTCCCCGAAGATTCACAGCTTTAATAAATACCTTACAAGTTGACGTTTAGCTTCGCTGGCTTCATAATTTCCGGGTGATGGTAATTTGTCAGGTAGCTTCGGTGTGTAGCAGGTGCTTTCCCTCGGCACAGTGTGCCGTGACTGACTCGGTTTTGACCTGGAACACTCGAGACGAATGTGGCGCGCTTTATTAACTCCGCCACAGAGGTTATGTTTTCGCCAGGGTTTGTTTATCTGTTTTTTTTTATAGCAACATTAGTCAAAACAGTTAAGGACAGGTTTTGAAAAGAACAAGTCCTCTTATTGAAGTGGAACACACTTCACTTCCTGCTTCCTCTTTCTCTCCCCTTTACGGCGGGGAGATGTAGTGTATTTTCAGACACGCCAAAGCTAAAAAACTACATTTACCAAATTTTCATTTGAAACTGCAATACCGCTGTATCTACAATACCATTACATCCCTGCTACCGATTAAAGGGGAACATTATCACCAGACCTATGTAAGCGTCAATATATACCTTGATGTTGCAGAAAAAAGACCATATATTTTTTTAACCGATTTCCGAACTCTAAATGGGTGCATTTTGGCGAATTAAACGCCTTTCTAATAGTCGCTCTCGGAGCGATGACGTCACAACGTGGCGTCACATCGGGAAGCAATCCGCCATTTTCTCAAACACCGAGTCAAATCAGCTCTGTTATTTTCCGTTTTTTCGACTGTTTTCTGTACCTTGGAGACATCATGCCTCGTCGGTGTGTTGTCGGAGGGTGTAACAACACGAACAGGGACGGATTCAAGTTGCACCAGTGGCCCAAAGATGCGAAAGTGGCAAGAAATTGGACGTTTGTTCCGCACACTTTACCGACGAAAGCTATGCTACGACAGAGATGGCAAGAATGTGTGGATATCCTGCGACACTCAAAGCAGATGCATTTCCAACGATAAAGTCAAAGAAATCTGCCGCCAGACCCCCATTGAATCTGCCGGAGTGTGTGAGCAATTCAGGGACAAAGGACCTCGGTAGCACGGCAAGCAATGGCGGCAGTTTGTTCCCGCAGACAAGCGAGCTAAACCCCCTATCAACCCTAGCTTCCCTGGCCTGCTGACATCAACTCCAAAACTGGACAGCTTTCAGGAAAAGAGCGCGGATGAGGGTATGTCTACAGAATATATTAATTGATGAAAATTGGGCTGTCTGCACTCTCAAAGTGCATGTTGTTGCCAAATGTATTTCATATGCTGTAAACCTAGTTCATAGTTGTTAGTTTCCTTTAATGCCAAACAAACACATACCAATCGTTGGTTAGAAGGCGATCGCCGAATTCGTCCTCGCTTTCTCCCGTGTCGCTGGCTGTCGTGTCGTTTTCGTCGGTTTCGCTTGCATGCGGTTCAAACCGATATGGCTCAATAGCTTCAGTTTCTTCTTCAATTTCGTTTTCGCTACCTGCCTCCACACTACAACCATCCGTTTCAATACATGCGTAATCTGTTGAATCGCTTAAGCCGCTGAAATCCGAGTCTGAATCCGAGCTAATGTCGCTATAGCTTGCTGTTCTTTCCGCCATGTTTGTTTGTGTTGGCTTCACTATGTGACGTCACAGGAAAATGGAGGGGTGTATATAACGATGGTTAAAATCAGGCACTTTGAAGCTTTTTTTAGGGATATTGCGTGATGGGTAAAATTTTGAAAAAAACTTTGAAAAATATAATAAGCCACTGGGAACTGATTAATGGTTTTAACCATTCTGAAATTGTGATAATGTTCCCCTTTAATGAAATACACACTGTATCATTTCAACAAATGTTGTCACATAAGAGAAAACATATTAGCATTATGCTAACTTATCATGGAAAACCCCTAGTGACAGGCTAACACAATAAGTGCTATAGTCATTTTCATTTGTAATTTTAAGTATGAAACTCGAGCTATTTTTCAAGAGCAGTACTTTTAAGCTTCGCTCAAATGTTATAATGCTCGAAATAACTGATTTAGACCGTGTAGAGAAGGAAAACTAATGTTTTAGAGAGCTAGCTTGTTAAGAAGTACGGCACATCTGAATGGACAAACTGGCATTAATGAGATCACTTCACAGTGCGCTCCTCTCTGTTTTTTAGACACAAGTGGCTTAATATCCTAATATTTTAGATTTATTATGAATATCATGTTGCATTCACACGCGCCTCTTCCTCCCCAGCTCATCATCGACACCCCTACCAGCCCCGTCACCAGCGGCCTGCCCCTCTTCTTTGTTATCACCGTCACTGCCATCAAACAGGTGGGACACACACACAACTTTCTGCTTCGAACACGCACACACTTCCTCTACCGATCAGCTCTTCTATTATCTCTATATACACACATTCCTCTCTGGGCGAAAGGAGCAGCCATTGAATATGTCTGGTGATGTGAGAAATATGATAATGAATGGTCTCCTCTGTTCATCACTGGAGCCCCAGAGGAGATGCATCCTCCTTCCCTCGTTCTCCCCCTACACACACACACACACACACACACACACACACACACACACACACACACACACACCGAGAGTCGAGGTGCTATCAGTGATAGATGGCCAAAGAGACCAGAAATGTAGCGGAACATTAATCTAGCGCATGACGTGTGGGCTAGAAATCAAAGAAGCAGGTCACCCGGCTGAGTGTGCGCTACGCTAATTAATCACATCACGCTCGCTCCTCACTCCGCTAGTGCGCAATCATCACCCTGGATGCATCTTTTCGCCATCTTTCCCTCTCAGGGCTACGAGGACTGGTTGCGTCACAGAGCCGACTGCTCCATAAACGAGTGTCCCGTGGACGTGGTGCAGCGGGGGAAGGTGGCGAGGACGCAGAGTCAAGAGTTGAGGGTAAGAGCGGGCTCGTTAAAGGAGGAGGAGCACCTGAGGCCTCTCCAACCCATGACCTCTTCACCCTCATGCCAATTAAGCTACCCTTAAATAAGCCTGCACATTTATTTTCTGTCTGTGTCAGCTGCTGGATGTTTGAATTTCCCTTGGGATTACTAAAGTATTAATTTATCTATTGGGCTCCACTCTTATAGATGCCGTGTCTCAGTTAATTACCTCCACTTGAAACAAATAGGCACCTCCCCACTAGGCATGGGTACCAAATTCGGTAATCTTATAGACACCGGCCGAAGTCCGTCTGTACTACAAGGTATCGATTCACATAGAATCAATCGGTGACATATTTCAATACCTACCGTATTTTTCGGACTATAAGTCGCAGTTTTTTTCATTAGTTTGGCCGGGGGTACGACTTATACTAAGGAGCGATTTATGTGTGAAATTATTAACACATTACCGTAAAATATCAAATAATACAATTTAGCTCATTCACGTAAGAGACTAGACGTATAAGATTTCATGGGATTTAGCGATCAGGAGTGACAGATTGTTTGGTAAACGTATAGCATGTTCTATATGTTATAGTTATTTGAATGACTCTTACCATAATATGTTACGTTAACATACCAGGCACGTTCTCAGTTGGTTATTTATGCCTCATATAACGTACACTTATTCAGCCTGTTGTTCACTATTCTTTATTTATTTTAAATTGCCTTTCAAATGTCTATTCTTGAAGTTGGGTTTTATCAAATAAATTTCCCCAAAAAATGCGACTTATACTCCAGTGCGACTTATATATGTTTTTTTTCCTTCTTTATTATGCATTTTCGGCCGGGGCGACTTATACTCCGGAGCGACTTATAGTCCGAAAAATACGGTATGTTGCTCGTGACGTCACGTCCGGTGCGGACTCAACACCGGCTCAAACCTTTGGCAAGGAAACAATCACTCAAGCAGCACATGTTCAATGCCAGCAAGTTTGCCTGGTAGAAAACGCACAAACGTTAAGTAAGGCTCCACTTTTCAAAATGCGCTAGCTCTATGCTAATTTGCAATGGCTTTTCTATATACCTGCTACTGATTAGCATTAGCAATTCTACATGGCTGTTACAACACCTCCAAATTTGGTATTAAAAACTTCAACTATGATGCACGTTTAATCATATAGCTAGTGTGTAATAAGTGCAATATTTACTGTACAGTACAAACACTTTGTAGGGTGCAACACTTGAATAAAGTACAGTGTTTTATTGTCCTATATTTAAACAGTGTTACTGTTCAAACTGCGATGAGGTGGCGACTTGTCCAGGGTATACCCCGCCCACCGCCCGAGATAGGTTCCAGCACCCCCCCCCCCCCCCCCCCCCCCGCGCGATCCCAAAAGGGACAAGCGGTAGAAAATGGATGGATGGATGTTCAAACTGTGTGTAATGTTACAGTGACCAAAAATATTAAATATTCTTGTTGAGTAAAACATCTGCCTTGTTTATAATGAATGCTTAGGCCTTCTACGCTACTGTATTTTGATTTTGGCCAATGTGGTGGTACTTAGAGCAGAGGTGGGCAAACATTTTGGCCCAGGGGCCACATTGGCTTTTGAAATTTTAAATTTCACAGACAGGCCAGGCAAGCACATGATGCATTTCAAAGCATATCATATCTGTTGGAACTAAGAGTAGGCTTCTCAAACATGGGCTATTTTAATCATAATGCATCTATTTTTAACAATATCAGTACACTGCCTTCCCCCTAATGCAGCTGGGATAGGCTCCAGCACTGCCGTCACCCCGAAAGGGACAAGTGGGAGAAAATAGATGGATGGATGGCATATCAGAACATCAAAGAAACAGAAATGGTATTAAAGGTAAGAAAATTGATGGATAGATGGAGTATCGTTGATCACAATATTTTTCCAGTCCGTCGAAGTCTAGTACCAGTTTTGTTGTGGCAATTCTCAAAACAGATCTTTGCTCAATTCTATTTTAATATTCAGCAGGCCGGATTAAAGTAACCAGTGTGGATGTGGGCCGTAGTTTGCCCATCCCTGACTTCGAGAAACAAGTGTTTTCCAAGGGTGGTACTTGGTGGAAAAAGGTTTGAGAACCACTGGATTACAGAGTACCGGGAATTGGTACCGTACTAGTTCAATGGTGAAAAGGTACCCATCCCTACTCCCACAAATAGATGCCTCTCTTTTTTTCAAAGTGGTTACTTTAACTACGCCACGTCTAAACTATTGTTCAATTTCTGTTGGTGTAATGGTAGACACTTTTGTCTTTCATGGCATAGGGTAAGGGTTCAATTCCCATTCAGAGTTGTGTCAAAAAGGACATCCTGCTTAAAAAACTAAGCCAAAACATTGATGTGACCCCTATAAAAGATAACAATTGAAAAAAGGTACTCTACTGTTGTCTAAAGGGTTTGTTGCTCATCAAAATAGCAGCACCTACCGTGCCACGGTCTTTCAAGTAAATACGGAGTCGTGTCGCTGCCTTCTGCCCGAGTGCAGCCTTTCCCCCCGACCCCCGCGACATTGAGAGAGACAAAAGGTAGAAAACGGATGGATGTATTGAATATTTATCAAGTAGTTTTTAAGTTTCCTTATATTTTTAACGTTGTGTAGTTTTTTGGGGGGGTTATTTCCCTCCGTGCGGCTCTGTGTGGCCTTGAAAAGGCTCGCAAAGAAAGTGGTGTGCTTTGCTTTGCAGAACTCAGACTTTCTTACCTCTGCTAAAAAGGTTGTTTTCGCCAGGGTTTGTTTGTTTGTCTGTCTGTTTACAACAACAATGGATGGATTTTGACGACGTTTTCAAGAAATGTAAAAAAAAAAAAAAAAATCCTCTCATCTACAGCACACTTCACTTCCTGCTTACGGTCTTCCACGCCCCGCACCTTGCCAGCCCCGTGCTGTGCAGAGGACCCGGCCAACGCTAAAGCGCCAGAAAAAAAACTACCTACCAAGTTTTTGTTTGCCCATAAAAGCCGATACAGATAACTTTCTGCTTCTTAAGACCGATACTGATAACTTATTTATATCTAATATTTTTTTAAATGTAGATTTTGTGCACACCTGTCTTTGCAGCTGACTTTAGGGCAGCTTTTTTAGCAGCAGGCATCTTCGTAGTCTTTCTAAACACCGTCGTAGCGATGCTGGCGTTTCAGGGGAATGACGAGGTTTGATGTGTTAAGGTTTAATGTTTTTCTCACCTCTGAGAATGTTTGCAGAACATTTGGTGCAAAAGTAGCACGCAAAATCTAAAACCGTGGAGAAGCCCCACACGATCGACGCTATGCAGAAACAGTAAACAGGTCGGTTAATGCTCGATCAGGGGGAAAAAAAGAGCGCTTGATTTGGCCACCCTAACCCACCTACAGCACAGTACGGGTAATCTCGCTTCATTTGAGCACTTTTTTTTCCCCCATCGGTTATTTTAGCTTTGTTTGAATATTATCGGATTTATCGGTATAAGATCACAATTCCTATTATGGGCCTGATAATTATTTGCCTAATTTTTATCGTGCACTTATGGATGAATCGTCCCTGTGTTGTGTGCGGAAGTAATAATGAAAATATTGCTAAATTGATACCAGTCAGTTAAAACTGACTATTATGGCATCCCTTGATATTTTATAATAATGCTAGTATATATATATATATATATATATATATATATATATATAGAGATGCAAGAAAAAAATTCAGATTCCAGGTAAATAATCAGGAATCATAGTCTCCAAAATAAATTCTACATTCACGTGCAGGGCAATGTCTTTTTTTTTTTTTCCTTTTTTTTCTCCCGTCTGCTCCCTTTTTTTTAATCCACGTCGTCACGAGTGTCTCTCTTGTGTTTTGTGACCGTGTTTCTCACCGCCGTAGATCAAACGGAGCGGATTAAAGTGTGAGCCGGCAGGAGGAATAATGATGAATATTTTAATCACGCTGACTCGAGCGTGTGTCATGTGTACGGTCACCATGGCGACAGGATTTTATCCACGCGTAAGCCGCTCGGTCGGCATTATCGGTTATGCAACTTCTCAATCCTTTTGTAAAAAAATTAAAATAAAGAAAAATGGGAGTTGTAAAGGGGGAGTGGTGCCTGCAGGTTTGTTCGTGTCCTTATCTATTATTTATGTGGACGCCATGATTGGGTATGTGATGATGATGATAATGGCGGTGTGTTTCCGCGGCAGGTGGGCGACATCGTGGTGGTGAAGGAGGATGAGACGTTCCCATGTGACCTCATCCTGCTCTCCTCCAGCCGACAGGATGGTACCTGCTACGTCACCACCACCAGCCTGGATGGAGAGTCCAGTCACAAGGTGCCACCAGAATATGACACGCTAGTAACAGAAACTGTTGGTGCACAGAACACAGCGTCATTTTGATGGTGTGCAAAGTTGTTATCTTTAGAGGGAAAATAAGTACTTTATATTATGGTAGATATTCCTACTTTTTGATTATGTTATGACTTTATAGTCTCTTATAGAACAACTTTATACATTTTTTCTCTTGTCATGTTAGTCTCATGCGTTTGCCACATTTCTTTTACCATTAACATTTAACACTATCATCCATAGATTTATTCCCAATATAGTATAAATACATGATAATTTAAAAAGATCTAGTAATGTTACATTTGTTTTTGTAAAACGTAATTTTTGTAAACATTTTGTTAAATTTTATTTTGTTAAATACCAGCATTTACTTTGTAAAAATCCCAACATTATTCTTGTCATTTTGCTAAATTTTTTTGTAATGTTGCAACATAACTTTCTTTAAGAGACTTGCAAAATGTTACAACTTATTTCTCGTAAAATAACGCCTTTTTTCCAGTTATCTTATGACTTTGGTCTTAAAAATCACGAGTTTGTTTTCTATTACATTTAGTTATGACTTTAGTATTATTGTTTATATTGTAAAAAAAAAAAAACGAATAATATTACAACTTTATTCCAACAAAATGACAAAATGTTTTAAAAATGGTTAATTTTAACATTTTATGTGAAAATTACAACTTTGTTCTTTTAATTTTGCCACTTTTTACTTAAAATGTTTTTTTTTTTTATGGGTATGAGGTTGTGATATAATATATAATAATATCACAACCTAATACCCGTAAAGTCAGAACTTTACTTTTGTAATATCACAACCTAATTACCAGTAAAACAATTTTTTTATTTTATGACTGTATTATTTTTTTAAATACAGATGTATTACTGTATTGTCATAATCCAACTTTTTCGTTGCTACACAACAACAAAAATATGACTTTTACAAGAAAAACTTGGAAATTACACTTTGAATATTCCAACTAAATTATGATGGATTCCTGTTTTACCCCAACCTCATTCATGTGAAATTACAACTTTTTGATTCACGATTGAGAAACGCAGAACACAAGTTTATTTGGATCATATTTTATGCATTTGTAGCAGTACTTGACAGCTCATCATAGACCAAAAATAGTATTTCTGTCATCAATTTTGGTAGTTTTTTTTACTAATACATGGAGCCTGTAAGGTCCAAGTATCTGTTTTTATCATAGACAATTAGTGGGATTGGCATAAATCTGTTTCAAAATCTAATTTTCACCATCTTAAACCTTTGTCAACTGTACAGGCATTTTTAGAAACAACATTCTTGACTTTTAAAGGGGAACTACACTTTTTTGGAATTTTGCCTATCTATCGTTCACAATCCTTATGAGAGACAAGAAGACAAATTATTTATTTTTTTGGAATTCTAACATGTAAAAATCGGCTTGTTCGTGATGGCTAGCAATGCAGCTAATGGGAGCAATCAATTCTACCTCTAAATCACTTTAAAAATGCATTCAAAAACCGTCAACAATACTTCATTTATGTTCCGTAACCTGTATAATAACCAAACTGTAGCGACATTGTTATTGTAAGAGCGAACACTGAGGAACTCCTTTTCTAGCGTAGTAACACATCAGCGTGCTTTGGTATCAGCCGTAAAAGCTAACTACGGCGAAAGATAAGCTAGCTTCTACGACAACACAAAACGTGTTTGAGTTTGTAATGCACAACACTGCGATACAACACCAATCTTTACTGACTGAAAAACAAACAATCATATGACATTATCTGTAAAGAATTAGCCCACATTTCATGTTTTGTTTTTACACAGCTGGCCAGACAGCATGTGTACTGTAGTTGTAATAACATGCATGACGAGCTGCGTGTATGATGATCGATATTTAAGTGTGACTCACTCTATGAACAGTTGTTCGTTTGGTCCAGCTGGCCGAGGACGTTTTTTTCTGGTTTATTTGGGAAAGCACTTCATTTATGTCGAAATAGCATGTCTCCAAGTTCTACATGAATAGTGTCAAAGTCACTTTCATCTCACTCTCTCGGCTTTTGTCTGCTCCGTCTCACCCTTTCTTCGTGCTTGCTTCTAGAAGCAGCAGTTCATCCTCCATATATTCAGCTTCAAAAAGATATGGTTGGGAATCCTCATTTGTCCAAAAATAGTCGTTTTCATTGTCTTGTTATCGATTCTGCCATGATTAGAACAAACACACGTGTTTGTTTCCGGAAGTTGGAACACAATTGTTGCCAGAAGTCGGACGCGCACTGCTATGGAAACAGAAATCAATGCGCTGAAGAAATCAGTTCCAGCATTGATTAAAATGACCAAAATATGGTAAATATTGAACACGTTGTTATGAACGTGTCTGTTACTTCATTGTATATAGACTTGCAGTGTGTATATAAAACATTGATGGAGGGGTTTGAGGTTGTTTTAGAGGGCTTTGAAGGTGACTCCCATTTGTGGCATCTTCCAAGCGAATTTTATCTTTAAAATCCTAAAAAAAAAAAAAGATGTTCTTGTCTCTCATTATGATTGTGAACGATAGGCAAAATTTTAAAAAGCGCAGTTCCCCTTTAAGTGCAAAAAGAAGTAAACCGCTGTTAATGTTAAGATGTATATGTTAATGTTAAGATGTAAAAACATTAAGATGCTCAGCAAAGTACCCACCTGCCCTTGGGACTCCCTAATGACATCACCACCCTAGCAGTGCTGCATGCAAGCTCCTGATGAAGCCTGGGGGAGGTTGGAGCTCATCTCCATTTCCCTCTGCCATTTTGTCCAAGCTGCCCGTCAACTGTGAAGCCTGCTGCTCTCAGTAGCTATAGGTGACATTTTCCTTCCCACCTTCCTCCTTCAGACCTATTACGCCATACCAGATACCATGGCCTTTAGGACCGAGCGGGAGGTAGATTCCTTACATGCCACCATCGAATGTGAACAACCACAGCCTGACCTCTACAAGTGAGTGTGACACACACACACACACACACTGCTGGATGTTGTTTGACACACACACACACACACACACACACACACACACACACACACACACACACACACACACACACACACACACAATCTCCTTGCTTCTTAACTGCGTCATTGTCATGTTCTACTTTGCTCTTTCAGATTTGTGGGACGCATCCATATTTATAAGGACAAAGATGAACCTGTCGCGAGGTCAGTGTTCTTTTTTTTTTTTACATTTAATTTCGTACAATGAAGGACAAAACCATCAATAAATATATCCTGGTCCAAATTTGAATGAAAATGAATATTTGTTGAATTATTTTTGAGAAATGCATCATTATTAATTGTGACAATTTTTAATAACATTTCAAAATTTGCTTTGCACATATGTTCTTGGAATATTTGACTTTTTTTATTGTGATATTACAACCTAATTGTTAGGCTCGCAAAAACAGAAAGGGAGATGTATACGTCCTAAAGTATTTAATTTACCAATTTGGGATAAAACAAAAAACATTGGCACCGGGTGGAGGAACCAGTGCCATGGAAAAACAAGGGAACAAAGTACAAAAACCAAGTGTCCATAGGAAGGCGGTAGTTGACTGAGCACAAAAAATAAAGTAACAAAAACAACAATACTTGCACGTGAAGCAGCAGGAGAAAAGTTTGCCTGGTGGAGGGATCATTAAGGAACAAACCAGCAACAAGCAGGTGCAAGTAATTGGTATAAATAAGCCACCAGTGATTGCAGCCAGGTGTGCTCATGCCTTCCCGCCTTTCTCTGCTGCCATGGCAACTAATGAAAGAGAGCTAACAAAAACACAATGAGTAGAGTGGCCAAGGAAAAGCAGGTAGAGAACAGACACGTAACAGTACCGCCCATTTAATGGACACCACCTGGCGGCCTACCCAGCTTTTCCAGAAAACGTCTGTAGAAACAGGTGAGGAGTGATGGATCAAGTACGAGAGACTGGGAAATCCCTCCCAGTCCACCAGGTACTGGAAACCTCTGACCCTTCTTCTCACATCCAAAACTGCCTTGGCCGTCAATTATCTTGGAAGGAGGCGGAGGCACCTGTGGAAGTCGCTGGAAGTCAGAAGGTTGAGGAGAGAGACATAGACCACTTGGTGTATCCCGAGGGCCTCAACAAGGCAGAGCTGGACTGAAGTTGGACAGATGATTCACTCGATGGGATACGGACCAATGAATCTGGGCTGAAGCTTTTGGGAGTCAGTGTGGAGCGGTAGGCCCCTGGATGACAGCCACACCCTTTGTCCTTGCCTATAATCCGGTGCTGGAAGGCGATGGCCAAGCGTTGATTGCGTTCTGACGTCCGCAATAGTGCAGCTCGGGTGTTACGCCAGGCCAAGCGAGCATGGCGAAGATGCGCAGTGACAAATGGCACGGCTGACTCAGAAGCCATAGGCAGCGTAAAAAAGAGAGCTGATGTGGCAGAGCTGATGAGTGAGTTACATGCATACTCAATCCACGGTAGTTTGAAGGACCAGGATGCAAGCTGTTGGTGGCAGACGCAGCGTATGGTGGCCTCCAAGTCTTGGTTTGCTTGCCGCATCTGGCCGTTGGACTGGGGGTGGTATCTGGAAGACAGATTGACCGAAGATTCCAGGGACTTGCAGAACGCCTTCCAAATAGCGAACGAGAACTGGAGACCCCTATCCGAGACCACATCAACGGGAATACTGTGAAGCCGGAAGACGTGTTGAACCAAAGTCTGCTTTTTTCTCAACGAAGAAGAAGCCAGCATCCAACAAAGAGGAAGTAGGGCGACTAGTGCCGGACGCGAGGGAGGAAGTTATATACTGTTCAAGGGACACTTGTTCGCGTCTGGAGATCTTGTACAAGTGTGGTGAGTGTAAAGGAGCACCCGGAAGGAGGTCAATAGCACAGTCATAAAGCTGATGAGGAGGAAGGGAGAGAGCATGATCGTAGCTAAATACCTCATGAAGGTCGAGGTAAAAGTATGTTGACCAAATCAGCAATATCTGCAGATCGAAGGCAATGTGAGTGAAAAAAAAACACTCCAGTTACTATTAAAAAGCTTGTTCCAGTCAATTTGGAGATTGTGCCTTGCTTGATCGGGGCAAAACAACAGAATGGTGAAAAAACAGAGCTCTTCGAAGTGGTTACCGGAGAAGCAGAGTGTGAGAGGTTCGTTTTGAAATTGCACGTTAGCAAGATGGTGCCCATCAGGAGAGGGAACTACTTTAGGAGTCTTTTAAGTGGAAACAGGTATGTTATACATTTTTACTAGCTCCTCAGCTAAAAAAACAATAATCAGCCACAGAGTCAATTAAAAGAAGAGTCTCTTTTGTTAGTAAACCATGAGATTGTACCTGGAAGATGCAACCGCTCTGTGGAAGACAATGGAGGTGATCGCAGTGGTGGAATAGTCAATGCTTGCGTGGTCCCACTGAAGGGGTGCCGTGCTTGGGAGCGGCAAGTGGAAGGATGAATGGGACAACTTGAGATGTGATGGTCTGCCTTCCCACAGTACAAAAAGAAGTGAAATGGTTGACGGCGAAGTCTCTCGGTGGACGTAAGCCGACTCCCCCTTAAATTGTATGTGCTCATCCAAAAGAATCTTGGAAGACGGTCCCACGGCAGCTGGAGGCGAGTGGAGAGGTCCCTCTCGCGGAAGTCTTGATTCCTGTGTCCACCTCCGTGGACTCAGACTACTGTTCTCCTCCTGTTCGCTGAGCCGTTAATCAATCTTAACTGACAGCAAGATGAGGTTATCAAGGTCTGTAGGTAGGTCTACCGCCACCATGTGATGCCTGATATGGTTGTCCAAACCCAGACCGAACACATCCAGAAGAGCAACAGTGTTCCAGTCACTCCCAGCGGCGAGGGTACGGAAGTCTATGGCATATTCGGATACACTGCGTCGACCCTGGCGCAGACCCAGGAGGGATCGGACAGCCTCTCGGCCCGGGAGAGTCCTCTGGAATGTTTTCTCCATGGCTTTGGAGAAAGCACGACAAGAGCTGCACAATGAGGATTGTCGACTTCACTCCGTCGTGGCCCACGCAGTGTCTTGACCGGACAGATGAGAGATGGCAAAAGCGACATGGGCCCGCTGTGAGCAGAAAGCGGCTGGTTGCGGCTCAAAGTGGAGTTGACACTGGACAAAGAATGGTCAGGCTTCTCCGGTGTCTCCAGAGAAACGTTCGGGTAGTGACAGCAAAGGAGTAAAAGCAGACCTGCTGACTTCAGTGACGACCGTGATGTCTAGTGCTGGTAACGAGGCAGCGCTGATGGTCGGTGGCACATCTGGGCTAGAGCTGGGCTTGAGGGTGGAGACGAAGGTGGTGAGTCTATTCTCCAGCACCTCCATGTGTGCTTCTTGTTGTGCCGCCAAACTATTGAGGAACGACCCCAGCTCAGCAAACTGCTTCTCTTGCTGGCCCAGGCGACTCGCTTGTTTCTAGAGAATGTTCTTAAAAGTGTCTGCGCAAAAAGTTTGGATCCCCAAAACAGAAAGGGAGACTTAATATACCAATTTGGGAAATAACAAAAATACAATGGCACTGGGTGGAGGAACCAGTGCCATGGAAAAACAAAGAGAACAAAGTACAACAACCCAAAGTGTCCATAGGAAGGCAGGATTAGACTGAGCACAAACAAATCAAGTAGCAAAATAAAGTAAAAACAACAATACTTGCGCATGAAGCAGCAGGAGGAGGAAAGTTTGCCCATGGTCTTGACACATGAACGATAATCAAGGAACAAACCAGCAACAAGCAGGTGCAAGTAATCAGTATAAATAAGGCACCGGTGATTGTAGTCAGGTGTGCTCATGCTTTCCTGCCTTCCTCTGCTGCCATGGCAACTAATGAAACACACAGAGGGAGCAGAGTGGCAAAGGAAAAGCAGGTAGAGAACAGGATCGTAACACTAATTCTCATAAGAATACAGCTTGACATATTTTTAATATTGCAACAATATTCTCATTAAATGTTTGCTTTTTTTAATGAAATTCATTTATTTTCAAAAATACAGCTTTAATTTTTAAAATTGCAATTCTTTTTTGTAATATTACATATTTGTGTTGATAAAATTACAGATCTATTGGTGTATTATTTTGACTTTTTTGTTTATTAAAATGTGATTCTTATCAATTTTTTTTATTTTTATGACATTTTAACTTTATTGTATTACTTTTCAATTATTTTAATATTGCACCTTTCTCATAAAATTATAGGGGTTTTCTTCCAATATTTAGATGTTTTAACTAGTATTGTGACTTTTTCTATACAATGCATGACTTAATTCTCCCAAATTACAAAATTTTTGTTGTAATATTACAACTTTTTATTTTATGTTCTTATTCTACTGTACTTAAAACTTTATTCTTATAAATATGTCAGATGTTTTCCTGTCATATTTTAAGTCATATTTTAAGCCAGTTTTTCCTAACATGAATTGATTTACGTGGACCCCGACTTAAACAAGTTGAAAAACTTATTCGGGTGTTACCATTTAGTGGTCAATTGTACAGAATATGTACTGAATTGTACGAAATATGTACTGAACTGTGCAATCTACTAATAAAAGTTTCAATCAATCAATCATTTCGACTTTATTCTCGTTTTTTTTTAATTCATAAAATTATGACTCTTAATATTCCAAGTTTTCTTTAAGATAAATAATAAAAAAGGTACAACTTTATTCTTCAAAATGACTATTCAATTATTTTGAAATCACCACTCTTTCTTGTAGTGTGACATATTTTTTTCCTATAAAAGCTTTAAAATGACAACCTTTGTCCCTTTTAATATTATAGTGTTCTTGGAATATAATGACTTTTTCTTGAAAATTAAGAATTTATTTTCTTAAAACCCAATTGTTTTCCTGCTAATATCAATCCTTCAGACTGCAATTTTTAGATAGATTTTTTGTTGATATTTTCACTGTCTTTCCACATTTGTGCAAATTAATAAACAATGTTGTCTGTTTTGCTAGAAGAATTACAAAACATTATACAAACGTTTGTATATGAACAATACTTTTATGAATTGTTAATCAAATCTCAGCACGCTTATGTTAGGCCCTTAACGCCAAAAAACATTATGAACACTAAGACTTGTTTTTATGATTTATGTTTTAAATTTTTATGATGTATGTTTTTATTGATCAGTGGCACACTTCTCCTGCACTCTTTCAGACCCCTCGGGGCTGAGAACCTGTTACTCCGAGGAGCCACACTGAAGAATACGCAGCATATTTATGGTGAAGATTAAAGTGACTTCTTTGGCGACACATTGAGAGAAATGTTGTCAAAGTAACCAATTGTTGTTTACCTTTTACCTCAGCTGCTGCAATCTACACCGGCATGGAGACCAAGATGGCACTCAATTACCAGTCTAAATCACAGAAGCGCTCGGCTGTGGAAAAGTGAGACGAATGGCTTGTCTGACCGCTTCCAAATTCCAATCAGTGGAGAATCTGTTTGTGCGTAAAGGTCACGCACAGGATTGTCTCATCGGGCGTCTTTGTCTCCCGTCCCCGCAGGTCCATGAATGCCTTTCTGATTGTTTACCTGTGCATCTTGATCAGTAAAGCCGTCATCAACACTGTTCTTAAGTACGCCTGGCAGTGGTCTCCGGACCGGGACGAGCCGTGGTACAACCACAGGACGGAGAACGAGAGGCAACGACACGTGGTGCGTTCACTGACACTCAGCACAATCCCTACACAGCAGGTCTAAGTCCACCCTACAATTTTCATGAATTACATATTTAGAATGTATTCTACTTAAACAACCCTAGTCTTGTACATTTCCAAGTTGTTCTCGTAATATCACAGATTGATTTATTATAATATTACAACTTTAGTTTTCTCAAATAGGGACGTTCCTGTCTTCTTACTGTAACGATGATTCGATTCGATTCAGAATTTGTGGTCGCCGATGCGATTCAGGGACGATAACATTTTTTAGAACAATACAATCCGAAATGATTTAGTGGGTTGAAATTGATTAAGTAACTTAGCCAAAAATGTAAGCAGTGTGACTGTGAAATAAATACTGTGGATATTGGACCCTGCAGGTGAAGTTTTCTATATTTCTGTTATTTCTTATAAGGGAATTAGCGTAGATTACAGAGGTTAAAATCACCCAAGATAATTATAGCAGCACCCGGATAGGTATTTTAATGCCCATCATGTACACAACACGCACAATAATACATTGCGGTTCTCGGGGCAGATGAAATGGCCGTAATTTAGATATTCCACATTTTCAAAGCAGAAGTTTGAAATCATCTTAATGTACGCGCATCAGGCTTGTTTAACGAGGGCTGCCGTTCCTTCTTGCTAAGTCCTGCCGCTGAAGTTGAAGTTCATCCATCTTATTTTCCGGAGACTCAACATTTGCCAGTATTATAACCGGAAGACTTAGCCTTCTTTTGATAACTATGCACCGGAGTCTATGGTCCGCTCCTCCCCGTCTGCCACGCTTTGGCTTTGGCTTCGGCTAGTGGTCGTTTTTTGTTCCCCGTCTGCAGCGGCCCGAGCGTCTGGTTAGCACAGTGTGGTAGCTCAGGGAAGGACTCCAGTCAAAAAGTCAGAAATTGCTGTGCTCTTTCTGCTTTATTAAGTTTGTCCAATCATACTCAAAAAAAGTTTGTTTTTTGAGTATGTCCTTTGAGCTCTGCGCAACAGTGTAAGGAAAATATGTAACAGTTGACTCAGACATCTCATCGCCCTCTGGGGAGCACCATCTTGGCTCTTTTCGCACAATGTTTACGGTCCTTAATTATTTAAAAAGTGCTAAACATTATTTTGTACAAAGTCTGCTGTTCTTGAAGCCAATGGTTTATTTTCTAGTATCGATAAAATCCAATTAATTACATTTTAAATCAAATTTAAATCTTCTGGAAGGTCAACAAGCTGAGCACAGATCGATTTTCTTTGATCTTGGGAATATAACTAGATATATCGATGAAGCGTTACACCCCTACACCTGACAAATTAAATATTCAATATTACAAATTAATTATTGTAAAATAAAATAAAATGTTTGAATTATCACGGCTTTACTTTCATTATTCATATCATAAAATCTCTGCTTTTTTTCTTTGTCATACTTTGACTTTAGTCTTGTAAAATTAAACATTTTGAAGGGAATTTTTAAGGCTTTAGTTTCATTAAATGACATCACTTTAAATTGAATTTGTTGTGCCTTTTTTCTGGTTATAGTACAACTTTATTTATTTTAACATCACAACTTTATTGTCATTAAACTACTACTTTAAATTGAGACTTTTTGTCTTGTTATTATTATTTTGTCATACATATTACAGCTTTTTTGGTAATGTTAATTTTACTCATTAAATTATGACTTTGCTATTATAAAATTGGGACTTTTTTCTTGTTTTATTATGACTTAATTGTTTTAATAATAATAATGTATTCAGTAAAATATGACTTTTTCCTCAAAATATTATGGCTATACTGCTTTACTGGTAATTTTGTTGTTATAACATGACTTTGAGCTTTATTCTAATCAATGTTGACTTTACGATCATTCTCATGATATTACGGTATTATTTTCTTTTTAGTGTTAACCCAGTACTGTCCCACTCATATTGTACCTGTTTATGCTCGTGTCATCTGGCAGGTGATCCGAGCTTTCACAGACTTCCTGGCCTTCACCGTCTTGTTCAATTACATCATTCCCGTGTCCATGTACGTCACGGTGGAGATGCAGAAATTCCTGGGCTCCTACTTCATCACCTGGGACGAGGAGATGTTTGATGAGGAGCTGGGGGAAGGCGCTCAGGTCAACACCTCTGACTTGAACGAGGAGCTGGGCCAGGTACTCGCTTTATCCGACTTTTCCCAAAACGTTCTTTGGATGTTTCCTTAGCTGCCGTCTATCCTCTCACTCCCAGGTGGAGTATGTTTTTACTGATAAGACGGGGACTCTGACAGAAAACAACATGGAGTTTATCGAATGCTGCGTAGATGGGAACGTCTACATCCCGCACGCCATCTGCAACGGTCAAATCCTTAGCGCTGCCTCCAGCATAGACATGATAGATTCCTCACCTGGAGGATACCGCAGGGTAAGTGTGTGTGCGAGTGCGTGTGCGTGTGTGTGTGTGTATGTGTGTATTTATACCCTTTTTTGAGACATCAACAAGGAAAAGTACCTTCCTTATGAGGACCGGTGAACAAGTTTGGACATAAATCATGGTCCCTATACGTTAACCCATTGCATCTATTAGAGAATGTCTCATTTGCACCGCTGGTGGTGAAATCTATCAAAATTAGGGTGGTCCCAAAAAGGAGGGATTTTTCAAATTGACTGTGTCGGTTTTAAAAGTGCTCAACCTCTGACCAACATATGAAATAGCAAGTGTGTATAAGAAATTGAAATGCGCCACCTTTGGCCAAAATGAATTAAAAATAAATAAATAAATAAAAATGTATATAGAGACATACTGTAATAATTTGAAGTAAAAATGAAGATTAAAAACAAATTACAAACAAAACAAAACAAAAAAATCTTACCTTTTTTATATTTGCATTGTATGTATACATTATTAATGTTGTAAATATAAATCTTTATATATCTAGAAAGGGTGATCCTAAAGAGGTCGACATTTTTCGAAGGTCTCAAAAAGGTAACAAATACAGGAAAGTGTGTGTGTGTTTTCTTCAGCACTTGCAGTGCACATATACACCACAACACAGCTACAATAGTAAACATACTGTAAGCAACACCAAGCTTTATTATCTTTGCATGCGGATTCTAATCATTAATTTTCATGTGTGTCTGCAGGAGCACGAGGACCTGTTCTTCCGGGCCCTGTGTCTGTGTCACACGGTGCAAGTGAAGGAGGAGGAGACGGTGGACGGCATCAAGAGGGGCATCCACCAGGGCCGACCCACATCCTTCTACATTTCTTCCTCGCCAGATGAAGTTGCGTTGGTGGAGGGAATGAAAAGGTAAATGTTGGAGAGTTGGATCGCGCAGAGTATGCATGATGTTGTAGACGATTATTGTAAAGAAAGGGGAGTCGACTTTATTTGGAAGGTTGCCTTCTCCTATTATTATAACTTTAGTCTTGTGTCTACTTTTTTTTTTCTAATACATCTTTGTGACTTTATTTTCTGCATATTATTTATTTTGTTCTCACAAAATAGATTTTTTTTCTCACAATATTACAACTTTATTATTTTTAAGTCTGTTTTTTTCCTTGAAATATTACAACCTTTAGTCTCTGAAATTCAGACTTTATTCTTATAAGGCTTTGTCTTGTAATATTATGACTGTATTCTCATAAAATTTCCTTTTTTCCCTTGTAATACTACTTTTCTTCTAAAATTAAGTATTTTCTCCCTTGTGCTATTATTGTATATATTTTTTTGAAATTCTCATTATTATTGAGACTTTTTACCTTGTGATATCATTCTTAAATTGAGATGTTTTCCTTAGTAGTAATAACTTCAAATGTTTGTTTTTTTAAATAAAAACATTCTTATAAACTCTAAACTATTACAAATGTATTGTTTTTTTTGTAATAAATTCAGTATAAATTTATTTTAAAAATATAACAAAAAATTGAGGGATGGAACAATCTATTTGGCGCAAAAACAGTAGTTTTTTTAGTTTTGATTGAGCAGAATAATTATTTCCTGAGGAGTTGTCATAATAAAGTTCTACTTTCTGTAACTAATGTATTTAGACAGGAAGTTATTGAATTAACAGTGCCTCTGCTGTTTGCACCCAAGTATTGCTCTTGAATTTGCTTCAAGATGCAGTTAATCTTCAATCAAGCCAATGATTCGTCTATGTTCATGCCGTACCCTGGTATAGATTGAAATATGTAAATACAGTAAGTCTCTGTGGTATTTTCTACAGCTACCCTTTAAAAAGTGAAAGTGCTAACACGCTGAGGCCAGTGTATCCGAAGCAGCATGCTCATATAACTCGCTCTATTTTAAGTCAGGATACCTTAGTTGGTCTTTGGTTGGTGAACGTTGGGGGATGTTGTTGCGCTCCACCTATTGCTTTTCCAGATGGTGTGTAATGTGTGCGCACTGTCATCATGTTTCCATTAAAAATGACAACGGCAGCTTTGTCCAGCTTGTGTTTCATTGTGCATGTATTGATTTCTCCCTTTCCTCTTGTTCCCCAGGCTGGGCTACACATACCTGAGACTGAAGGACAACTACATGGAGATCCTGAACAAAGACGATGAAATTGAAAGGTTCGTCTGCAAAGTGGTTGCTGTGGTTACGCCACAGGAAAGCAAAATGCCATTGATTGGGATGTGGGGATGAAGGGAGAAGGAATAGCTAAGCTGTGAACTGCAACACTTGTTTTTTTTTATGTTTAAGTCATGCTCTGTGGAGGATGATCCATAGAAACTAAATGTTTCAGACTCAGCCTCCCTTGAACTCTTTAGTCATCAATAGTCATCTTTTTTAAGGAAACATACTGTAGATAGGAGATGAAGAGGCGGGGGAAGGTGCATTCAGCAGAGACGACGCTTTGCATTTTATCCTTCCTCTTGCAAGTTCTTAAAGGAAATAATCCGCACCTCAACAGGATTGGTATCATGGTGTGGAGGAACACAATTATTTCCACTATGCTGGTGAATATAAATAGAAAGAGTTGGTTTCAGGGTCAAACTATCACCTGGTCAATGAAAATACAAATAATCAGTTGCAGGGTCCAACTGTTGCCATCATAAATTTTATATTTAATTGAGTCAGGAACAGTAATTCCATAATATTATAACTAAAAAAATAGCAGTTGTATCCTGCTAGTATTTTGCCTTTATGACAACTTTGTATGGCATCGTATGACTTTATTCATGTAACTTTTGTTTTTTCCCATTCTTTATCCCCACCCTGTCTCTATAAACTCACAACTGTACTGCCAAAATAATGCTCAAACAAAAATAATTAATTCAATTGTAAAAAAAACTAAAATAAATCAATTGAAGGGTTCTTTTAATGCCGACACTTTTTCTGCCCCAGGTTTGAGCTGCTTCATGTGCTCAACTTTGACTCTGTAAGGAGGAGAATGAGCGTCATTGTCAGAGCGAGCTCAGGTGAGTCAAGCTGACACATAAAGTAGTTGCTGATTACAGGAAAAAAATGTATCCCCACCTTCCACCCCCTAAAAATAAGACATTTTATTTTGCCTGGATTCATTCAAAAAATCAAATGGAGAGGCATGGATATCAGTTTTACTATGTTTTTTGTCAGGAGAATACCTGCTCTTCTGCAAGGGGGCTGACTCGGCCATTTTTCCCTTGGTAGTGTCTGGGAAGTTGGAGCAGGTGAAGGCCCGGGTGGAGCAGAACGCTGTGGTAAGTCCATCTAGGATACAATTTGTAGCCCTTTATACTGTAGGCCAAGGATCCATATTTTTTTAAATGGACGCTGCACTCAAATAATAACAATGAATTTGAATAAAGATTATATCATGTTTTAATGATTTTAAGTGTGAGGTTGAGTGGGGGGGGAGTACAATTGTAGGCGTAGCAGCATATCTTGCATTGTTGTGACTATTCCAGGGTAATGCTGTCAACAAAACAACAAAGCTTATTTTTTTACCACCATTTCATAGTGCCTCACTCTAAGTCAACAGGAACAGAGAGAAATGTGTGTCGTAATTATCTAATATTTGATCATCTTAAGTCAAAATTGAAACTGCATGCGTCGTCTGTGGTTCTGTCGACAGGGTTCCAGGTCCGATTTCCGCTGCTGCAATCCTAATCTCAGCCGTTGTGTCCTTGGGCAAGACACTTAACCCACCTGCTCCCAGTGCCATCCACACTGGTTTAAATGTTACTTTAAAAAAAATGTAGATAATGGGTTTCACTGTGTAAAGCGCTTTGAGTCAGTAGAGAAAAGTGCTATATAAATGTAATTCACTTTACTTCACTTATACTATAAGGCATGAAGTTACACCATTGGGATTTCTCCCAGCCAATCAGCAAATTAAGGTAGTATTAAAAAAAAAAGTGATTACAAATGATCATAAAACAAAAATAACAGGGTATTATACTGAAGTAATATTGGAGGCGTAGCAGCTTATGCCTTATTGTGACTATTTCAGCATAATACT